>NW_022196903.1:48514165-48523704 GCF_008632895.1 Mastomys coucha
ATGAGTTTAGAAGCCAGGCTAGCAGGGGGGAATCAGCCAAGCTGCAAGGAGGAAAAAAAGCCACAAATAAGAGAGCAAAACGAGAAGGAGCAAACTCCCGGAGAAGTTTCTTTGCTGCGGTGTCGCTCCTAATCGGAGGAGACAGGGAGAGAGTTAAAACGCAGGGACCAATCGCTGGAATGGTGATGTAATGCAAGAACCACAGGGTAGTTAAGTAATGTGAGAGGGGGGTCAGTGTTGCAAAGCATTTACCTGCTCTCAGGGGGTTTTCAGTTTATTATCAATTGCAGTGACTTTAACTGGCTTCAGACTGCAGCCTCTAATTATTCACAGACAGCCCTGTTTTATCTTTTATTATTAAAAGTAAAACTATAGTATGGTACTTTAAAAACATGGTATTATTACAGCTGTATATTATTTTCCTCCACCAGAATTCATATTCTCTCTCTTTCTCTCCCACCCTCCTTCCTTCCACCCACCACCCCCTTTAAAACAGTTGTCTTTTCATAAAAGGTCTCAGTGGTGGGGTGATGGTGGTTGGGAGGGCTTTCTGAGGGTAGTTAGTGATTTTTAAATGATCGGGATGCTACTCTGTGTGGTGCTGAGGCTGGCGAGTTCATGGTTGTGCGGTTCTGCTCCTTAGGCACTTAGAGGGGATGTTTCAGGAGTAGCATCTGAGGATGCTCGCAGGCTGTCTCTCACTGTTATGCCAGCTACGGTTAGCAGCAAGTGTGCATTTGCTTCAGAGTTTTAACTTCAAGGTTTTCCACGTCGTACTGGACATGATCCAGTGCTGCATTGAAGACACTTCTGCTCCTCCGTTAATTTTATGTACCTGGAGTAGTGGGAGGGGTGATTTAAAAAAAAAAACTTGATTGATTTGTTTTAGAAACAAGTTAATGATAGAGTAATGGATTGACATTAATACCTGGTGAGGAGTAATGATTCGGTCCCTAATTAATGCTCTCCGGAGAGACGGACAGAGACTTTTGTGTTGGAAATTATCACTACATCTCTGTATTATACATGAGTTTAGTATTGTATATATGGTAGAAGGAGAGGGCAAGCCCAGCTAACTCTGTGGGGACTTGGGCCCTTCCCCTGTCTTACCAGACAGCTCAATATGAACAGAAGCAGGGAACCCATCACTGCGAGGTGTTTGCATGCTTTGTGTGAAATTAATCATGACATGCTATAGGCCTTTCCCATCCCCTCCTTTCTGGCCAGAGGTGAAAGGGGAGCAGAAGCTGGGGAATTGCTTTCTGGAGAAAGGGGGACAGGTCAGAATCTAAACCAGAATTTGCCTTGTTGGGCGAGGCAAGCATGCATTTTTAAAATGGGAGTGAAGGAGCTAAATGTCTTCTGTGATACACACACACACACACACACACACACACACACACACTCATCATGATGTAGCCTGCAAGGCAGGCATAGGTGCACAGAGAAAGACACATTTAACACTCGGCTTGCAATAGAGTTCCTGAAGAAATGAATGGGGAGTGGGGGAGAGGGCCTCGGCTCTTCCTGCCTGGAAAGCTGCTTTATTTTTGGCTTTTTGGAATGAAATTTCCTTGTGTGGTGCTATGTGTAGTTTTCTAGCTCTACCCATGAAGAGTCTTCTGTGTGACGTAATTGATTAGGTTTCTCTGTCCAAAATGTGGCACAAGAGACAAAGTTCCTTGCTCCACAGATGTCCCAAATAGACCACACACGTCCTTCATATACATAAACTGGGACTATGGTGCCACTGTCACCTGCATGGGCAAGAAAGGTATTTATAAGAAGCAGATTCTTCCAGAGTCTGCATCTCAGCTGAATGCATGGCATCATTTTTCATACAAGTTCAAGTTCACACAAGTTCAAGAGATACTCTGGGTTGGATCCTGTTGTTTGTTTCGGGGCTAAGAATATGTGTGTACTTGGCAAATGCTTGGTGGCTGCACACTGGACTGAGCGTCAAGTTTTTAAATGAGATTTAAAACTAACACATTTAAAGGTCATAAAAAAGTCCAAACTGCATGTAATTGCCCCATAGTTTTCCAAGACAAGATTTCTATTCTCCAGTCAAGTTCCAAGTAGCAGGCTTTACACAGCACATGGCTGTCTTTTAATTTAATTTTAAGAATTATTATTATTATTTATTTATTTATTTTGGCACCCAGGGTAGTGGCTGATGGTAAAGCAAGGGCCGTGAGTTTTTGAAGTCAGCATTGCTGTACATTGGGAACAACCATAACTGCCCATCTGTGAGGAATTTACCCAGGCTAAAAGATTCTTAGGTCTTAGTCACAGTGCATAGCTCAGTGGGCATCAGGGGTGAACTAGAGAAGGGACCCTAGCCTACTGTGCCTTCTGGGATACTGGGTACACTTCTGTCATCGTTTGATGGCTGTTTTTGTTTTCTTTGGGGGAGGGCTTATTTGATTGCTGGGTTTTTGTTTTTGTTTTTGTTTTTGTTTTTTAAGTTTGCTTAGGTAACTGTTGATTCACATAAGTTGAAGAATTCATGTGATTTCATGATGAATTCATGATACCATTATAGCATTGCTTCAATTCTCCAAACAGCAACATCTTGGGAGATGATGGTCTAGAACCCCAGCCAGGGCATGGACCCCAGTAGAGTCCAGGTCTACAAGCAGTTCTTCCCAGTCTGGCTTGCACTGGTCTGCATCCAAATAGAGGGTCAGATGTCAGGCCTGACAAACATCTACCACCATCACCATCATGAAGAGAAATTTAGTGAGTGAAGAGGTCCCAGGGCAGTGCCTGTCTATGGACACTGTAGGGTGGCCATTGGAGGGATGCTGATGGCATTGTCCTTCTTTAACATTTATTTTGGAGCTTTGAACAATGGACACCCTGGCTTCCATAGGGGAGCTTAGGCCATGTTTTTATGCTGGAAGGAAAGGTAAAGACAAAGTCCTGGGGACACGGGAGAAGAGGCACAGAAAGGGCAACCCCAAGTCAATACCTAAGCACTGTTGCTCTCATCCATGACAAGGAGGAAGTGGATGACATTAGGGGAAGCACATCCTGTGACTGTGGAGTCTCTTGTGCAGAGTGTGGCCTTTGAGATTCTAAAGGCCTGGGCTCAGATCACTGTTCTATTTCCTGTCTGTGTGACATAAGAAAGCCGCTGGCCCTCTCTGTGCCATTCTGACCTCTCATTCCTGTAAAATGTAGAGATCCAGACCCCTTTGTGGACCTGTGATGAAGAACCCCAACAGTCAGTGGATTCATTAGAAAATGCCAGCGACTGTGATTTCAGGAGACACTTCCCCTGAGGGCATCGGTCGCTCCTTTGGCTGCTATTCCCAGAATGAGTCTTGATCCAGTAGCTCTCTGACCCCCCAGGCTTCCTTTTTAATACCTTCCTTCTTTTTATTCCAGTAACCAAGCAGCTGAGCTTAGGGACATTCCCCCAGTTCTCCCTCCCATGGGCAGTTATGGTTCTTCTCAGTTCATGGTGAAGCTGAGACCACAAACTTACAAAGACACAAAGCCATCACGCAGAGCCAGTGCCAGGCACCAGAAAGAGAGCAATAAAGACACAACATTGTGAAAAGGAGGCTAGGACTCGACCCATGAAACCTGTTGGCTTTTTCTAGCCTGGGTAGAGGGAGTGAGGCAGAGCCAGGCGGTGTGGGAAAGGGACCCAGGCCTTCTTACCTAGGGAAAACTGACACTTTGTGAATAAGAAACTGAAGCGAGTTCAGCCATGAGAACTAGATTCAATTCCCAGTGGGACTAAAAGTTCACGTGCAAGCGCACCAGTGAGTGGTGCATACTTGGCAGCTGGCTGAGGCTGCCTTTTATATCTGCCATTGCAGGCGCCACTCAGTGGTATGCCCTGCATGCTTAGAGTGCATGAGGCACACTGGATTTGATCCTCAGCATTGCAGTCAATCAATCAATCAATCATCAATCAATCAATATAAATAGACTTTACATAGAGGCCAGGTCAGGGCTAAGAAGCAGAAATTAGTGTTGACAAGGAATCTTGCTTGGAAGGAACCAGTGTAGGCAAAATCTGGACCTGTACTTGAAGCTACAGCACCTGGAGATAAAAGTGGGATTTTCTTCTGCTCGCTCTTTGTTGGGCCTCAGGGTCCTAAGAGTCTTCAAAGGAGACTTGCTTTGGGTTACAAAAGCTGCCCATTTAGTTTCCTGACTGGGGAGGGGCATGGGAGGGGGGAGGGGGTGACAGCCACCAGGAGGGTGGAGTCAGGCAGCACTGGAAATCCAAATCCTGGCCCAAATTTCAGTTCTGATTATTTTTTTTTAACACACTCCATTACTCTGTTTGAAGTGTCTACTGTGAGGTTGGTGTTTTTCGAGGGTTGCGTTTTATGGATGTTGGTAACAGCAGACGCCGTTCCTTGAATAACACTCTGGAAAACTGAAATTGACTTGGCTTAGAGTCCACTGCATAGTACACAGACATAACATAACACTGTGATACATCTTTTCTTCCTGAAGCTACACTGGCAGGAAAGCTTATTAATGATCGATGCAGTAACACAGCACCCGAGAAGTAATCAATAGTCTACTATCATCCCAGAAACCAGAATGGTAGTTAGATACTAGCCAAGGCCTATCTGGACACTTTGTTCTCTCTGTCTATGAGATACCTCGAATCCCTTACCATTCTTTACTTTCCTATCTCAATGGCTGAAATTGAACTGAATGTCTTTCCCCTGCCCCCAAAAGCACAGCTTATTAAAAAAGTCAAGCAATCTGTTATGTATTCATAGGAATGGGAAATGCTCCCAAGAGGCTGTGCTGTGATATCTTGTAGACTTACATGAGTTACTAGGAGTCTGTGACTCTCTAAAGAATTGAAGGCATATTGGGCTGGACCCATGGACTGAGATGGCCAGCTGGCCCTTTCATTGCCTGTGGGGCTTGTGCACTCACTTGACTGTGTGCTGTGCTTTCCACAGGGCCTGCATCACAGTTATAGGAGGGGTAGGGAACAAGCTTACTGGCAAAGATGGGACTTCATTGCTCATTAATATGGTCCAGTGTAATTCTGCCCAATGAGTGCTGTTAGAGTTGGGCAGATCTAGGCTTGAATCTGGCTCTGACATTGGCAAGCACTATAATTTTTAACAATCCACTGATGCTTTGCTAGCTTCAGCTGCTTCATTATATGATGGAGTCTCTGAAATGAGCGTAATGAAATAAGCATAGTAAGTGATTGGTAAATGTCAAATTACTCAATAAGGAAATCATTTGTCTTTATTGAAAATTTAGATGCTAACATATTGGGGTCATCAATAAAGTAGAGGTGTGCAAAGATGGTTCAGTGAGTAGAACTTTCCATGCAAGCATGGGGATCTGAGCTTGAGTCCCCAGAAGCCATATAAAGCCAGTTATAATAGTACAAGTCAGCAATTCTAGTGCTTTGGTGACAAGAGGAGAAGTGGAGGCAAGAGAGTTCCTGGAAGTTCTAGGGTAGGTAGTGACAACAAAGAGACCTTGTCTCAATAAGGTAGAAGATGAGGCCTGACACCAGATATTGTCGGACCATCAAATGTGCCCTATGCTCATACTCACATGTACATACACACTAACACAACTATGTATGATGGTGTGTGCACCATCATCATCGTCATTGTTATCATCATCATTGTCATCATCCCCATCACCATCATCATCATGCAGAGAGAAATATTGTGATTCAGTGTTCCTTCCAAGAAGGTAAACTTAGTTTCAGAATATAACATGAGCAGGTAGGAGGTGAAGTGGTACCCTCCCCATATCATAAGCTGTAGGCTAGGTTTCCATTTCTTCATAGATCTGAAGATGAGGTTTAAGATTGGACTTTAAAGTAGTTTGTTTCAGCTCTAGAAAGAACCAGAGCTTTTTGTATCCCTTCCCCTTCGTAGTCAAGAAGTAGGTCTTTATATTCTTTTTTTTTTCAATACAGCACCAAGTCTTCTGTTGTATCCCATGCCTGCTTGGCCTTCTTATTTATCATAACGCTTCCGTCAGCTCAACAACGCTTTGTAAGAAAGAGCTGATCCCATTTAATTCCTCTGGTATTATTCATAATAGCAGCAATTAAAACAAACTCATCTAGTATGAATGTAGATGTAAATTACTCTCGCCTTACGTTTCCCCTCTCAGGCTGGTCTCACCTGCATCCACCCTCATACAGGTGGGCTGAGGCCGCCCTGCACATCAGTAGCTTTTCTGAATCCTGAGTTTGCTCATACCGCGCGGCTTTTTGTCATTTCCTACTTCTGGAAAGGACAGCTCCAGGGGACAAGTCACAAGCAGCAACATTTGATTTAGATTTTACCCTCACCATCTGGAACCCCTTAGCAGTAGAAAAATTATCCTATTATCCTAATGCACTCATAGAAGTCTTTTGGTCCAACCAGCCCACTTCACAGAATCGGAAACTGAGAGCTCTCCAGATTGTGAAGGGATGGGGTGGAGAGATGGCTCAGTGGCTAAGGGCATTTACTTCTCTTCCAGAGGACCAGAGTTCTCTTCCCAGCACCCAGCTTGGGTGGCTCACATTTACTATGTTAATTTCCACTGGAGATCTGACACTCTCTTCTGGCCCTTAAGGAACCCTGCACACACTTGGCAGACACACACATACACATGAGTAAAAATAATGAATACAAGTAAATCAATCTTTTTTCAAACGTGAAGAGAATGGTCTTGAGGTCATAAGGTGATCTCGCAGCAGGGCTGAGACCAGGATCTAAGGCAGAACAGCAGACACACGCTTCTATCTAACCAAACTGTCTGCCTTGCTGTCCTCTCTTTGCTAATGCTTCTCAGTTCTGTTCATGCCTCTTGGCTTCTGAGGATGGAAGACTGAGGGAGAAACATGTACAGGGTGTTAGGAAGCTGTGCTTCTAGAAGCTGAGTCCCATTCAGGCGCCCAAGCTATTAAAGACCCCACTACTTAAATGTGGAAAGAGCCTAGGTGAGGTAGACAAAATAACTTTCTTATTTTGCCCTTAACCATAGGGTCTATGGGGTCTAGTTAGTGGGTGGAGCATGGTGTCCTTCAGGCCAGAAGTCCCAGACCATACATAAGATGTGTTAAGCTGACAGACTTCCACTGGTCTCTGCTCCTGCCTCCCACTGTGTGAGCCTGATCCACATGGAGCAGATGTCCAATGAGTTCAGAGCTGGAGGCTTCCGCAGCACTATCACCCACCCACCTGCAGGATATGACCTCGGGCCTGCCAGTCACACTGCTTCCTCCCTTTGCCTCACAGTGTAGGGAAGGGCTTAGCCCACAATCCCCAAACAGCCAAGCTTTGCGCTGCAATCCCATAGAGACTCCTGCGCCTCATGACCACAAAGAGCTCATCACTTCATGACCAATTCTGAAAAGACAAACAATAACAGCAACAGAAACAGACCAGAAGGTAACGCTCAGTTATTTTAATGACTTCCCGTCCTTTACCGTAGAGGCAGCTTTTAATTTGTTAGGTTCAGAGTACACTGGCTGTCTGCGACGTCTGACAGACAGTGCCCTTGGTCATGGATGCTTTATGGTAAGATGTGGTGCAGCCAGTTAACCCAACTCACCTTCCCATAGCCATTACCCAGCAGCCTAGGATCCAGCTTCCTAAGAATCCCCATGACTCCTTGGTGTGAGATGAACTACTGAACCTCCTGACCTCAGAAGGGTGTTTCTAACTAAGGAATGATGGTTAAGTGCTTAGAAAATGCACACAGCAAGACATGCTGGCGTGTATTTGTGACTCCTAATCAGACTTTTTTTTTCTTTACTAGCAGTGTCCTTGTTCCTCCAACCCATTTATACCCTGCCTATTTCTCCCAAACTCTGGGTGAAGCCTCCTATGGTGTACTAGTCTAGTGTACCATAGGATCGTATGGTACACTTGTGTTTAAGGAATTGTTAGGCCAATTGATAGCGCCATTGGTAGAGCTGTCACCAAGAAAAGTGTGGCTAGTGATGTTGAACCTTTTAAAAAAAACACTATAGCAGCAGCAATGAGAAATTGCTTTCTACCCAACCCAGTGTACTCTGTGTGTGCGTGTGTGTGTGTGCGTGTGTGTGTGTGTGTGTGTGTGTGTGTGTGTGTGTGTGTGTGTTGGTGCACACACATACATTTGGCACTCTGCACCAGTTGGCATATGTGTTTGTGTGTGTGTGTGTGTGTGTGTGTGTGTGTGTGTGTGTGTGCACGTTAATGCACAAGTATATAGTTGACACTCAGCACCAGTGGCTACTATAGCCATGGCTCCAGCCTGAAAACATTTGGGGAAAATTAGTGTGTACTGAACATATACAGACATTTTCTTCTATTCCCTAAACAATGCAGCACCATGACTATTTACGCAGCACTTAGACCAAATTAGGCAGCATGAGTCAGCTAGAGATGATTTAAAGCAAACTGGGCACATGTGAGTGGTTACATATAACTACCAGAGCGTTTCATTAAGGAGCTTGAGCAACTGTGCATTTTGGTGTTTCCTGAGACCGATTCTGTGGCTGCAGTCATGAGATGACTGTGTTCATGCATACATACGTGCATTTGTGCATGAATACATAAGTGCTACATATGTTTATACATACATCCGTGCATACATACATGCATACATATATATATATACTCTGCCTGCTTTTTATGGACTGGTACTCCTGACTGGACATAAGGTTTCATAGGTATCTACTTCTATCTCCAAAAGCTTGACACCAGGTTGTTCTGGTTTTATCAGTTTCTCACCATTTGCTCCCTGTGGCATTACACTCAGTCTTTGAAAAGCACTGATGCAGTAGAACTATCACTAGTGATGATTAGTGAGGGTCAGGAGTCCTAGACTGAATCCCTCCCTGTGGCCCAGTACCAAGACTCCTTGCCTGGATCTGTTGCCTCAAACAAAATGATGGTGTTTGTCTTCAAAGTAAGTTTAGCCTTGAAGATCTTTAAGTCCACCTTTGTGAGAATACAGCCTGAGAAACAGGCTGTGCCTGTGAAATACAGCCTGTGCCCCACTTGGTCCACAGGCCCTGCAGCTTATCCTACCTCTACCACCCAGCTCAGTGGAACACAATCCACACAAACAATGCCTAACCAGAACTTCTGTTCAGTCCTTCCTGGTTCTGCCATTTGGTGGTTAATTTACTTCCCCGGCAAGGCTTTCATTGAAACAAGATACTTCAAGCAGGCCTGAGTTCCACTGATTTGGAGGTGGGAATCTCTACTGCCCCAAATATCCCTAGAATCCAAAAGGATCATGCCACTGAGCTGTGCTTTAGTATCAGCTTTTGTTCTTAGCTTGTGGATGAGGCCTGTTCAGGGAAGAACGAGTCTCAGTGGCCTCCCCTAGATGGTGGAGCAGGCAGGCATGCGGGACTTATTCATGTCATTGTGTATCGGCTAGTTTCTTGCCTCTAAATTCTGTGTTGATCCTGAGTACCACCCCAGCCATTTGGCTTACACCTGGGATAATACCATCTTATGGTTCTCAGAAAGAAAGGCCTTTCAGTTCAGACTTAGAGAGAGAGAGAGAGAGAGAGAGAGAGAGAGAGA
>NW_022196903.1:48523714-48550734 GCF_008632895.1 Mastomys coucha
GAGAGAAAGAGAGAGAGAGAGAGAGAAAGAGAGAGAGAGGCCTCCCTGCACATCAAATAGTTTTTACAAAGCACCGTTTTGATGAGTTAAGTGTAAATGAATTAGAAACATACGGATTAAATTCCCCTCGAAAGACACATGGGTTTAACAATTAAGGGGGAAAGTGCTTGGCAAGATGGACTTCAGGGCTGTGCCAAACCTCAAAACGTTTGAAAAAAATGGTTTCAGACATTTCTACTGAATGCAAAATGCCATGACATTGCCTCCTTCCCAGACATGGCAGTGAATCTTTTAACAACAATTATATGACAAGAAAAAAGGCCTGTGAGGGAATCGCCGTTTACTGACTTCTCCTTAATTGCCCTACCTCTGGAAAAAAAAATGCAGTCATGGGTTTAAGAGAACTGTCTGATTGACAAACTACAATTTTAAGGCTGGCAATTACTAGAAAATAACCCTCAAACTTAAAAATACCTGCTGCCCCATGTCACTCCCAGCCCTTTCTAAGTGGGATAATAAGCTCTAGGGAGCTGTGGAAATGAGTGTACTTTTCTTCCCTAGTGTCTAGAGCCACGCACAGTGCTTCTGGCTGCATGTCTGGCATGATGATGCCAGCTCCTTGCAGGAAGGAAGGGAAACTGAGTGAAGGAAGACTGAAAAGAAACCCATGTGGCTCACAGGGGCACCTGCTGCACAGGATGCCGCGTGTCCCGGAGACGGTGTGGGATGCTGTCGGCAGGTTGCTGGGAAGAGGCTCGAGTTCGGTTTAGTTTCTCTATTGAATAAGCCATATCATAACTTCTCCACACGTCAGAATTCTTCCTGGCATGTGGAGACTCGGGAGAAACGTATTAAGGATCAATTATCTCACGACTGTTGTGCATGGGCTGTATTAAGTCGCCTCCAATTATTTTTTACTGGCTATTCCTGACAAAAGCAGGCTGACACTTTTACTGCCTCATTTTTCTTTTTTCATATGCAAAGACACAGGAGTGGGTGTACAGAGAGCCAACTGAGTAAGCAGAGAGCAGTTGGGTGACAACGGCCGGGCCATTTGCTCTGTGAAGCCATCTTGTTTCACATTCGCATGTGAGCCAGAATGACTGAAGTTTGCTTGCCTGCTTCCTTCCTTCCTTCCTTCTCTCTTTCATTCCTTTCCTTTGAAAGAAAGAGTGTATTCAGTGACTGCCAATATGGGCTTAGAAACCCAGGGACAACAGTGAGTTTTATCAAAAGTTTTCAAGCCCATGCAGACTCCCTCACCCACTAAGAGTATTTCTGTTTTTGACTTTATTCTGCAAGCCATGAGAAAACTAGTGTTTTGTTAAGAGAATCTCACAGTAGCACCTCACACTTCCCTCCAGGAACCAGAATGAATGTGCTGCAGAAGTCCCCTACAAGGAGAAAACTGCTTCCAAGTGTTCCTGGTGAAAATCTTACCAGAACACTGATTGTTAAAATCTGCTTCCTGCTGGGCGGTGGTGGCACACGCCTTTAATCCCAGCACTTGGGAGGCAGAGGCAGGTGGATCTCTGAGTTCAAGGCCAGCCTGTTCTGCAGACTTCCAGGACAGCCAGGGCTACACAGAGAAACTCTGTCTTGAAAAACAAAAACAAAAAAAATCTGCTTCCTGTGTTTCTTACACCCATCTACATGTTTTGAGCTCGAAATAAAAATAGAGGACTAAAACTACTGGAGAGAATATATATGTATACACACACATGCACACGCGCGCGCGCGCGCGCACACATACACACACACACACACACACACACATCAATCTTCTGTCTTAGAAAAGGCTTCAGATTCAGCAAACAGTAGGGCCGAATCCTAGCACAGTTTTACCTTTCCATAAGCAGCTCCATATAGAACACTGGAGGAAGGATCACTTTTGACTCTGAAAGTCTCCAGTCTCCTGTCCAAGAGTTCCATTCCTCTTATTCCTAGTATCTGTCTCTGCCTCATGCCGTGGCTGCTTCATTCAAAGCACTATCAAATGCCGCTCTTCATTTGTGACTCAGCTACCTCCCTGAAAAACTGGAAAAGGAGTTGAAAAAATTCTAAATACCCATCGTTCCCAATCGTGCATGCACCTGAGTCTAACCAGTGCATGCCAGTTACATAGTTTTTATTCACTGGTGGGGGTGTTGTCATCCAAAGAGAATGTTTTCTTCCTGCATTAAGCTATGGTGGTGGGAGCTATTGAAAATCTCCTGGATCTTCATCAACATACTGTAACAACCCACCTAGCATGGACAGTTAACTAAGTAAGCATAAGGCTTCTGCTACCAAACCCAACCCCTACACATATCTGTGTTTGCACACAGCCCCCACATGTGCCTGCAGTATGAGGTTAATCTTTCTTCCCCTGAGCATTTCCTGCGTCTGCTCTTCTGGGTTCTGGAATCCCCGAGGGTGTTGGGTAACACTCTGGGGGGATAGCTTCCATTGCAGACTGACTTCCATGTCTCCTTTCTTCCCCTTAACACATGAAGAATTTCCTTTAGGGCAAAATAATCTTTTATTCATGTTAGACTGGGCATTGTCCTTAAAACACAGCTGAAGCTAAATAAATGTTTGAGCCACAGTTATAAAATATTTTGTTTTGTATCTGTTGGAACTACCGCCAAATGGTGTGTGGGACACTGCAGGCAGCCTGTATGCTTAGCTTTTGTAGAAAATTTGAGAAAGAAATGTGGTATGGGAGAGCTAGTGCTCGGGAATGAGTTCCCACTAGGTCTTAGCTTACTCCTCTAACCTGTGTTTATCCAAATGGTCTTATTTATATCTATTTCCTTTTGATAAAAATAGCTCTAAAAAGCAAATTTACCACACAGAAAGAGATGGTACATTTGACTCTCTGTGGCCCAATATTTGGGGATTCTGTTAAATGTTCATTTTCTGACTCATTTGACTTCTGAGCTTTCATTTTTTAAAAAGAGTGCAATTAAGATTAGGTTCCCAGGGAATTTTTTTTAAATAAGTCTGTGAGTAAAGCATACACACTATAGGTTGAAGCCCATATAAGGAGTGTGTGGGCACCTGCCCAAAGGGAGAGAGGCATTAAGAGCCACTCTAAGCCTACAGGGATGTCAACACACCTTTGAGAAGGGTGCATTAGAGATGCAAATTCGTAGTTCCTTGATGATGATAAGCACTGGAAAGAAAACAGTGAAACTCATTAAAAGGTTTTGGGAACAGGGGAAGCTGAGTCTAGTTTCTGCTGCGGCCCAGCACCGTTTCCAGGCCCTTCTCTGCCTCTGACCCAACAATTCTAATGATTTAAACGGCCCTCCCTCCAGAATTCTGCCCATTTTGGATGAAGCCAATTAGCTCATATGTCAAAGGGCCAACTTTGAAGTTTCATCTATGTCAAATATGACTCAGTTCAGTGAGATCCATTCTCTGGATTACAAACCAGCTAGAAAGAGGCATCCATGTGGAGTGCGTTGGGGGCTGTCCTGGTACTCGTTTTTGTTAGGAAAGTTTGATGTTGATATGAAATCCATCATTCTTACTCCATGGTCTCCTATACACAGACAAAAAGGAGGGGTCTATTTAGTAAATGTGTTAGGATTTCCTATGGAAAGGCATCTATCAGAAGGACACCTTTGATCATGACCACCTGAGTTATTCAAGATGCTGTCAAGTGATATTTATCCTAATGAATAAATTGGAGTGTGATTCTTTTTATAATCACTCTAAATTTGAAAAAATGTATATAATTGATTTTTTCCATCTTCCTTCATCTTCAGGGAATTGTATTAGAACATCATGAAACAAAATATTTAAAGTATGTTTCAAATAATGAACAAAAATTGCTTCACTTAATAAAGATGTGGAATTCATTTATGAAGACAAGCACTGGCTGTGGACCAGTGAACCAAAGGGGGTTGCCAGAAGTTTGTACTAGGCGGCCCTTCTCGAGTATCAACAGCTCTCTGTCACTCCTAAGCTGACTACATGCTAGGAAAACAAATTCTCTTATCCATATTGGACTTTAAGATAATTGCTTTTATTTATTTTATTTTACACACGCCACCACCACCACTACCACTGCCACCCATGGCAGAAGTTATGTTATCTTCTTTATGAAGCTTGTAGTGGCTCTGAGAACCAGTTATGAGCAATGAATGCCTAATTTATAAAAAAAAGATTACTCAACTTATTGGTTTGATGCTTGTGAACTGAAAATAAAAGTTAAAATTGTTGACCTTTCAGGAGAGTTTCAGCAACTCTCCAGAAACCACTGGCAAAAAAAGTGGAAAGCATTTAATTCTCATAAGAACAGTTGAGTAAAGCCGGGCGGTGGTGGCGCACGCCTTTAATCCTAGCACTTGGGAGGCAGAGGCAGGCGGATTTCCGAGTTCGAGGCCAGCCTGGTCTACAGAGTGAGTACCGGGACAGCCTGGGCTACAGAGAGAAACCCTGTCTCAAAAAAACCAAAAAAAAAAAAAAAAAAAAAAAAAAAAAAAAAAAAAAGAACAGTTGAGTGGTTTGGCATTAACCTAAAGGGAAAGTCAGAAGTCCTGGAACAAACCATTTGGTATTTTCCTTTTTGTGCTCTAAGAGAAGAGTCCCAGACTTCAGGAAGATCTGTTACCAACAGCAGACAAGCATCCTGGTGTTGCTCTGCTGGAGCCCCTACAGGTCCATAAACCTTATGGCTCTGTAGGTGTCCTCTTGTCTCCCTCTTCTGTGAGAAGCAACGGACAACAAGCATGAACTTTCCCAATGGCCAAATCAATCAGAATAATTAATCTCTGACACATACATCCCCAGTTATCGTGGGATATAAGTAGAAGGTATGAGACAGCCGTTGAACAATTATACATGCATACAGGTACATCATGATATCAAACAGTGAAGCACAGGGGATATTACTCCACAGACTAGATACACCTCTAATTTAGGACTCAGAGAAAGTTTTAAGAAAGTAAAGTTTAAGCAAAGATCTAAAGGATGAATAACAAAATAACAAAAGTAAAGGTGGACAGACAGTCTAGGCATAGGCCACAGGACAAATCAAGGCCGTGGAATAAGAGAGAACTTGGTATATTTATGGAAATTAATGAAATGACTGGATATATCAAACCAGGTGAAAAATAGTACTGACTCCAAGAGATGTAGCATTGTAGTATTTAAAGGATGTTTTCTCTTAGGGGAAAAAAGTCCTAAATACAAAGGAAAGCCATAGAAGAATGGTGAAGTACTGGGAAATGTCATGACTAATCTTGAGTTCACAAAGATCATTTGGCAACAATGCAGTTAGACTACAAAGAAACAATGTGAGAGGCAGAAACTGTTTCAGAAGACCAAATAAGAGAAGATAGTGTTTGGACCTTGGTAGTGAGGATGGAGCCAAAATGGATGGAGTCAAGGTCAACTTTAGTGGAGGTGAAGGAACTTGGTGAATGATTGGAAATACATTGTTATTTATATCTATGTTAATATATATACATATACATATATATATATATATATGTTAAAATACCATGTTACTACCTAGACTCTGTAAGTTCACAATACTGAATATATGTTAAAGTAATATGGGAAACTCTCTTTGGAACAGAATCTAAGCATTGAGCACTATATTAGTCAAGGTTTGTCAGAGAAACACACTAATAAGAAGGAGATGGATGGATGGATGAATGGCTGGCTGGCTGGCTGGCTGGCTGGCTGGCTGGATGGATGGATGGATGGATGGATGGGTGGGTGGGTGGGTGGATTAATGGGTAGGTGGATGTGGAGGGATGCTGATGATCTCTGACTTACAGTGGTTTGCGGTGCTGAGAATGTATACTCTTTCAGCCCTCTGGCTTCACTTTCAACTCAGTAAATCAAATATTTTACCATAATGTAACTGTTGGAATAAATAGTTTTGTTCAACCATAGGCTAATATAAGGATTTTTAATAATTTTTAATGAAAATCCAGCTAAGGTATGACTTCCAATAGTATATGAAATATAGCTATGACTTACAGAGTATATTTGCAAACTTACCATGAGTTTATCCAGATATAACCCGTCGTGAGTAGAAGACTGTCCAACTATCTATCCACCTCCTGTCTACCTACCTAACTTAAGGAATTAGCTAGTGACTTAGATTATGAAAGTCAAGAGGCTCCACAATCTGCTGTCCACCAGCTGGAGACCCAGAAGAGCAGGCCGTCTAAATTCTGGTAGAAATCCGAAGGCCTACGAATGGGAAGCATCCATGGAATTTTATCCCTTACCAAGATTAGGAGACAACAAGTCATCATACAGAGAAAGCACCCCCTTCCTTTGCTTGAGAACTTTGGTTCCTTTCGGAACCTCAGTTTGTTGTTTGATGAACACTCAAATGGAGAAGGCTCATTGCTTTACTCAGATGAGACTCTTCCAGCTGCACCCTCAAGAACACACACAGGAATAGTGTTTAACCAGATCTCTAGGCAGTCTGTAGGCCACCACATTGATGCTTACAACTTTCACGGGAACCAGGTGACCATCCACAGCTCAGCATAGGCCCTTAAGGAGTGTCATCCCGGCTGTGTAGAAGGCAAGTCAAGTAGCATCTAATACACGAGAGTTACAATGCTTCCTTTCTCAGGTTTGAAGGATCTTTATTGTTCTCAAAATGCCAGTTTTCCAGCCAGTCTCAATGGACACTGTATTGAAAAGTTAGAAGTATCCATCTGGGATCCTGTCTTCCAAGATTCCTCAAAATGTCATCCTGCATAACAATAAATGGCAGATACAAATAAATAACATGAAGTTAAACCTTCATTTTCCACTTGTGACTGTGTGTCTGAGAAGTTGTCCCGTCTCCTGCTCTTCAGGACATTGCTTTCCTTCCCTGATAGGCTTAACGCAAGGGACAATCAGGAACAAGGGAGCCGTTTGTTATTGTTCAAGGAAGGTGATGTCCTATAGCATCCAGTGAGAAATTATTCACTCATTTCCTTTGACTTTTAGACAGATATATTCTTAACTGATGGATTCTTTCTCTGGAATTCGCACTTGTAGATCTCTTCCTACATCAGCTTACCTAACTATGGGAACCACATTAACTGATGTAAGTTTAGTGTTAGAAAGTTCTTTGAGATTGTTGGTCAGCTGTTTTTATTTTATACATAGAGCAATGGAAATTTGGGACTTAGCCCAATGCCCCCAGGTGAATGAGTGGCTGGCTGAGGTAGCTGTGGCCCTGTGGGTTGTTCATACTCAAAGCTACACCAACAACAACTTCGTTCATTTTACTCTTTTTCTTCAGATTGACACATCTAGAGAAGGCAGCACTGAGCCTTTCTGTTCTGGGTCACAGCTTAGGGTTCTGAGGAGAGACTTGGCTCTCATCATAGGCCAGTGTAGGGGCTTCTTAGGGAGCTATTCTTCCTGTGGGCAAGCATCATGTGGTATGTGCTCAAGTGTATTGCCAGTCACTTTCAGTTTCTATTTCTAGCAAAGATTTACTCTCTGTAGCTGAAACTGACGTTTACGCTGCCTGTAACCCTACCACAAATTAAAATCAGACCCTGAGTCTGTCTGGGGAAGATGTTTATTAAGCTGTAGGAAGACATCTAAAATGAGTCCAAATTACATTTTAAACGTGAAACCCCAAATGCCACATTCATTTAAGGGCAGGAATAAGACTGTCTGGAGAGTAATTTGGGTACAGAATAAGTCACCCCTCTTGGGCACAACACAAGGCCACCAGGGGAGAGAAAGGTGCCTCAACATGACTTTTTCCAAAGCATTTCCACCTAAAGGGTTTTTTTTTGTTTGTTTGTCTGATTTTCTGAAAGAACATAAAAGAAAAACAAGCTTTTTAAGACTTGATGTCCTTAACAGATGTAGACATTTAAATTTTTAAATTTTATTTATCCACATCTATTCTGTAGATTGTTGGCTTTACTGGTTTTTGAGGCAGACTCTCACCATGGACCCCAGGCTGACCTCAACTGTGACCCTTTGTCTTGGCCTCCCAGGTGCTGGGATGACAGCACTGCGCAGCTCCCCTTCAAATGAATTCACAAATATGGTGAGAAGAGGCTTGGGAAAAACAGAAAAGAACAACAGGTCTAAAAATATTCAATGCTGGGGCTGATAAGACTGCTCAGTGGGTAGACGAAATGGCCATACAAGCCCCATAACCCATGTTTGCTCTCCAGACTCCATAGTGGAAGGAAAGACTGATTTGAACAGTCACACTCATCCACACATGTAGGCACATACAAGCTGCTAATCATAAGAATAAAGTGAAGCCTAGTTTCCAATGTTTGATCCAGCTAATACAGCCCAATTCATCCAAAATCCAAGTCTGTAGATTTTATTGTTGTTGTTGTTTTAAAGATTGTTTTGTTTTTGGATTTTTGCCTTTTAGTGTGTATGTGTCTGCTGTGTTTATATGTAGTGAGTATGTTCATGCACAGAACATGGCCATGGTCCCTATCTCGCTACTTAATAACAGAAGCAGTCTTGTCCCCAGGGAAGCACCAGCCATGAACTGTTTTTGCCCGTGTGTCCAATCCATCCCAGGCTGAGCAGGCCTCTAAGATCCTTCCATACAGAGGGCAAAGTATATACCCAGTATCATAATTACAAACTTTACTGCTGAGATATGACTGTTTCAGATTAGTATCAGTTCAGCTCCTGCAAAGCCAGTGGACTTGGAAGGTAGCTCTAGGAGGTTATGCAAAAGAATGGTCATGACTTCCTAGAACCTCTGCCCTGCTCCAGTGTCCCTTGCTTAAGACAAGGGCTAATCTGACCTGACCACACCTTCCCTAGAAATCAGAATGCTACTTCATGTTTCCATGGTCTTAAAAAAAGTCAAAACCCAAATCATGATAAGGAGTTGGAGGCATGGCTCAGGGCTAGAACAACTGTCTAGCATGTGTGAGGACCTAGAGAAAGGGTTTTAAAATAAAAATTATTTTTGTCACACACAAGTCATAGGAGTACCTCTGTGAGGAATTGAGAGATGGGATAGAATACAGTAATCCCATTAAGTCATTCAACAACTATAGCTCCTACTGAGTGCCAAATTCAGTTTAAATGACTGACACACTGTAAGAGCCAAAACAAGGCAATCTGTCCTGGCATGTTCTCCCAGAAGATGGCAGGTACTCCAGGCATCATAATAATACATGTAACACATGTCCTTTGGTTTGTTTCTGGATCTTTCTCCCAAGTCCCTTACCTCCAATCTTATAAAAATATGATATTAACTTGTTTTATGAAATGATACTAGTAGTGATCCTACTTTTTAAATCAGACATATCATCTTATGCATAGAATATAGGTTTGTATCCTCCAAGGACAAAAAGATAGTCGGAACACGCTCTCAAATGTCTTTCTAGCCATCCTGGGACTTTGACATCACAGCTGCACGGTCCCGTTGAAGGAAAAGCAGCAAGACTGAGAGGATTGTAGGGTGCCCATGTTCTTAGTGTGTTGCAGACCCAGGAGGCAGCTGGGCCTGTCAGCCAATCCAGGTACTGTGCTCATGTTAGAGACCAGATATGACAGCCTACACAGCTCTGCATTTACTGTGGAGCAACCTGACTAAAATAACTGAAGATACACCTCATTTGGGATCAAGAGGTCTGCCCTCTCTCCTGCTCCTCCTCCCTTGATCCCAGGAAGGACAAGAATGCAGCTATGATTTTAAGAGCCCCAGAAGAGGCAAAGTTAACACTCCAGCTAGACATTTGGTTGTCTTTCTCTACGTGCTCTTGGGACATCGCTTTTCTTCCTTCCTTCCTGTGACGTTCATTCCTGGTTACACTGTTGGCTGTTCCGCTTTGATTGTCCTTTAGAGTCACTCTGACCACGGAGTCATATGGAAATTGAAAACTATTCTGTCTCGTCCCACACTTCCCTAATGTGTCCTCTGTTGTGGGAAACAGTTTTAATCCTGTGCTTCCCCCTTTAGGTCATGTGCATTTTCCTATATGTTGCTAGAGCCTTCTCTGAGTTCTCCATCTCTTCTCCCCACCCCTCCCCTACCCCTGCACTGTGTTCAACCTTGATCTAGCCAGGTTTTCTTTAGCACCTGGACTCATCCTATGGGACTAGGGAACCTGTACCCTCTTTGTACCCTCTGTCAGGGCATAAACTCACATAGTATTTACTAAGCTGGGGCTGAGTAGAGAGGCAAGACCTTTTACTTTGGAGAACAAGGGCTCCTCCTAGAGTTATGAATAGAAGAGTTAGACTGGGTGTGGTGGCACATTAATCCCAGCACCCACTTGGAAGGCAGAGACAGGAGGATCTCTTTGAGTTCTAGTCCAGCCTGGCTTACATAGAATTCCAGAATAGCCAGGGCTACACTGTGAGACCTTGTCTCAACAGAGAGAAAGGAGGGGGAGTAGAGGTAGATAGGCTGGGGAGTTATTTTCCAGTGCCTGAACATTTGCTTGTTATTTGTAAGGTCCTAGGTTCCCTCCTCGGTGACATCAAATAGAATGAAATATAAAATAGAAAGGATAGGATGGAATGGAATGGAATGGAATGGAATGGAATGGAATGGAATGGAATAGAATAGAATAGAATAGAATAGAATAGAATAGAATAGAATAGAATAGAATAGAATAGGATAGAATAGGATAGAATAGGATAGAGTAGAACAGAACAGAATAGGATAGAAAGGGATAGAATATCTGTTCTTGGGAGAATCAAGCTCTTAGCAGCTGGTTGCCTAGTTATGTATAGTGTCCCAAATGTCAAAGTTACTCCCTCTAGAGCACAAACATCTCCCTCTCCTGCAGGGGTACTCACAGAACAATGAATTCCAATACCAACTCCTAATGGACTAGGGTGGAGAGTGTCTCAGATTTGACCTCCCTGGAGATGTACAGGAGGGGCTCTGCCTCAAGATTCCAGAAGAGATTAGGTAAAGGCATTAGAGAGAGCCTCACAGAAAGCGATCCCATGAATCCCACAGGCCCAGGAAGGCCAGCCAGAGACTCTTAGGCCTTTTCTGGCTTCTTCTTCCACTGGTGCTTCTTGGGGCTGATGCCAGTCAGGGCAAACTTCAGTTGTCAATTTGGAATCTAGGTGCAGGGTCTTGTGCCAACTGCAGATTCCAGCAGAAACGAGTCAATTAAAAGATACAGACTGAGAAAGCTGCAAAGCCAGGAGAAACCTAAGCAGAGCTGCTGGCAGGCAGAGAGCTTGGGTGGGGGTGGGGCCCTGCCTGCTGTCTAGGAACCCAGAGAGCTCTGGGCCTTCATGGAATCTGCAGGCAGGAGTGGTAGTGACCGCCACCATGAATTATTCATTTCTGGAGGATGAGAAAAGCAGCAATCTCAAGTCAGTGGCAAGGCTCATCATCACAGGCCTGTCTGCTCTCCCTTAGGAAGCCAGGAGGCTTATTAACAGGAAGAAGTTGTGCTTAGAGATGTGCCTCCAGAAAGAGAGGGTTTCTCCTTGCCACTGAGAAGCGCATCCTTCTTTGAGCCACATTCCTCGAGTCTGTTGTTCCGCATTTGCTTGCCTTTTCTAAGTGTGGCTTTATGAATGGTCGATGCAATGTGAAGCTATTGGCTGACTGAGGAGCCTTTATCTTCCTGTGTGAGCAGCTGACCTGTGGATAAAGCTAAAGTGCTTAGGAATTTAGGATCTTTTATAAAAAAGATCTTTACAAAGAACTGTTAGCTCTTTACAAGGGAAAAAGAAAATCACGTTTGGGAATGGATTTTTCTCCCTCCAAATAGTACATCAGAAACTAATCCAGCCATGTTTGGGGTTAACTCAAATGAATCTGCCTGACGGCAGGACTGATTCAGATTAATGGTGCAGAAATCAGTCATTAAAGAAGCCAGGAGGGAAAAAAATGATTTAATGGTCTTAACAGAATGGCCATAAACTTAGGTTTCTCCTCCTATTACTCCTCCTTCTGCTTAAAGTGCATGAAAGCTACAGCCAACCCTCCTCTGCAGCGAATGCAGGGCATCTGCTGGAAAACCTTCCAAGGCCCCAGCAGGATGCAGATTGCTGCTTGTATTTTTTTTAAACTACTTCTCACAGCCAGGCCTTCACTTAAAGAGAAAGAAGTTATAGTTTCCAAGACCTCAGATACTATGTCTATAAAATAAGGGCAGCAGTAATATCTGATTGATAAATACAAAGGCCCAGATTGAACCTGTGTGGTGAACTGAGTTTCAGACACTCCTGGCAGTGATGATGCATGTTGACTGCAGTGTAGGGTCACTGGTAGCCCAAGGAACAGAGCCTGAGCCACTATGTTGGCTAACCCTAAGGTTGGTCATGTATCCAACTAGGGGACATTATATAAATTGGAGACATGAATGTGGAACCATTCTTGGCCTTCTGTTATGAAGTGCCTAAAATAGCACTTGAAATGGGAATTGAATTAGTTGATACAAAACCAAATGGATCTAGGACTCTTCTAACAGCTTGAGTTTAATATAATGGGCACGGGTAAAAGGTACATACAACCTCAGGGTTTTTAAGACCAGGACAGGCCCAGCCTGCACAAGAGTCTGTGCTCAACCTCTAGTACCAAAACAGAGGAGCAGAGATGCATTGTGTGAGTCTGTTGATGAAAGCTGGAGTTTGATTTATGACTTAGATTCAGTTAAATTCTTCTCAAAATTTAGCAAAGGTAATTGTTTGAATACTATACTGCAATATCTGTTGTCAGTAAATAAGATCCTATGTCTCTATGTTTTCATCAATTCCAGAAGAATTTGTGAAAGACCTGCTTCCTATGTGTCCTGCACCACCTAACATTTCAGAAGCAGCTGCTATGATAGATAGGATAAACAAAATCTCTGACTGAGGAAGCTTATTGTTATTTATATTTATGTATAATGGCTAGGAAAGATTCTTCTTCTTGTTTTTACCCCTACTCCAGTAGAACCCAGTGAGAGCCTCGCCTTGTCAGGAAAATATTATGAACCTGGACATGGACTGTATGTTTCACAATGGGAAACTAGTAAAAGACTTTTATATCAATGACCTAAGAAGCCAAACCACTTCCTCCACTGAATAGGAATATACATCATCTTGAAATACATTCATTTCTTGGTTCATCATTGATGGGTGACTGATGGATTGATTTATTGGTTGATTAAGTATCAATAAATAGTATCATGAAAAATACAGAGTGTATTGAGAGCATTATTAAAGAGCCCCAACCTGATGGAATTGCCCAGGATAGGCAATGAGAATGGTTCAGGTTAGAGGTCTCTGGTTAGAAGGAATATATAGATGTGCTACCTGGAATGGAGCAGAGGCTCAAGATTACAGGTAACAGAGAGCAAAATCATGGCTGGGCAGGGTGGGGGATGGGAGGCAGGAGGCAGAAGCCTTAGAAGGTTGTTTTGTTCTGTTACAGGGAGATGGACTCACAAGAACCCCTTGGCAAGCTACATGACAGTGCTGTTGACATTGATAGTTGACTTTAAAAAAGAAAAAAGAAAAGATGGAGGTTTTGAATGAGGTAGAAAATACAATATATATCCAAAGGCAGAACACCTGAAAGCCATGGACAGGGGCAGCTCTCTATCAGCAGAGACTCTTGCTTGAAGCTAAGCCTTCTGGGAAAAGGAGGCTGCATGTTTTTCTCAAAGCTGCCTTTCCTAGGGCTAAATATGAACTTCTTTGTCCCATTTTTTAAAAGAGGGGAAATACTGTTATATTTCCCACCTGTCTTTAGGATCTTAGTGGTGAGACATTATGATTTGTGAGCTCACTCATAAAAGTTATAGACAACGAAATAATTCATTCTTTCACATTCTTTTTTAATTGGAACACAAATTTTATACATATATATACACATATACATATACATATATATGTATGTATATATATATATATATATATATATATATATATATATATATATATATATATATATATATATATATTTAAAAATACGGGTTAGACAGTTTTCTTCTTTTCCCAGTGATTGCTTCTGTTGGCTTTTGTCAGGAAAAGCAAGACACTAAGGACTGATCTCTGGGGAACTAGTTAGGTTCCATTTGAGGAAATATTTGCAAGAGCCTTTTCTAGGAAATAATGAGATGTCACTCTGCAATTCTCTAAAGCTACAAGTGAGAAGGGTCTGTTCTCTTCTGTAGAAGGGCTGGGAAACCTGAAGCTGGTGGATCATTGAATAAATAGATATGCAGGAAATGTTGAACATTGTATGTTCAGTAATTAAAGCTAAAGATGGATAGTCTTTAAGATCTCAACTTTAAATCACAATTTGTTGACAGAAATATGGTCTTGGGTAGTCTTGATCAAATTGACACAAGCTAGAGTCATGTGGAAAAAAAAGGGAACTTTAGTCATGAAAATGTCTCCATAAGATTGTCCTGTGGGTAAGCTTGGGAGGGAACAGCTCACTGGGGAAAGTGGCAGTCCCTGGGCAGGTGGACCTGGATTATAGAGGAAAGCAGGCTGAGAAAGCCAAGATGGAGCAATTCAGTGAGCAGTTCCTGCCATCAGTTTCCTGCCTTGGCTTCTGATAATCAATTGTAACCTGTTGACAAAAATAAACCCTCTCCTCACCAGGGTGCTTTGGTCATGGTGCCTTAACACAGCAACAGAAACCTAAGTTAAGGCAGTTACATTTAATCTACTGTTCGATTGGTGCATTAGAATAGTAAGAGAAATAATAACGGCTATTTTTTATTATTAAGTATATTTAATATATGTGGGAAATCATTTAATACTATGAGTAAGTTTTATTATCAACCCATGTGTGATGGTTGGTTTTAATGACAATTTGTTTTAAATTATTATTATCTTATCAGACAGCCAGAGCTAGGGAATTATACTGATTGCTAAATTTATGTTGGAAGAACCATCCCAGATGAGGGCTGAAACTTCTAGTCATAGCATAGATTTTAGAAGGCACAGAAGAAGGAAAATGATTTGTCTTTTATTGGATTGGCCTTACCTTTCACTGCTGAGCTAATTTACCCTGTTGCTGACCTTGAGGAAATACTTCTCAAAAGATTTCACCTCCGTGGTGGTTTCTTTTACTCACAGCTGGATTTTCAGCCCCAGCTAATCAGCATCCATTGTCCCTAGAAAGCAAAGGTTTCATTTCAGTAGTACTGGCCTTTTATTAACTGCAGACAATTCTTCCACTTCAGCTGACCAGCAATCACAGATCCTTAATTCAACACTACACAAACAACCCTGATAGAGTCTTTCCTTCATCTGAAACTTCGCTAGCTGAACCTCACCATTCTTGACTTAAGTTTTAGAGAAGAGCTCTTCAAGCTCTGAGTATGCAGTGTCTTCTCCAGTTCTGAGTTTTAAATGCTTTCATAAATATCCCCCAAAACATGAAGATCAGGTCCGTCTCATTTACACCCCACTCCTGGTAGTGCCAATTTCTGCTCTAGAACTAATTAGAACAGAGCTGTCACCTGCATTTCAGAGTTATCTGGGAGTTTCAACTTCAGATTGGCTTGATGGGACTGACCAGTAGGCATGTCTATGAGGCATTTTCTTGATTTCCAATTGGTGTGAGAATGCCCAGCTCCCTATAGACAATACCTTTCCTAGACAGGGGTCCTGGTCTGTAAAGAAAGCTAGATGAAAAGGAACTAGTGAGCAAGACAATAAATAGCTCTCCTACATACTTGTCTCTGCTTCTGCTTCTATTCCTGCCCTGACTTTCCTCCATAATAAATTGTGGCCCGGAAGTTACAAGTAGAAATAAATCCCTTTCTTCTCAAGTTTTGATCATGGTGTTTGATCATGGTGTAACTGAAAAATAAACTAGAATACCATTTTACCACTGAGAAACAAAGTCATTTTCTCTGGATCACACAACTAATATCCTCCAGAGACTGGCCAGCCTAGCTCCTGCGGCCGTGTTCTTTACCATTCCCTATACAGTGAAATGATTACCCACGGAAGGAATTCATATTGTCTTCTGCTTGGTGATCTGGACAACCAGCCTTCTTCGCAGCACTAGAAATTGGAATTTTCTATTTCACAGGAGAATGGGCCGATAAATATTTCACGTTAGAAAGCCCTTCTTCTGATTTAAAATTTGAAGGTCTACATTGTCTTCTTCAGAATTTCCCTTCTTCATATAAAAAATGAGTTTGTTAATTTAGTTCACAATACTTCATTTAAGGTATAACCTTTAATATTAGAGGCAAATAACAAGCATGCTGGGCAACTATGGCACGTGTGTGTGTGTGTGTGTGTGTGTGTGTGTGTGTGTGTGTGTGTGTGTGATAGTAGTAAATGGAAGTGAGAAAGAAGCATGGCTTTAAAAAAAGACTTTTGTAGAGACATCTTCTGAGGCTAGGGAGGAGGTTTGTCATGTTTCCCATGCACTATTGGTATTAAGAAGCAAATTCTGGACTGTCTCAGTGTCTTTGAATATAGACATTAACCACCTACTGTATACCAGGTAGACAATGAAGCACCATGCACAATACAGTGATCAGGAACAGCACTCTCATTCATAGCAATGAAGTTTCTCTCTTGTCATGGCCCATATTCTGGGTCTTAGCTCTCCAAGGGCTTTTGACATAGCCTAGGCTATATCTTATTGCATAAGGCAAATGGAATGGAGTGGTCAGAAGCTCAGAAACTTTTTTCTAGCTTGGTGCCTACATCT
Organism: Mastomys coucha; assembly: GCF_008632895.1. Taxonomy (NCBI): domain Eukaryota; kingdom Metazoa; phylum Chordata; class Mammalia; order Rodentia; family Muridae; genus Mastomys; species Mastomys coucha. The sequence continues at coordinate 48,540,321 of NW_022196903.1, forward strand.
GTTTCCTGCCCAACACTTTTTTTCCCTTTCTCTTCCTCTGAATAAAAAAAAAAAAAAAAAAAAAAAAAAAAATACCCTGGCTCCTATCGAGTCCTTATGTGATTGTTTCTCATGTTGTTCAGACTGAGTCCATCTCTGTGGCCTGCTTTCTGTGCTAGAACTGATCATATTTTCTCAGTTAATTTTGTATCTGTATCTTTGCCTGTGTCAAAGGGTTGCCCTCTTTCCTTTGGCTCCATAGCAGATCTATCTGTCCTGATAGTCTATAAGCAATTACAGGGTACCATGGATCACTGGAAGACTAGGGAAAGGAGATCAGTCTTCTTTAGATCTCCCAGACACAAGCCCTGGCCCTCAGCTAGATAGACAAAAGAAGACAACTTAGGGCAAGGAAGACTGGCAGCCATGGGCTGGGCTATTCAGACACCCCAAGACTGGAAAACATCCTTTGGAGGGAAAAATGAGGACATGAAACCTCTTGCTGTGGCACCTGTCATTCTGCTAAGGACAGTAAAAACACAGTCTGTCATACTTGACATTTTAATTGAAAGAAAAGCTTACATAGATTTCAGCCGTAAGCGGTGTGTTTATACAAGTGTATAGAGAAGGGTAATCTGTCAAGTTGGAAAACTCTTAATGCGGCCTCAGTTCAGTAATTGAACAATCCAACATGAGCTCACACATTTACCTTGTTCCATGCCTCAATAATTTTTAGTAGAAATACTTTACCTAGAGGCATATGGTTATTAAAAAGGAGGCTCAGCTCACTCAAAGTCTGGAATTACTAGCTCATGGCAACAAGCCTGCACTAGAGGGAAGACTGTCGGGATGTGTTTTCACAATGTTCCTGCTATTTTGCCATCTGATTTTCAGAATCTAATTGATGTGTTGTTGGAAAGGTTTTTCGTTTATTTACTTTTATTCTTTCTTAAAGGAGAAAAATAGAATTTCACAAGGATGAATAATTTCTCATATTAGCAGTATTCTGAAATCTCACTAACTAGTGGTACATTCAGGCGTGGAATGAACATCAAGAGAAGTAGACTGTGAATTTATTTTATCATAAAAACTGATAAGAACTTAGTTATGGGAGGCATGGAGGTGTGAGATGTGGGAAGCTCTGCTCCCTTCCATGATGTGTGTAACTGTGGGCAAAGGAAAAATATAAATGTAGTTTATGCACAAGTCCCAAGTGGAAATAATATGAGCCTACCTACCACACTGCATTGCTTCAAGTCACATAAAACCAATATATGAAAACATTTTGAAAATTACTTTGAGAATACCAACTGAAACATACAAAGTTTTATTCAAGAATACCCTAGATTAAATATGAAAATTCAGTATACCAAAAGAAATGAAATGATGCATACAGGTATTATGTTGCTACTCTGGCTTCAATGGTGTGACTATCCCAGACATGTTCATGGTTTCTTTGGACCTCCTGATACAATTCTTCGTATGTTTATTTAGTATCTGCTAGTTTATTTGCGGTGCAGAACACAACTTAGGTTCTCACACACACTAGACATACCGTGTCCACTGATCCACTCTCCCAACCCTGGACTTTTCTGTAAGTCATGATGACCACATACAAATCTTGCTTTTTACTGCTTGCAGTTTTAAAAGCCCAAGAAAGGAATGCAGAAACTCTGTAGGTTTGGTAGAAAGGCTTGGGAAACTAATTTGCGGAATCTATGTAAAACAATAACATGGAAATTATTTCAAATTCAAGCATATAGGGATCCTGAGTAGTCATATTTCCTTCTAAGTGTACGTGGCTAATTGGTCTGATTGGCATCACTTGGAAACTCTTCTAATCCCAAGGAGCCAGGTACCCTGAAAGGATTTCTTAAATGAAGAGGAAATATTTGATATTTTAAAATCTAGTAGATCTATGCAGGGTGTGGAAATAACTAACATAATTATTGAATTAAATGAGGTATTCTATTCCCTAGTGATTCAATACACTTGGGAGTTCCCAGCCTTTGTAAAAGAGTAAAAACTCATTTTAAATTGAATTACTTTGACATTTCCATTCGATATCCATTGGATTGTTTAATTGGGTTCCTTCTTTAAAAATTAAAGCATCAATAGAATCTGCTCACCAAGGCCATTTTTTTTGGACATATCAAGTTAGAAACAGAAGGTAAATGATGTTAATAGACATGCTGTCCTTTGGTCACGAGCATGACCTTGTAGACCGATGTAACACATAGGAAGGATTTCAGTTGTCTCAAAAGTTTTCGTTCTCTCTGAACTGCACTTCAAGCTTCCCTCTAGTGACCAATGATGTCACACATGTACAGATATGTTTGCATGGACATCCATTTGGATGGGGATAGCTGGCTGAATAGTTCTGAGGAGAGCTGTTCTCAGTGAATGTTGCCTCTTATAAAACTATAATTCAGATGATAAACTTTAACATGAAGGAGCTATTAGTGAATTGTTTTTCAATGATGTATTCATTTTGATTTTATGTGTAAGAGTGCCTAGCCTGCATGTATATATGGGCACCACACTTGTGCCTGCTGCCCATGGAAGCCAATAAAGAGCATCAGATCCCCTGGATGAAGAATTCGGATGGTTGTGGGCTGCCATGTGAGAGCTGGGAATTAAACCAGGCTCCCTTGCAAGAGCAGTGAGTGCTCTCAGCAGCTGAGCAACCTCTCCACCCTCAGTAACTGTTCTACATGCAACTCTTTTCAGCATATGTCAACATGGGGGCTCTAAACAAGTGTTGGTTGTTAACTGAGTCCCATTCTATGTTTCTCAGATTGTGTAAACCATCTCTGAAGAGACTTTGAGACATAGTAAAATTGCACCTCCTATAGCAGTGGTTCTCTACCTCCCACTGTATTAAAGGTGCGACCCTTTAATGTACAGTTCTTCATGTTGTGGTGACCCACAACCATGACATTATTTTTGCTGCTACTTCATAGCTGTAATTTTGCTACTACGAATTGTAATGTAATATGTTCTTAAGTGACCCTTATGAAAGAGTTGTTTTACCCCCCCAAAAGTGTTATGATCCTCAGGTTGAGAACCACTGTCCAATAGTGTTTAGAGACAGCTGGACCCCAAAGCCTAATGGAACTGTGGAAGCACAAAGACCTAGTCTAGTTCCAGTGGCCAGTCCCCTTTACAGAGGTTCCCAGGGCACATGTCAAGAAATCATCTTAGTGGCTCATTTGAAATGACTCACCACATTGTTGTAAACTTTCTAGGCTAACCTACTTGTTTCTCTTCACATTTACACTATGTGCACAGGCCTTTATGTCCACCCAGTCTCTGTGACATGCTTTGTATTCTTTCGTGGTTTCATACATGTACCTTCCTGGGCACCTCAATGTTGACCAATTGATGACTAATCCTTCTAGGATGTCTGTAGCTGTGATTAAGTAGCTCTGTTTCCAAAGAAAGATCTCGGGCAAAAACTGGAGAAAACTTAATCTTCTTTGGAATTTTAGCAGTATTGTGAAGGAAGAGCATGCAGCCATTCTTGGCCCGTCTCAGCCCCCAATTCTCTTTGAGTCATCAGAATTTTATGGCAGAATAGCTCTTCCCATTGCTCGGCTGGGACTCTGAACTGGCCTGTTCTGACTCTGATAGCTCCATATAGTCTCAGTGCCGCAATGGGATTCTGGACTGGGCACTCTGTTAGGGCTCTATTGTACCATGATGCACTCTAGTATTGTGGACAGAGCTGTGGTGCTCTGTGAGGCTGTGGACTGGGCTGTGCTGCTAGGCTGAAGTTCTAACTAGGTAGTGATGCTCTGACTGAGCTCTAGCCAGAGCCTTGTGCTGTCGTGGGACTGTGGACAGGCCAGGGTATTCGGTGTTGAAGGAAAGCAGTGGCCTACACCGAAGCCTTCTATCTGTAGCCTTACCCAGTTTTTGGCATGAGAGGTCACATGTTTTATTATCTTTAGAAATTTCACTGATTCGAGCAGTGGAACATAAAGGATTAGACTGTTGAATATAGAAGGCCCAGGGATTTTGTTGTTTGTTTGTTTGTCTGCCATTTACTTTAATTTCATGGTTTAATGTTTATCCAACCCCATAGAGGAGAAGCACAAGGAGGTTGAGAATTCAACCAGAAAGTTGTTTGCCATTTTTAATAAACACAAATAATTTCCCCTTTCCCTCATCTCCACATTCCTTGGCTCATTAAATCAATTTTAGGCACTTAATTTTTTTTTTCTTGGCAAGTTGAAGTAAAATTTCAAACTATGCATTCCCTTGAGGAATGCTCACTCAAATCCTGCAGATCAGGCCCAAATCAATTTCTGTCAAACAGCCTAACACCTCACATTATTATGAAACGGGAGATTGCTAATAGGGGCTGAACTCTGGTCTTACCCTAAGAAATGCTGAGCTCAGTGCCAAGCGCCGTGGCCCAGCTGCATTTGTTTGTGTCCTCACTTTGTGTTTTTCCACTCATAGTAGAACTACAAAAAAACAAAAGTCAAAATGTACTTCTGCTAGGAATACATGAATGGAGTTTACGCTGTAACTGTAGAATGACCATGGACCCAGAACAAAGCCAGGCAGGCTTCAGGGCAAAGGTGTGGGCTAACATACCAGTGTAGCCAGATCCTCAATACTGAGACCCTCTGGAGGCTGAGACTGGGGTAACTGGGCATTGTGCTGCAGACTTTCTTCCATAGAAGCCGAGGCTATTGGAGACAGACCAGCATGTTTCCCCTGAATATCAGTTAGATAACGGGTCAGGAAATGAAGCAGAGTTTGATGTATTAACTAGGAAGCAGCAAAGGAAACCAGGCATGTATTTTATTTGTTATGATTTCCCTAATATCCTCAATTATGTGACTCTCACATCAGAGGATCCGATCTGTTTGCCCATGATGTTGGTGTCCCCATTGGTTTTGGAAGCTGGGTAACAGACCCAGGCCATCAGGAATAATGTGATTTTTTTCTCTTTGTCCCCAGGCCTGTCCCAGGCTCTCTATCATCTCTACTCCATCTCCACAACAGACAGAGGCAGCCCATGCCAGCCTCCATGCCTGGAACCCTGCCCAACCCCACCATGCCAGGATCTTCTGCCGTCTTGATGCCTGTAAGCATTTTTGTGGGGGAGAGGAGGGCTTGTGGTGACTTCCCACTAGGACCCAAGTCCTAGAGAGAAAATCAGGAGCTGAGATCTGAGCTGCCTGGGAAGGAGGCAGCTGCCTCTGAATGCGTTTGAGCTGTGGGCCAGGATGCATAGGGTACCCAGGGACCCATCCTTAGGCATTTTCCTGTCCTTTGGGGCCTTGCTGTGGGGCAGGGTCTATTCCACTTCTTGGTGGCAAATGAGCCCACCACAACTAAGGAATGGAATTTGTTCAGGAAGGTATTGTTTTATAGCTATAGTCAGTCCTCTGTCTAGGATTCCACACCCACAATTCAGCCAACCAGGGACTGAAAATATTGTTTAAAAAAAAAAAAACACACATATTTTCTTAACATGTGCAGACTTTTTTCCTTGTTATTATTCTAGAGCATTGCAGTTTAACAACTCTTTACAAAGCATTTATTATTGTATTAGGATAAGATGATACAGAATAAATGGAAGGGATACACAGAGCAGAGTATATGTAAATACTGTGTCATCTAGTACAAAGGACCCGAGCAGTCACAGATTTTGGCCTCAAAGCAGAGACTGGTGTTCTAGTGCTAATTCCAGGGGGGATTAATGGATGACTGCAGTCCCACATCCGCATCTTGAATTGTATTCAGGTCATCAAATGGGCAGTGGTGATTCTAGACACAACTCAGGGCATTAATTACAATGATTACATATAATAGCTGGGAATCTGGATTTGTGCACACCATGTTCTTATAAATGGTAGCACTTACTGAGTGCTTGCTATATGCTGATCGCTTTGCAAGCATGCTATCCGCACATGAAACAGTGCTCCAGGGAGGTCTATGACGGTCCTTGTCTTCTGAGAGAAGGAAGTTAGGCCAGTGACTTGCTTATCTGAGAAGCAGAGCAGCTGGATTTTGAACTCGGTAATCCTGGCTCCACAGTCTGCTCTCTCAACTATAAAACAACAGGCACATTCTCTTTTCATTCACAGCAAATGGCTAAGGTGCATTCTTGTATACTGACATTACAGATGAGAAAATGGGGGCTCGTAGGGTTCCTCGTCCTGGCTAAGGATGCATAGCTCATAGATGATACAGTCAAGATCTACACCCAAGTAGTCAGACTCTTAACTTATTGACTTGTATTTAAAATAGTTTAACTATACAGTTCAGGATGGCTTTGAACTTATCTCTGTCTCCTAGTGCTAGGAGGCATGCACCGTTACACCTGACCATAAGAGTGCCCACTCTTGGTGAGCATATTGTACACACTGCTTCCCCTCTGACAACATGGGGAGCTAGAGTGGAGCAGAAGAAGTTTTTCTCTCCCTCTTTAGGGCATTCTCCCTTTCTTAATCGTTCCTGGCACTATGTTTTGAAGGACAGGATTTGGGGGACTTTTGGAAGCCCTAGAAGCAGTAGGGCAACCCATTTAGCAACTCTCTCAGAACACATTGGGCATGGCTGAAGACTGTAAGTGGAACCCACACCTCACTTCACATCAAGGAGCTCAGATTGTTCCCTATTGAGCAACTGTCCCAGTTATCAGTGAGGTAGGCTGAGGAGTGACGATCACATGGACTTAGTTCACACAAATGGACCTGCCCCCTACAAATGCTCACCGATCCAGGCTGGAGGCATCTTGCAAACTTGTGCTAGAGGATAGTGGAGGGGCCACTTATTCTCCCTAGACTGGTTGACAGAGGAGAATAGCACTGTTAATACATAAACCCCTGGTTTTGTTCAGTTCAACTAATTGCATGGAGATTTCAACCACAAGCTGTCTTCGCTCAGCTTCTATGTCCTACTTGCCCAAAATAATTTTCTTTTCAGAATTTCTAAACAGTAACTAGAAAAATGTCACTACAGGGGTCTTTTATTTCTATATACTTAAGCTGTCATTTCTAGGGATGAGGTGGGAGCTGGAAGCCCCGAAAACCTAGTACACTTTCCACTTTATCCTATCACAAAAGTTGACCCACTCAGCAAGTTTCTATCCTAAAAGGTTTCTATCCTAAAGAAGGTCCAGAGACAGGTCCAAAGTGAGATCCAGTTCAAGGGGAGGCCCCAAGGCCTGACACTATTACTGAGGCTATGGAGTGCTCACAAAAAGGGACCTAGCATGACCACACTCTGGAAGACCCAACAAGCAGCAGAAAGAGTCAGATGCAGATATTTGCACCCAAACAATGGACAGAAGCTGCTGACACCTGTGGTTAAATTAGGGAAAGACTGAAAGAAGCTGAGGAGGAGGGCTATCCTGTAGGAGGACCAGCAGTCTCAATTAATCTGGACCCCCAAGATCTCTGAAATACTGGACCATCAAACAGGCAGCATACACCAACTGATTTGAGGCCCCCAACACACACACACACACACACACACACACACACACACACACATGCTCTCTCTCTATATATATATATAGCAAATGACTGCCAGGTCTGTGTTCAATTAGAGATGATGCACCTAACCCTCAAAAAATGGAGGCCCCAAGGAGTTTAGAGGTCAGGTGGGGTAGGGGATGGGGACATCTTCATGGAGACATGGGGGTGAGGAGGAGGTGTGGGATGGGATGTGGAACAGTTGAAGGGTGGCCTGTGTGGGAAGAATAAAATCTGGAGTGTAAGTAAATGAATGAATAAATAAGTAAATAAATAAATAAATAAGTAAATAAATGATTTCTATCCTGAAAGCAAGAACCAGTATAGGCAAAAAGTCAGGAACACGGCCCCTGCAGGAGGTCCCAAACCATTAGTCCACAACAGGGTGTGGCTGTCATGACAGCTGTGTCATCCCAGAGTAGTGATTCTCAGTGAGGGTAATTTTGCCCCTCCAAGAATATTAGGTAATATCTGTTGGTTGTCACAGGATGGTGTTTAATGGGTAGGAGCTAAGGATGCTGTTAAATATCTCACAATATACAGACCCCTCAACCCAGAACTATTTTACTTAAAATATCAATAGTACTGAGCTTCAGGGATGTAAAGCTATTCATAAAAACTGAAGTAAAATCTCAAAGAAATTATTCTTAGGATTCCCCGGGGCCTAGAAATCTAGCTTCAACTTCCTCAGTCCTGTTACCAGCTCCTGTGCTGTTAGGACATTGTCTTCTGGACAGTCAGTCAAAGGCTGTCAGTCAAGGGCTGTTTCTTCCCTTAGAGTGAGACCCTGGGAAATCTTGAGGCCCTGGGCATCAAAGTTGCGATTATCTCTAGGTAAAGATGATAGTAACTGTTTCATGATGCATGTTGCTTAGATTCCAAGTACATAATATATCCATCCGTTCATCCATCTATCTATCCACCCATTCATTCTACACACCTTGTTGAGCATTTTCTGTGTGCCACAAACTACTAGACACTTCCCTGTAGGGAAGGCAGGAGCAACCTGCCAGGACTTCCTGAATAGTGATTTCCTGTTATCTTGAAAGTCAAAGGCCTTCATAATTTGGGAAAATGCACACTCATTTCTCATTAGAAAAAAATTAGTAAGCTGGAAACGCGCTAGCTCTTGCTCTCGAGTGTGAGAAGAGAGGGAAACCCTTCATATGCCTGTTTTGTTCAGTTGGAGGTGGGAGCCAGGGCCTCCTCAGGTTTAGTCAGTGCTCTAACCACTGAGCTACATAGCCTAACCCTTGCCTGAGTCATTTACTCGTGGTGGGAAACCGCCGCTAGGCTGGGCATTCAGCAAGGTCCTTCAGCTTCCTGTCATCTCTTTAAAGTTAGGCTTCCAGTGCGGACAGGATGCTGGCACAGCAAAGCCCAGGATGCTTGTTTGGAAGTGATGCTTGCTCATGGTCTTCCTGACAGAAAATTCATGTTTTTCTTTTTAACAGATACAGAAAGCAGCCCATTCAGAACCAGTATTTTGTGTAATGGAGTAGACAACAATCATAACTACTTAAAGAAATGAACTGGACTGCTGATTCTTCAGCAGGCAGCCACAAGCAGGTTGCTCTCACCCCTGTGTAGCTAGACTAGTCCGCCCTTCTAGACACTGGAAGGCAAACTCACCTGGGTTTTAATTCCTGTCTCTCTAAGAGTCCTCATTGGAATAAAAGGTCTAATGCCGTTCGACGCCTCCTATCGCTCAGTCTCGGGGTGAAAGTTCTAAGTAAGGCACATTTCTTGAATTCTTCACAACTTAATTATAGCCTGCAAATGTTCTTAATGACACTCAAGAGCACTTAAAACGGGTTAAATGGTAAATTTTATGTTAAGTGTATTTTATCACAACTCAAATGATTTAAAAATAGAGTACATTTGCCTCCTGGAGAGTTAGAGCACACATGGGGGTGGACTTTTATTTTGCTGAATTATCAAGGCTTCGGAAAATTGGCCTTCATTACCTTCTCTTGACACCTTTCCCACACCCCTGCTGGATAACAGGTCAGCTGAAGCAGGCTGAGAGAAAGCTGGGTAACCACCTCAGAAGAAAGCTTTTAGCTGGTGCCACCTGACTGCACAGAACAGCCTAAGAGCCAGATGGCTGTGCCAGGGGTCAATACAAAAGAAACCACAGTCACTGAACCTCAGCGACCTAAGCGACCTCTTCACGTCCATTTAACTCGAGATCGTGCTCAAGCTTGCCCCTTGGGGAAGTTTCCACTTTGAAATTTCATCCATAAGAAACTCCACTTTCCAAAACCACATAGGGTATGGGGTACCTCTAGATTTCTGACCACATTTCTACCCTTTCCAAATACACTGAAGCATCAATTGGCCCCCAACAGAAAGTTTGGTTGTTTTCTTTGAAAAGTATTAATTTTCTCCTTAACAGAAAACATCACATGCCTTCTTTCTGCACTGACACAGAAATTTTGCTATGCAAGTTGGTTAATCTGTAAATTCAAAAATCTGAAACTTTTTGAGGTCAGGAGCACTACAATTTAATATACTAACTATAGGTTTCATATATGAGATACCTGAAATATTAATGGGTTTCACATTTAGACATGGATTCCGTCCCCTTGGTATCTCATGTATGTGTTGTTAATGTTCCAATGTCCCAGAAGTCCTAAAATTCATAAAGACATTTATTCCACAGTATGTTAGATGGTGACCTCAACACCCTGAGGATGCCAGAGGTCTGGCCCTACTGTTAATTCTAAACAGTGGGATAGGCCAGCAAGAGGGCACGTAAGTGAAACCACTCACCTGTGATGTGTAATCCCCACGCCAGCTTCTTTCTCCCTTGCAGAAAGCCTAAACCTGCTGTAGGACCCTGGCACTACAGCCCTGTGGAGTCCTGGCAGCTCACGAGCAGGAGACAGGCCATGGGCAGCTCACGAGCAGGAGACAGGCCATGGGCAGCTCAC
>NW_022196903.1:48550934-48566826 GCF_008632895.1 Mastomys coucha
GGCAGCTCACGAGCAGGAGACAGGCCATGGGCAGCTCACGAGCAGGAGACAGGCCATGGGCAGCTCACAAGCAGGAGACAGGCCATGGGCAGTATGGATACTGAGCAGGGAGAGTTGTGGTGGTTAAGATTCTGATTTTGGTTTTGCTTTTGAGATGGGGTGTTAGCGTGGACTGTGTAGCGTGGACTGGCCTAGAATTCCCTATGTAGCCTAGAGTGACCTCCAAGTTATGATTCTCCCACCTTTGCCTACTAAGTGCAGAGATTACTGGGCTGGGCCACATGCCCTGGGCTGTTTTAATTGTGTTAATGCACTGTACCAGCAGAGAGAAGCATTACAGGGGACAGAACTGCTTTAAAATTAAATTTAATTTTTTTATTGCCAAATGACTCATATTTACTATATAAAATTTCAGGTAAACATGTCAAAGGCATCCTAAGGTAACCATTTGGTATATTATATAATCTTTTAACATCTATGCATATATTTTTCTTTATAGCAACAAAAAATAAATATGATTAATGATGGTTTAAAATGTGTAGTGAAGTAGAAACATTTGGTAGTTTTCTTTGGCTATGTCTGCCAGACCAGGTGATCCTTCTTGGCATCATGAATCTTCTACAGAGCACACAGAGCTGGGAGATTCTTTAATGTGTTCACGTTCAATATTCAAGAGTGCATTAGCCCCTACACCAAACCTGTAGTTTCTTGGCTGTTCAGTGAAATGCTTCATGACCTTCCAAGAGCGCAAGCAAAGCAAAGCAAGGTGCAACTTTGTAGCCTCCACTGCCCTTCTCTGTCTTCTAATTGTGTTACTTTCCTTTTTCTTAGATGGAGAGACAGATGTCAGTGAACTCCAGCATCATGGGCATGCAAGGTCCAAACCTCAACAACCCCTGTGCGTCTCCCCAAGTCCAGCCAATGCATTCAGAAGCCAAAATGGTAAGTAAGAGCTTCAGTCATTCTTTCACTACATTATGCGTGGTGGGAAAACCGAGTTCTGTTCTGACTCCAAAACTCAATTAAGAGACTGCTCATCTTGGTTCTGGTGAACAGGTATTTCTCTGGAAAGATAGGTGAGAGATTGCCTTTGTCTTTCAGGTATCTGTTACAAGTTTTCTGCATCAGATAATCAGGTCCCAAGTATGTGATTGGCATGTGATGTTAAAGACAAGGGTGCTGAGAAATTTGGAGAAGTGCCCAACTATGTGTGTTTATTTGCTCATTATGTGAAAAAACAAAATCTAGAACTCTATATCCTAGTTACATTTTCGATGTTACTCTTCCTACCCAATGTCATTAAGACTCATTTAATTCCAAAGTGTCCACAGTTATATGAACACTACATTGTTGTTGTTGTTGTTGTTGTTGTTATTTGACATAGTTCTTAGGTGTAACACTTTTTGAAAGGTTGGTAGTCTTGTTTCTGGCCATCTGTACTTGAAAGATGTGATCACACTTGACAACCTTCAGTGACCTTTAACCTATGATGTTTAGGGGCAGTGAAACCAGTCTTCCAATACTTCAAGATGGATCTATGTGTTTATATTCTACTAGGTGTTAATAAAACAGGTTGTCATCTGTCATGCCAATATAAAGTGGATTCTCTGAGACTATTTAGCAGAATTACAGGAAGTAGCACATTCATTTCTAATATAGTTAAATTCCAGCACCACAGTTCACACAGATGACTGGAAATGCAGTACAGCGTTTCTTTTCTTTCTCTTTCTTGTTTGTTTGTATCAGATAAGGGTAGTGCTTTCTAGCAGTGGACATGCATCTGGAGTGCTGGTAGGGCAGCCTGGACTGTGTGTGAAGATGCTGTGGACCATTCTGGAAGTTATCCATCATGCGACATGGGTGTGGAATCTGTCATAACACACACACACATACGCACACGCGCACGCACACACACGCACGCATGCATGCACTCATGCGCGCGCACTGCACACCCTGCTTTTTCACTGCTTTGGGAAACCTCACCTATTTGACCTGTAATTTCTTGACCCCAGGAATCAGCTGGAAGACCCAGCGCTAGCAACCCTGGGCAAATGAAAGCTATGGCCGAGAGAGTTCTCTTTGCTCTGCCACAGACCCTGTGTTGTGCCAGATGGCACGGCATCCACAGCAAAGCTTGCTAAGTCTTTTTGGAATTGGCAAATATTTTTCAACTCAACTGCCACAGAGCCAAACCAAATACTTGCTGGCAAAATAAAGTTCAAGTTGGCATCTGTTTTGGAGACCAGAGTAAATGCCATTTACTCCCCCCACACACCTCCTTTTTGAAGGAAAATAAAAATGAACTATAAAGGTGCTTAAGAAGAAACAAAATTAAAGCATTTGTACGTGTATGAGTAAATGTGTCGGGGCTGGGTCTGACACCTTCTGTTCCCAGCTAAAGGATCCCTCGGTCTCCTTCCCTACTAGGAAATCTGTGTCCTTCTTTGAGACAAACTAGAGAAGGAATGTAAAAATATGATTTCAAACCATGTATTAATTGACAATTGATTATTACTGGGTCTTAAAATCACAATTTAACTAAAAAATAACAAGAAAAAAAGAAAGAAAGAAAATGGAAGAGAAAATGCCACCTCTCTTCTTGGTGCCAAAGCAGGGCAATGCTTCCACAGGTGGTACAGGCTTATAATTATTTTCATGCATGAACTGAATCATATGATATGGCAAATTAGCTCTGAGTAATGTCAGCTGGGAACAAAAGAGAGCTGGTCTGTCCTTATAAAAATAGTGTTACCCCACAAATGTTTGCTGAGTTAAATGCACGGAGTAAGCACCCCTCTGCTGATTCATGTTCTAAGTGAATAAATATTTCCAGGCTGGTGATGTCTGGACTCATGAACTTGATCTCAGAATCTGTGCCTGGGAAGCAGACTTTTCTCTTTGCCCCCAGCTGTTAACCTCTTCTGCCCCTGCAGTGACCAAGGCATTATCCCAGAGGGGAAAATAGCAGTGTTGGCTGCTAATGTTTGGAAGAATAGCTTTCACGTAGCAGCTTGGAAGAGTGTCAGGTGGACTTGATCTCTGAGGCTGGTCAGCATTTCTACTCTTATTCTGTTTGTTTTGCCAACTACTTGCCCCGTTATAGCCGTCTTTAACCATACGGTGTTCCTTAGCAGCTTTTGGGCTGCACAGATGAAAAGATTTGATGAAATACCAAGCATTCGGGGGGGGGGGGGAAGTCTTCCATGATTTTAATGTCAGCCAGAGCCTCCCCAGGTTTCTCTGAGCTACAGGCTTTGTTGTTCTATGCCTAATTTTCTTCCTGTGCGAGACTGGAATGGATTCCAGATTTCAATGGAGACTCTTGTTTCACTGTTTTCAAGGACTTTTCCTAAGGTCACACAGGGGCTTTTGTGATGAATGTCCTCGGCAGGGTGTGTTCTCAGAACACACTAGCAAACAGCTACTGAGGAGGAGCCGGCCTCACCTCAGCACTGCAGCCTGACTCTCCTGAGGATATGCTGTCACAGGCTGCATTTCAGATTCCCCATTGGCTCCTGACAAAAGCTATCAACCTGAACCTGGGCTTATTTCAATGTACAGCTTTGCTATAGGCTCACTGACCAGGAACTGCCCATTAGAGTACATCTGGTTCCCTTGCTGGACATCATCCATTCTCTGGTGACAAAACAAAAAAAAAAAAAAAAAAAAAAAAAAAAAAAACAAAACAAAAAAACAAACAAAAAACCCTGAGGCTCTTACCAAACTCAGAATTGTACTAATTTGTGGCAGCTTTACTAAAAGCATGTGTGCTAATCTTTGATTTAGTGTCCTACCTTCATCATAGACAGCTGGTTAAAAGCTGTCTAGGTTCTGAAGCTGGTGGTGAGCTGATGTCACAGTTTTACATGTGCATACATACATATAGGCTTTCATTTGGGGATCAGGAGCGAACTAAAGTTACTGGAACCCTCACATCTTTCTAATTATCCTAAATTACAAGACCTTTCCATGGATTCTTGGGTTCTAGGTGTCTTAGTTGGAAGTGGGGTCTGCGAAAACACAAGTGACTAGGTACTTGGTAGGTATTTTAACATTAAAGGGAGAATGGGAAAGAAGTGGGGAGATTGGGATAACCATTAAGAGAGAGAAAAGGGGAAAAGGGAGGAAGGGGACAGAGAAGAGAAGGCAAATGCAAGGTATCGTGGGAGGGGCATGGCTCTAGTCAACAGCTCGGAACTGAGTAGGAGTATGTGAGAGTGATGTTCTCAGCCAGGACACGTGGCTCCTTTCCTTCCCCTCTGTATTTTTCTCCTTTTTTTCCCTTTCTTAGAGTGGTCCTGTGGACTACCACTCCAGGTCTTCTTTTATTTTTTATTTTGAGAAAGGGTCTTATTAAGTTACTCAACCTCACTTGAACTCAACAGGTAGCCCAGGCTGGCTTCAAATTTTGATTCTCTTGACTCAACTTCTCAAGTGTGTGAGATTAGATTTCCTTTTTCCGGAATTAGACAAATTCCATCTAGTTTTGGGTGAGATTGTGCTGTAAAGGAATCTGCAGTAAGTACGGAAGCTGAATGAGGTGTGGGAACTCGTCTGTGTCCCTGTCTTGTATCTTACTGTAGAGGAGGTGACAACCACAGTGTAGAAGCGTGTTAAAATGAAGGATGGCATGAGGCCAGCTGCTCTCAAAGATTCCTGCTCTGTTGGGTTTACCTTCAGTTTTAGCAGGGTTAATGAAGGCTGGAGAATATTGGTCCTAGGAAAAGAGTTGTGTATGACTGTGTCTGACTCTGTCCCCAGAAAACACATGAGAGAATAGATTGTCTCTACTTGATAGCATGGAAAAAGAGGTTTAAAAACTGGCTTAATAACACATTATTTAGCAAAAGCTGGTTCTTGCTAATTACAGTTCTAATGACCAAGATATTTTTTGTTTTGGTTTGACACAAAGTCTCACAGCCTAGCTGGCCTTAGACTTCCTAGGTACCATAACCTAGGAAGATAACCTAGGTAGATAACCTTTTATCTTGAAATGTCCTGTCTCCATCTATCTGAATCTTGGGATTATAGGTGTGTACCTTCCTGCCTGACTTATGCTATGGTTGGATTTGAACCCAGGGCTTCATGTGTATCATCCAAATACCACAGTTCAATGACAAAGCTTTGATTACAACATTGAACTTTAGGATACAAATATGACAGAGCTACCAGATGTCCGTAGCTATCAGATTAAATTCATTTACTTTAATGTACATTTATACGTGGATAGTGGGGGGGGCAAGGTTAGTTGGGACCTCTGAGTCAACACAATAGATTCAGAGTGTCTCCCTCCATTTATCAAGAGCTTGGTGGACTTCCTCATTGATACAACTGTGCTGTTCTTCACCCAACACATTTTGTTGCCACTTTTTACAACTTACACACACATCTCCCTTGCTTGATTGACTGGAAGCTCCTCAGAAAGAACGTCTGAACTATGAAGGCTCTTTGAACTGTAAAAGGCCCATGAATGAAAACTAAATGTAACTAGGCTGTCTAAAGTGCAGCTTAAACTATGCAAAGAACCAGCATGACTAAGGAAATGTGTGAGATGGGGCTAGTGGAGAATAAGGATGGGGCAGAGAAGGAGAGAATAAAACCACAGAAATTCTAAGCTAAGTGATTTAATTTTTTGGAAAGATATCTCAACAATGCCCATCATGTTTTTTCCCTTGAGAGGAAAGCAGAACATATGCACGTTCTTTGGAAAACAGAGGTTGGAATAACGCCATTCCTCTCCTAGGAATTGAAGGCAGTCTATAGCCAGCGATGTTTCTTCCATTATGATGGACTGACTGGATATGCTGGATTTCACTCATTGATGGTCAATAGTGTATCTATAGGGGTGATGGCCGTGAAGTGAATAACGACTTAAACATGTGTGTGTGGGAATGAACACAGAAATAAAAGACTGGAGAGGCAAGACCTTTAGGGAATGGGGGCACTAAGACAAGCCCTTTACAGGCTACAGCCCTCGAGAAACTCAGGGAAACCAAGTCATTGTTAAAGCACACAGCTGGGCTCCATTCTTGGGCCTTCAGTTTTCAACCTGGCTTGTGCTTTTGTAGCTCAGCACCACTGAGAAGGCAGCAGTAGCAGCGCTGCCACTGCCCAATGGCTTCTTCCTCACAGGCCTCAGAGAATTAGGGTGGTAGAGTGAGCGAGCCTTGGTTAAACAACTCACTTTGTTTTGAATGTCAACCTGGGTGTGCTTGTGTTTGCCTTTCCCTCCCTAATTATCAAGTGGGGTGACTGTTTGCCCTGTGGTGCCCCTTGGCCACCCACTGTCCAGCAGATAAATCACAGACAAACGCAACTCCTCCTCGTGGAGCTGCCTGGAGAGTTTGTACCCATGAAAAAGCAACCCCCACTCCCAGCATCTCCCTGACACCCCTCAGAAATGTAGGCCTCTTGGCTTCAATCAACCCCAGCTTCATTTCCTAAAAGTGCAGGAGTAAATGGCCATGAATGACTCCCTGTCTGCTGCACTGGAGCTTCCCGGCAGGGCAGGAAGTGCTGTTGACTCTAAGGAAGCTCTCATTAACTTTTGAGTCATGCTAGCGGCCATGTGTCCCTGCAGCTAGTAATCAAAACACGATGATGGACTGGACTAAGTGACCATACATTTTTTTTTCAGAATCCTCTTGCTCTGCTCTTCTGAAAACCACTGCCCAATGAGCAGTCTAATAGGAATTATGTAAGATTCCATGAGAATGTTTTCGCTAATACATTCAACGTGTCTCGTTTTATAGGCAATTTGCCCCCTTAGAGTCCTGTGGGTAGAAAATAGTAATTGTCAGCATTAATTAAGCACTTGTTTTGTATGTGGCAGGAAAGATGGGAAGCATGCTGTAATGTCTTCTCATTTAACTCTTTGACAGTCTGGTGAGGGCGAGTCTGAGACGTTTTGAAAGCACAGGCAGTTGATAGGATACAGTGATGGCACATGAATCCCAGCTTTGAGCCTTGTCTACAGAGAGCCCTTTACAAATTGCAAGGTGTTTTCAAATGCATGATGCCACTGGAACTTCCCAGGTGCCTGAACATCCTCATTTTATAGACACAGAGCTTAAGAGACTCTTACACCGCACACTACAGGACCTGTTGAGCTACGGTCACAGGCCTGGGTCCAGGTCTCCTTTGATGTTTCCCTCTTCCTGCTATGCCATGCCATCTCTTGTTTTCTCATGGCAAATCTTGGTGGTATAAACCCAGACGTAGGTAGCACAGGCCAAGCAACCGCTTAGCTTATTATACCTGTTCAATTCTCTGGGCCTCTCTAAAACCCAGAGAGAAGGCTTCCCCCCAGTTCTGTGTAGCTAAGACAGGGCTAGATCTTATTATCTACTGTTAGGAAACAACTAAACAGCATCTGACTGAGAGTAGAGAGCTCCTTTCTATTGGTTGAGAGCAGGACCTGTCATCTACTCCTTCAATGTACCCATTTACTGTGTGTGTGTGTGGGGGGGTGTATCATGTCACTTGTCAAATAAAATGTAAATGCATAGATTCTGAGGCCGTTGATATTTCCGCAGGGACAGAATGAGTTCGTACAGCATTTTGTTGCCTGTGGGTCAGAGTCCCAAACCCAAGAGGACACTTCTCTTGAAATCAAGAATTAGAGTTTATCAACAAATTACAACGCACAATGAGGCTTAGGAATATTTTAAGGAAATTTAATAAACAATGGTCTGAGATTCAAGTCAATCACCTGTCTAAAGTCACAAACTGTCACAGGAGGAAGACTTGACCAGGATTCCTGATTCCCACATTGACTGAGGCTCCCATTCTGTGTGCTAGTCTGTAGATTTTAGGGCAAGCTAACTGCTGGCTACAGGTAGGGCACTTTCCAAGGTGTCTCTTTCTTGGAGTTCTTAGTGTGGACAGCAATGCTGTAAAGCACATGGAGAGAGGAGAGGCTGTGCTTCCCTTTCATGACACCTGGAAACAAAATAAGGCATATTGTGGCCTAGAGGTGTGGGCCCCTTTATCGGGCTGCTGGTGAGACGTTGTTGTGAAGACCTGGGACTGTCACGTTATCCCAATTCACAAGCCAGCCTAGGAATCCATACCACAGTTTTTAATTTCTTGACAGCTAGTACAAATTGTCTAGATTTTTGTCCATAATAACCTATATTCCCTTGTCTCATCATCTTCTTGGGGCTCCTGTGGATCTGGCTTCGCTCTTTGAAGTTCTGAATTGTGTTGGGTAAGGGCTGAGGCTACTAAAGCAGGCAGGGATGTTGAAAAGGAGCTAAGCTCAACTGGGCGTGACATACTCACTGTTCCAACACTAAGGAGACCAAGACAGGAGTCTCCCCACCAGTTTGAGTCCAGACAAGACTATGGAGTGTACCCTGTCTCTAGGAAAAAATTCTCAAGCCTGGAGAGATGATGATTCAGCAGTTAATAGAACAGGCTGCTGTTTCAGAGGATACAAGTTCAATTCCATGGTGGCTCACAACTGTCTGTAACACCAGTGTATCTGATGCTTTCTTCTCGTTTTCACGGGCATCCTCATGCACACAGTGCATAGACACACATGTAAGCAAAACACCCATACTCATAATAAAATAAGAAAAAAAGAAAGAATCTCTCAGTTGGGTCCATCTCTGTCCTGGCTCTCCCCGTACTCAGACTCCTAGGACTCATTGTCTTCTGGGTTTTATTTCTTTCTCTTTCTGCCAGGATCCACCCTGGTTTGGTCACCATGACAATAGGTGAAATACAATCTCCATTGCTCATGGCCTCTTGTCACGGAGCCCAGCACGTGTATTGCTGGGTCTTGTTTTCGTATTAATTTAATGTTCCTGAGCCTGAAGTCAGCCACATCTGGACAAGGAACGCACAGTCTGGTTGGGAACATTCCCTGTCAAGGCTTTTGGGCGTGTCTTCCCTGTGTATCTGTGTACGTGTGCACACACGTGTTTCCTTGTCTGCTTTGGAACACTGTGCAAACAAACTCTGCTGTGTCACAGAAACCAAGGAGAAAAAAAAGAAAGTCAAGCAGATCTGCTTATAGGCAAATTCTGCTCTGCAGAGATAGAGTTCCGTTTCTTTTCTCGGAGTGGGTATAATTTACACTTTTCAAAAGTTTGGCCAGCACAGCTAATAACAAAAGTTTGCTTTGTACTTAAGGGTTTTTTTTGTTTTTGTTTTTGTTTTTGTTTTTTGTTTTTTGTTTTTTAATGTGCTAAAGACAGCAGAAGAGTTGTGTGAGAAAACTCAGACTTAGGTGTGAGCTGAGCTACAGTGTCCACTTTAAGCATGGTGTTTTTAATGAAGCAAAGGGGATTTAATTGTCGCGTCTAAAGTAAAGGAGTGTGTTTTCCTCCATTGGTATCCTTTTAAAATTCTCTTTGTATCCCATTCATTTGGAAAGTTAGCTGAAAGTACTATGTGATATTTGTCTTAACATGAACCCAAAGCATCACAAGGTTCCTAACATTAATTCCCACCAGCATAGGCATACGTCAACTGAGTTTGTTTGCAAACCCTCTATGTAGTCACTAGAGTGGAAGCTAGGCTTAAATGGTTGCACAGCTGTGACTTTGTGTCCTCAGACAGGCAAGCAGGGAACAAGCTTGATTCATAATCCAGGGCCAGAGGAGTGAGGGGCACACAGGTAGAATTTCCAAGCTTGTAAATGTTCCCATTGCACTGCTTCGTGGACCGTCCTTCTGTTGGCAGTACAGGGAAGCAGGCTACATTGTGTTCCCAGAGTAGGCAAAGCTTCAGTCTGGCTCTTGCTCATCCTAGCCCCTTCTCCACCCACTTTCCCAGTGCCCCACCCAACATCTGGCTGCCTGTCCTGTCCACTTCTGTCCTCTCCCCTGGAGCCCTGTAAAGTCCTTCTCATCAGACTCTGCTCGTGTACCCTCTCCCAGATGTCTTTCCAGCTGCACAGGAGGGCAGAAGTCATACCTTCTCTGAGGATGGACTCAGCTTGGCCTGTTTCTCCAAAGCCATCACTGACCACTGTCAGCTTTCCTGCCCCTGTCACCCTGTACATGCCTTAGAGCACAGGACAATTTGGCTTTGTTCCGTCTCCCTAGTTTGCTATATTGTTACATACATTGGGTTCCTGGTAAATATTGTTTAAGAAAATGGAGGGAAAAATGCAAATAACTTCAAGGTATTCCTGTGACCTAATATGTCATCCAAGACGGCGGCTCTTCATTTGCTTATTTATTTTATGTTTGGTTTTAGGCAGAAGGCAAGGCTTAACTGAACTATTCAGCCCATGGATGATAAATTTCCAGGACCCAGACAAGCCTGTGACAGGGAGATGTTTGGCATGTCTTTACCACAACTCACCAAATATCTATGTGAGTTCCTGGGGTCTGTCAACCACAGCCAAGGACAACACTTGCCAGAGAGGCCAGTGATGAGACACCATCTGAAAGTGAGGTGGCCTGATGTCAAGGGAATTGGCACTTTAGAATTAAAATCTTGTTAAGACAGAATTCATGGAAAACAAAAAGCCATGTAGATTCGTAGATTCCAGGATAGCTTGAGTTATATTTAAAATATGCTAGTAAAATTTTGGAGACATGTTAACATTAAATTTTTCTTTTGTCTTTTTCCCTTTTTGTGTGAACTTGGCATCACCCTCTAGAGTTAATAGCCTGGGATTTAATGTTTTAATGTTATGAGTGTTTTTCTTCTATTATGAAGTATCTTTCATAAACATTTTAATACTTCTATGATTTATACCATGGATATCATGTAAAAATGAACTATTCTGTTATTTTCATCTCAGGATATTTGGATTTTTTTCACTAGAAATAGTTCTTTGATCACAAAAGTCAAACAAACAGCTACCCTGAAACTACTTAATTACCCCTTTGATTATTTCCTTAGCAGAGAGTCCCAGGATTGCAATTAATAGATCAAAAGGAATATAAAGTTTAAATACTATATGTGCTTGTCAAAGTTCTTGAAATTTGTACCAAGTTTTATTCCTTCCTGAAACACAGGAGAACATGCCTTTAAGGAATATTAAGCATTGTTATTTTTGAAACAAAATATTTATCATCAGTTTTTTGTTTGTACTTCCTGTATCTTGGTTAATGTTGGACATCATTTTCTGCATTTGTCCACTTTCTTCTCTAAAACTGTGTACTTGCTTGCTTTGTTCTCTCTCTCTCTCTCTCTCTCTCTCTCTCTCTCTCTCTCTCTCCCTTCTTCTCCCTCTTCCTCTCCCTCCCCTCCCCCTCCCCTCTCTCCCCTTCCCCCCCTCCTCTCTCTTGTACAGTGCTGGGGACTGAACTCAGGACCTTGCTGTGTTAGACAAGCACTCTACACTGAGATGCACCCCAAGATCCTATTCTCCAGCTTTAAGACACATTTTCTTTCTTCCCTTCTATCTTCTCCCTTTTCTCCTCCCTCTGAGGCCCTCTTCCCATCTTCTCTGTTCTTTGTTACAGGGTCTTACTGTACTGCCTAGGCTGGTCTTGAACTCATGGACTAAAGTCATTCTCTCCCTTCAGCCTCCCTAGTAGAAAAAGCGATGTTTCTTACCTGGATTTGGCACTGGCGTTCTGAGAAGTAATAACAGAGTAGTCAGTCTTGTCATTATGCTTTTCAGATTCTGATTAATTAACCCTCACCCTTCCCTTACTTCACTAAATCCATTTCTGTTCTGTAAGATCAAGCACACACCTAAAATGTCCTTTTAGTAATTTTTTTTTTGTCTCTAGACTTCTTGTTTGTTTTACCTCACTCTTTTTCTTGGAAGCAATGTGTTGTGGTTTGGGTTTTTTTTTCTTCTTCTTCTTCTTCTTCTAATCTCCTTGAGCTTTCTGATTTTTATAGTTACTCAGATTATTTATTGCAAAGCTCATGTCTTCCTCAGCGTGGCTCTACCACATCTCCTGTGCTCATCTCTCCAAGCCGTTCTTCTTTCACACATTTCCCTAAGAGGCTTCAGTGTTCATAGCACTCACAATGGCCAGGGTGGGATTACACAGCTTCTGCTTCGACCCCAAGCCAATCTCCAGCCACATTCGTTTCACACGTTACCATGTGACCGTAGGAGTTTATATTGGCTAAACGTCACCATCATTCCTGGAGGGTTAAGTGTTGCTGAATCCACTCTGAATCGTAAACATTAAACAGGAAGCATGAGTAACTTAAGCCTCATGGGGGAGGTCAATTATTTTAAAGTTGAGCGAGTCCTCTGTTAACCTGACTCTAACCTCCTTACCTGTCTGGCTCCCAGAAGGGAAAGATCTGAACACCTGGCATCTACCTGGCACCAAATATCTATTTGTGTAAGAAATGCATATGGGTTACTAATATACAACCATATCAAATACACACTAAATGCTGATGGTCGTTCCTGTTGCCGTGTGTCTTTTGTGGGATAAGGATTCAGTGAAAGACTGGGTGGGGAGCTCTTGAACCACACATTTCCATGCATTGTGCTATTTAATCCTATTAATCCTCTGACACAGCCATCTCATTTGCATAGGCATATGAATGAATTAATACACAAAGGACAACGCCCAAAGCCAGGCAGCCAACAAGTGGCAGTCCATTGATTTGGGCTTCAGATATGGGCCTTGGATATGACCCTTGAATGCTGAATGTTTGCACAGATGACCTAAATACAGAATGGGGATTGGGTTGCAGCAGCCAAAGGAGAGTGCTAGTGACAGTGACCCAGTGACACTCAGGGTCATATCAACCAACCTGACAGCCAGTCAGGCCACATGACATTTACAGTCCTGAAGTATTTTCCTCCTCTGCTGTAACTCTCCTAACCCATGTGCAGGCATCATTTCCCTGTACCCAGGCTGGTAACCACACCACAGCCCTGACTATGATGGACTATTCCCATCTCGCACTGCATAGGAGGTTCAGCTCTCAGCTGCACCCAGGAGTTCAAATCTCTGCAGGTCATAGCAGCTCTGCTTTAGTTAGTTGGTTAGTTAGTTAGTTAGTTAGTTTTAAGATTTGAAATTCTCTCTTCCTGGAGCCGAGGACTGTACCCAGGGCCTTGTGCTTGCCCAAGTTTGAAATCTTGAATGCCGAATCAGAAAATACCAAGTTTCCCTGTCTTTAATAGTAAATGAAGTTTGAAGTTTAAGATTTCTAGGACATTTTCATACTAGTCTTTAGGCTAGGCTCGGATGGGAAGCATTAGTTACATTGTAATTAAGAGTAAGATGCTGCTATTTGTTTTCACTGAGAATCAAGAGACAGCACTAAATCAGTGCTGCCTGACTTAGAGATTTCACCTTTCAATTTTTTTCCATTTCTGCATCTAAAACATGGGGATAACTAACAGCAAGATTTCCTTTTATAGGGTCATTTTGGAGCTTAAATGGGATAATACACAGCACACAATAATTTGTTTCTATGTTTTTTTTTCTTTCTCCCATCCCCATTTCAAATGATACTTTTCTGCTGCTGTTTTGTGTTTTAAACATGCTTATGTAAACTTGATATTCTGAGAGAGCAGAAGTATGGGCTATAAGAGATAGTACTTTTAACGGATAAATAGAGATGTGAAGACACTGGCCATAGAATTCAGGGCCTAAATTCACTTAGTCACTGTGGCCTTTATGAAGACATGGATATAGGACCCATAGGCTTTATACAGTTGTTACTTTGAATTTGCAGATGAGTTAAAATATGTAAAATAGAGAAGACTCTCAATTCTTAAGTTGTTCAAGACTTGCTTTAGAAAACACCTTAAGGCAGAGTGTTTTCAAATTTCAAACAAACAATTTTTTTAATGCCTGACTAGAAATTAGGGATAAAAACTATCTTTGTCATTAAATATTTTAATGTTAAAATGAATACAAAGGATAAAATTACACAGAACTTATTAAAGGTTAAATTCCATTGCTTAAAATGGACATTTACTGTGGCTGCAGAAATTGCTGTAAGTTTTACAGATACTGGAAATATGCCTATCTTTGAGATGCAACTGTATACTCAATATGACATGTAGTACCCTCCCCATTCCAACTGGGGTGCTTTCTTCCTAAAACAATTAGGACCATTCTTGGTTCAAATGAGAACTTCTCTTACACTCTGAAAATAGGCTTAGATGAATTGCTAGCATCAGAGACATCGGTCTCCTGGTCCCTTGAACTCGGGTAACTGTATCTCTAGGATGCTATCAAGAAAGCACTTTGGCTAGCCAGCCCTTTGGAACAAGCATGCTAATCGGATGTAAAGACTTGTTTATTTTCAAGTCTGATGAATGAGTTTAGCTGTCCTATAGACCAGTGTGAGCTATTTAAGAATATAGGATCAGGCTGTAGAGATGGCTCAGCCGTTAAAGGCTAGGCTCACAACCAAAAATACAAGAATATAGGATCATAGCAAAAGCATGCTCACCTCACTCTATCCCTGTAGCAAACTTTATCTCCCGGGAATTTTCTTGAAGAACAAGTCTGGACAGAGCGATGCCTTAATGACTAGAATTGTCTAAAACTAAGTTGTTCTAAATTCCAGTTCAGCATAAAACAGAGTATGAGTTTGTAGGAAAAGACAAGATATAGGGCTGTGTCGCTTCCTCAGGCAAAGATTTGTCACACCGTCACCAGGCATGTTCTCATCTGTTTTGTTGCACCAGATCCGTTTCACATATTTGTCGTGAGGAAATGTCTCTAGCTTTTTACAGAGCAATCAGTGCACTCATTCATTCTGTACCCCAAAAATCTCTATTGAGCATTTTTAAAGTTCCATGTTACACTTGGTCCATAGAAACACACAATAAAGACATTGTGTTCCTAACGGAAGCCGTTAGGAATTCACACCATTGTAGGGGAATCAGGTACGCAAATGGATGATTCAGTATGATAGTAAGTGTGATGATATAGTCAGATGCAGAACTGTGGGATCTCCCTCAGTAGGGAGCGGGGAGGGAAAGACTTCTTCCAGAAGATTTCACAGCTCCATCCAGTCTCTGTGCTCTACAGGACAGTAGCTACCAGCAGCACATGGATATTTAAACTCTAAATTCACTAAAATAACTTATAAATCTAAAATACAGTGCTAAATCTTAGTGCCTAAATTTTAAGTATAGATAACTACCTGTGGCCAGTGGCTCCCATAGAATAAATCATATAGATAGAAACATCCCATCACGGTAGAAATGTCTATGCATCAGCACTTGCTAATACAAGCAAATATGAAGGGTGAGAAAAGCTGATTTCCCAGGGAGAATATACAGTTGTTAATCCCAAAGATGGGAGGAGAAAGACCACTGACCCAAATCATCATGGCCAAATTCATTAAAGCAAGCAATTAATTAAAGCAAGCTCTTTTATTCACATACGCAGGCTGTCTCCCCCCAAGGCAGGGTTTGAGAGCTCAGCATTAGACGTGAGAAATACAAGGCTTTTAGAGCACAGGCCTAGTGGGTTGCCAGGTGGGGGAAGTGTAGCTCAGTGGTAGTGTGCTGTGGTTGCTTAATGTGTAAGAAACTTTGCTTTACATCCCTTAAAACATGCACACAGAGATGTGTGCACTCACACACATACACATTTATATAAAAAATTATTTTTAATTTAATTTAGTCCAGGCTTTGTAACCCCAGCTACCTGGAGGTTGAAGCAGAAAGATCTTAAATTCAAAGCTATCTGGACTACAGAATGAATTTAAAGCCAGCCTGAGAAATTTAGAGACTGTCTCAAAATAAATGTGAAACAAACAAGCAACAAAAACCAAAACAAAAGAAACAAAAAAACAAAAACATACCTGAGGATGTAGTTCAGTCCCACCTGGCATGGGGGAGACCCTAAATTCAATCCAAATAACAAGGAAAACAGTGTATGCAACCGCACCATTCATGTTCTCTCTCTCTCTCCCTCTCCCTCCTCCTCTCCCTCTCCCTCTCCCTCTCCCTCTCTCCTTCTCCCTCTCCCTCCCT
>NW_022196903.1:48566844-48585876 GCF_008632895.1 Mastomys coucha
TCTCTCTCTCTCTCTCTCTCTCTCTCTCTCTCTCTCTCTCTCTCCTCTCTCTCTTCTCTCTCTCCTCTCTCTCTCATATCACAGGAAGCATTTGTTGTTGTTTTTGTATGACAGGCTGTCACTTTCACCAATGCATAAGACCTTAAAACCCCAACCTCTAAATAACTTACATGCACTACCCTCAGAAGGTGGCCCCTTTACTTGAGCTTGTTACTTCAAGTGTAAACATGTGTTCATATGGAAGGAGCACTTAGATTTGAGGCCAGGTTATGCTTTTGGTGAAACTGTTGTTCGTGATCAGGGTCTTGAAGATCTATTAGAATTCAGAAGGAAAGGTGGAATTAAATTCCTACCTCACTTTTAAAAACCTTGAAGTTTTACTAAGTTGGTGTAGCACTGGAATTCAGCAACCACCCTAGAAGCTGAGCCTCTCCTACTGGCATATTCATGAATGGCTTTCTACTAAACCTCTCTTTGTGTTGCAGGGAGCTTATTTGGCTCTGCTAACTTACAAGGAACAGCCTCCCTTCTAAATGGTGTTAGTGTGGATTAGTTCAGGGAACCAGAGCCAGATCTTGTTTGCATTGGATGGCTGAAGAAAGGATTTGGGTGGGGAGTGTTGCGGATTATGCAAATCACTGGCTGATATGTAAGGACTAAAAGCACAGGTTTTCCCTATCCCCTTACCAACTGGTCAGTGATCTAGCTCACATTTCTGGAACTACAGGGTAGACAACTTAGACAGATGCACCGAAAATGTTAGTAAGCGACCATGAACCTGTGCCGCTTATCCTCTAGGTTATAAAAGTCAGATCTCTTAAAATTCACCCCTGGCAGGTTACAGGCAGGTTTTTAACTAACAGACCCTGCCAATGGCCACTTCCCTTCTCCCTGGCAGTTTAGTTCAGCTGAGAATGTCTACCATGGAGATCTTGGGTACCCTGGCAGCCACAAAGCCTTCCATGGATTATGATGGTCCTTGTTTGTTTGAGCATCACCAATCTCAGACAGCCTTCTGAAGAAATGTTCCAAGTCATCCCAGGAAAGATGGACTCAAAAGAATGAGAGAGACATTGGTAAACAGCCTATACAGTATACAGGGAGTTCAGGGTACAGCAGGTTTTCAGAAACTGTGTAATATCATGAATGAAATATGAGGCAAAACAGTTTTCCATACTTCCAGTGATAATCTCCTTTAAAAGGAGGAGTTACTAGCATTTACTTCCTAATCTCTTCCAGTAGAAAATTCTTCAATATGCATAGCCTTTGGAAAACAAAGGGGCATTAAAGGAGATGGCTTAAATGTTGGGAGAAAAGGAAACTTTTTTATATTAATGTCCCATTGTTATTTGAAATGCATTTCCTGCATTTCTAAATTTTAGTTAAATGTAAATGTACTCATGTAAAAGAAGCTCAACAGTACATTTGGCCCTCTGGCTCCTATGTTCAGCTGCTCAGCACCATGAGGTCATATACTCAGCACCATGAGGTCATATGCTCAGCACCATGAGGTCATATGAACATCTTACTTGGCCGTGTGAGGATCTTTACATGCTTGGCAACTGAACTGGCTCCCATTTGATTAGAAGGTCTTGCCTTCCTCAGAATGCTAAGGAACAGAACACCTTTCACGTGAGTTTTCAGAGCTTCCCTGGGATCTTCCTGGTGGATCTTCTATAAACAGTTCCAGTTAAAGCAGTTCCCAGTTCTCACAAATGTGGGTGGCATTCCCACTGTGTGTTTAAAAATCAGTCATTCAGAACTCAAAAAACACTTTTCCTCACAAGACATGTCAGAGACAGCGACTTTCCCAGGACTGCCCACAAAAGCCTTTTTATTCCACAGTGCATCAGACAGATCCCTACATGTTGATAGAAGAGTAGAGGGGTGTTGGATCACAGTCCCCTTTTGGCATCCCCAAGGATGACACTTGTTATTTGCTGTGGCTGCTGCCACCTGAGGAAAGGGTTTTTCTTTGAAGAAAATTTGCTGTCTGCAACCACCCTAGACACACCCCGGGATAAGCTGTATTATTTATTTATCAGATAAGATGTATTATTTCCTCTTTTTTGTTTGGGGTGCTGAGAATTGGACCTAGATTTCAGGCTTGCAAGTCAAGCATGCTTCTTCACCCCAGTCCAAGACATTAAGACGCCTCTATTCTTCTGAAAGTAGGCATATCTTGAATTATTTCTTCTTTTATCATTGTGAGCCCCATTAAGGCAACTCTGCACCATTCCTTGATTTACAAAGTAGAGCTGTAATGACCATAAAACAGTAGAAATCAATGTCCCTGGGATTCGATCCTAACAAGAGCACATATCTCCTACTGCTTTAAGAAACTGACATTTTCATAGACCTTAAAAATAGCCACAGTGAGCTGTTCTCACATTCAATTGACATACTGTCACTTTCTAATGTCTGAACAATTGATTGGTTCTTTGCTGTGTAGAAAGCAGAGAGATGACTGATGGCCACAGTCTATAGAACGATTAAGTCTACCTGCTGAGAAAACTGAGCTCATCGAAACAGTTCACTGTGCTTATGTCATGTTCAAATAAGAGTAATACTTCACCTTCTCCTCAACTCTGGCAATGCTAGTGTGGTCTAGTTAACATTTTTGTACACCCAAAGGACATATTTATAATCCCTGAATATAAGTCATTTCACATCAACTCCCATATCCATATCGTGATGTGCTTGGGAATTTTTCAGCCACTCTCACATACTGTTGCCTTTTCTGCGGATGTTTTTACCTTATGGGAGTGGAGTTGAGGGCAGTGTCCAAGCAGGGGGAAAGATCAGGTCCAGGTGCACAGTAGAACCTAGGGAGGGAGACAAACTGGCAACAGAAAACAAGGAAGCTGCTGCCAGTTATTGGCTTGTGAGAAAGGCACCCCAGCTGCACAGCTTTTTAAACTGCAGATGTCATTGGTTCTAGAGGTTGAAAGTTCAAGGTAAAAGAATCTACAGGATTGGTTCTTTTGGATCTATTGTAGGCCATGGTTTGTAGACCATCTTCCCCCTGTGTCTTCATGAAGTCTTCTTTTTGTATGCTGACTGTAGCTTCCTCCTACCCCTGTTCTCTTCCTCCTCCTCCTCCTCCTCCTCCTCCTCCTCCTCTTCCTCCTCCTCCTCCTCCTCATCCTCCTCCTCTCCCTCCTCCTCCTCCTCCTCCTCCTCTTCCCCTTCCTCTTGCTCTGCCTCTGCCTCTTCCTCCTCCTCCTTATTCCTTTAATTCTTCTTCTGACATCATTTCAGCCTTAAAGGACCTATCTATAGACAAAAATCTCACTGTGGAGTATTGAGAATTAGGAGTTCAGCACATATATTTGAACAAGAAGCAAACAAAAACACAAAATCACAGAAGTTTCCAAAAGTAGATCTTTAAATCTAAACCATTCAGGAGTTGGGAGGAGACTTAATATATAAGTTAAAATAAAAGTGCTTGCTATGCTTGCAGGAGCATCTGAGTCTGTATATATTGACACAAGAATCTGCCCTTGTGGTGAGTGCTTGCTATCCCAGTGCTGGGGAGCCAAAGACATGAGGATTCCATAGGTTTGCTGGCCAGCCAATCAAGCAAAACAAGTGAGTTATAGGCTTAGTGGAAGAGCCTGTTTCAAAAAGTAAGATGGAATATAATAGAAGAAGATAACTCAGGCTTGTGCATGAGCATACATGGCTCTGTGTGTAGATGTATATAGCATAGACACATAAATATAATAACATAGACACAACAAACACACAGATATGCACACACACACACACACACACACACAGACAGACAGAAACACACACACACACACACACACACACACACACCTCTATCCAACAATCTTTAAGCCCTGCTTTCTCTTTGGAAAATAAAGTCTTGAATTGCAGAGAAAGTTTTGTGGGAATCTGTAAAGCCCAGCTTTGCTGTGCTGGTCTTTTCAATGGATAGTTCTTCCTTGACCTCTACAGAGTTTGTAGAATAGTCCATTTCTGGGTCTGGAAAGCACAGAAGAGGGGTCCCAAGCACAAGCTTTCCTAGTACCTTCTCTCAGACACACATGGGTACATTTGGAAGACTCTGAGAATGGGTGTCCCTGTCAGGTTTATGCTCTGACTACCTCTCTGCCTCCTCTTGGCACTCCTGAAGAAGAAAAAAGGTGTCATTATGTCACAGTCAAGCCTCCTGGCCAGAGTTTGCCAAACATCTAGTACTCAGGTGTTCTCAGAAGTACAGTGAAAGCATGCTCACATGTTTTCAGCTTTGGAGAAGGTGACCCTCTATAGAAAAATGGGAACTTGAAAGAGGCTCTTTCTAATCAAGTCCTTTAGCAGCTGGTCCCTGACCTACACATTCTGTTTGAGAAACCTTCGGTTTCTAATGAAGCTTAATTGATTAGGTCTATTTGTACAAAGCTCAGGCCCTAATAAGCAAGCTCCCACCGGGGCAGAGCTAAATAGTTTATGAGGTAATTTGTATTTTAATGTCTTTCCTAATGAGTCCTTTCAGTAATGAAACCCCCCTGAGAAAACTTTATTGCTTCATAGACATTTCTTAGGATACCAGGGCAGGAAGGCTGAGCAGGAAGCTTTCGGCTCTGGTGGAGAAAACAGTTCTCAGATCAAAACAAATCATGGTCTTTGTTTTCTCAAAAAGTTCAAATACGACTCTGTCTTGCTTTCTAAACTCTGGCCCTCAATCCCATTTTTCATATTAAAAGTAAGACTTTCTTGTCTGAAGCTCTGTAATCCCTTGGCTTTGTAGAAAGCAAAGAACATGAGGGCTTCCAGTATGTAATCATATGTGAACAAGAACATGGTTTGAAAGGAAAAGGAAGCACAAATTCTCACATCCAGACACACACAGACACAGATACAAAGTCACATGCATGCACCACTTACTATATGACACAACATACTCTCCATGTTATACTATCTCAGCAGTGTTAGTCACTTCTCTTAATAGCTAATAAATGCATCAATCACTCTTCATTAAGTCTAAAACCAAAAGGAATGTATAGTAAGGAAGCACTGTAGACATGAGAAATGGCTGAGAAACAAAACAGCTACTTGGAGACAGTCTCTGAAGAGAATGGATTTTATTACTTTTTAAGAGACTGAGGAAGCAGCATCCTGGGGTTTTCTAGTACCTTCCATAACCTCTAAGAGAGAAGGAACTCAGCTTTCTTCTCCTAGAACTGAATAGCAAGATTCATATGTTCTTAAATACCATCTGATGTCTAACACTCAGGCAATTTACCAATATCAATGGGTTTTCCTGGGCTCTTCTTCTTGGGAGGGGGCAGGGTATGAGGGGAGGGACATGCCAGGTAAGACCCTGGGTAGTTTAAGCTTGCCACGCTGACTGGATACCTATGGCCAGTTCTGCCTATCCATTGATTCTTGAAAAAAAAAAAAAACATAAAGGTCAAAGCTTTCAGCAGATATTAGATGCTGAAAAGCAACTGTTTATCGGTATCCCCAGACTTATGGTCTGGTAATAGCACCCCTTCCTCATGAGAACAGCTTTCTCAGGTGGATAGAGGAGAGAGATGAGGTCATCTGGAAGATGTTGCATGAGTCCTCTCTGGAGCCACAATGCCTGCTGGTGCCTTTGTTCCCCAGAAGGGCTAGAACAGTACACTATGTCAAGGAAGAGACTCTTCTTGGGCCTGTAGCCATGCACCTGACTTCAGATTATGGTTCATTACCTGATAGCTTTGGATAAGCAGGATAAAATATAATGACTTAATAGTATGTGAGTTTTAATAACATACCTGTAGGTCATTAGTATTAGGTAGGGACAGGGAAGACAGGTAGTGTTTTCTTTCCTTTTTTTACTAGCAAGATCGGGAGTGCCTTTGTGGTAGGCTGCAAAAGTCTAAATCTACAAAAGACAAATGTTTAGGTCATTTGACATGCAAGGTGGGTAGCTCAAGTTTTATATGAGTAATACAAACAAATAAACGTGCAGGAAACCTTTGAAATCCATCATAACTCTTACGTCACAAAAAAGAGTGATGTAAAAGCCCTTTGCCCAAAGGCAGTCATTCATCTTAGGGATAGAATATATTCTTATCATTGGAGTTTTTAGTGTCAAAGCCCTGGGCTCTGGAAGCCCTAACTAATTAGGTTCAGCCACCTGTCCGCAGTAGTCTAATTAAACAAGCTAAATAATAGTGAAAACCAGAGAAAGATTTGTTCAGTTTGGTGATACTGGGAAGGAAAACAAAAACAAAAACAAAAACCAACCAACCAAACAAAACACTAGTGATCTCTCAAGTCCATTTCTGGGGTTCTAACAAGAAGTTTAGATTTAAGAAGAGACAATAGATTTGGATTACTAAGCACCAGGTGGTCAAGATGTAGTCCTGACCACCACTGAACCATCATTGTCTGGGTTCTAGTCCCTTCAAAAAGTTGGCCAAAGGTATGACATCTCTTATTGGAAGATGAGTGTCTTCTAGAACTGGCACCAGAATTTAGCCCTTTCCTTTTTCTTGTGTGAGACTCCTGGAGAAACTCTGGTCTCTTTGGGAATGGCTGTTTCAATAGTCTGATGGCACAAATGTCTCTCTGTAGAAAACCTTCTTCCTTATCATGATGGTTATATTCTGATTGTGAACACTCTGTGAAAGTATAGAGGATTTGTCTCTGAAAAAAAAGTGGGCTAAGAAGAAAATGACTGGCTGAAGAGGGCCAGTCAAAAGCTCCAGGCAGGCTTTGTTGAAGTACCATCATCCTTCAGAAGTGAGGATTCAGCATCCATGAGATAAATGAGTCTAGAACTTGACCTTTGATATACAATGCAGAGTCAAGAAGCTTCTACCCAACTAGTCCCAAAAGCTACTGTCACGTGCACGTGGGCATGGGCCACAGAATATGACTAGGAATGTAGATGCTATAGATGTTGGCCTTCAGACAGTGAATTCTGTGTCTCCCTGAATTTCTACTTGGGAAGGGACTTAGTGACAAAGGGAAGGGGGACTTTATCACATTTTCCATTCCAATGAGTTGCCAGTATAGCACAGAGAAAGTAAAAGAGAGTAGGTGAATGAAATTTATGAATATGATAATTTTATTTAACAATTGAGTGAGCATCTCAAGTCATGGAAGTTTCATGATCCCACTGAAATAAACTTGTGCACACTTCACTTTTGTTTTGTGGAAGCAGGGGGAGCTTTGAATCCTGGCCTTCTACTTACAAAGCCTCTACTTATATAGCTAACTCTTGTTCTGTGGGTATCCCAGTACCTATGAAAGCAGAGATCTCAACAGGGAGTAGTGATTTCAATGACTTCTCCAAACAGTATTCTGGGTGAGACGAGTCAGCTCCTTCCCACTTACTTATGAGTTAATTGGTATTTAAATGCAAGTCTTCAGGCCAGTGATTTATTTTAATAATATGTTAGCCCCATGGCAGGCCCATGACTTCATGATTATAGCAGTGGAGAAAGGGCACACCGCCCTGACGGGTGTCTTAGTGGCTGATTTGCAAGGCACTCCTCTCATCTTGAGTCACTCTTGCCTCCTCTGCTTCAAGGCCCATTGAGTGGCTCCCAGCTGTTGGAGCACCCATCCATTCACCTGCTGTAGCAACAGTTAGAAGAAGGGAGTGGGCTGAGTACAACTAACCTGGATGAAATTATTCCTGAATAAGAGATATTGGGCACTGTGAGTAGTGAGGCAGAGGCATACTGTTTAATGGCGACCAACTTCCACACACCTCTATTGAAACAGAAGACTATGAATGCTGGCATTAAATCAGTCTTTACTGTTCTGAGTGCCAGCAAATGTCATACACACTTACATAGGCCTTACTACATCAATGTCCATAATGATGGAGTTCTGAGGATTTTTCAAGATGATCTTGAGGGTTATTTTGTGTTTATTAGGTTGCTAGGGCACCTAGTACATCGGTGTGAGGGGAAGTATTTAATGACAGATTTTTACACAAGGCAAATAATTTTTATGTCTCAGAAGTAGAATCTAATTGGCCAAGAAGTTGGCCCAAAGCTGAAATTTGACATCATTCTTGGCAACTAATAGGTATAAAATAGGTATAAAAAGTACACTATATCCTTTCTAGATATAACATTAGACTGAAAATATAACTGTTAATAATGAATCAGTTTATGTAAATGGCATAACATATAATAGTCATTCTTTATTCATAGAGGATTACAGCCCAAGCCCTACAGTGGATGCCTAACCACAGATGGTTTTGAACAGATAAGTTAATGCATCTTTTATATTAACTGTTTGTCACATACTGTGGCCATAATATTGTAGATTCCTTTTTTTTTTCACAATTTCAAAGACAAAAGATTTTTCTTTTTACTGTGGGTCATAGCAATATCAAATACATTTTTTCTTTATTTTTCAGTTTTATCTTTCTTTTTCTTTTTCTTTTTCTTTGTTTATTTGTTTGTTTGTTTCAAGACAATACTTTTCTCTGTAGGTCTGGCTGTCCTGGAACTATTCTATAGGCAAGGCTGGGCTTAGTACTGCCTCTGCCTCCCAGGAGCTGAGATTAAAGGCATGTGCCCCTATACCTGGCTTTTTTTTTTTCATTTAAATTTAAATGAAGTACTTGCTAGATTTTCTTAGAAATACTTGCATCACTAGCACCACTCCTCCTATACTTTGGGAACACTAGTAAATAAAATAAAGTTTACCTGAACAATAGCAATATGCCCAGGTATGTATGCTCTTATACCCAAGATAGTTCTAGAGTGACTAACATGTGAGCAGCATAGAGAGAGCAGATAGTGGATAAAGGAGTGATTCGCATCATGGT
The DNA here is from genome assembly GCF_008632895.1 of Mastomys coucha. NCBI lineage: Eukaryota > Metazoa > Chordata > Mammalia > Rodentia > Muridae > Mastomys > Mastomys coucha. The sequence goes on from NW_022196903.1 coordinate 48,575,639, forward strand.
AGGCTGTGTAAGAAGCCCTTGTGTTACTTAGAAGAGCAATAAGGGGACTTAAAAGTTACGTATGTCTTGACTTTCCAATTTAATATTATGTCGTGATTGACTGTGCATAGCAGAACCTCACTTGAGAATGGAGAGCTTTGAGTAAGGCAGAAGACTACTACTGCATCTCTTAAAAACCGTTAGTCATAGTGGCAGCTAAATATGTTTTTCTTATGTCTTTAGCATTTTCTATATGAAAGTATACAGAGCATATTTGTATGTTATATACCCAATGACCACATCCACTGTCAGCAGTCATTGCCAACCAGGGGTATGCTTCTACACTGTTCTCCCAAATCATGTCCTGAAGTCTGTACTCACCATGTTTTAAACATGTGTTTATTACAAATGTATGTTGCTATAGTGAAGCATCATGACCAGAACTGTACTATGCATATTTTAACGACATATCGCTAAAGTTTTAATTTGGAGTTTTCTAGTGGATGGTATGGTTATAGCCTGGGGTTGCTTTTTATTCTGTATTGGATTATTTCCAGAAAAGAAACTTGTGGATGTCATTTTCCAAAAGAGAATGACCAGTGTTTTCCTTACCTTTTTGTCACTGTGCCTGATTAGAAGCAAGTTAAAGAAGGGGAAGTTTTTAATTATAGGTACACCTCCATTTTTTATTATGAATTTTCATTTTGAAATAATTTTAGGCTTATGTAAATGTTGCCAGAGTAGCACAGCAAACTCGCAAATTCATCAAGGCTTCTATAATAGTAACATCTTTTATAATCTTAATAGAACAATCAAAGCCAGGAAAGCACATTGAGTTTGCTTTTAGCTGGACCGCAGACACCTCCGTTTGCCTGCTATGCCTTCCTGCAGCTCGATTCTCCTGCTCCAGCATCCAGGGCCACGCTACATTGAGTTGTCGGTCTCATTCAACCGATGACTAGGTTTCAATCTTTCTTTATGTTCTGGCCTTTGAAATCACACTGGTCAGTTCTTTGGCAGAGTGTTCTTAAGTCTGTGTGTCCTCATGATTAGACTAAGGTTACGCAAGTGTATGCAAGTGTTAGAAGTTTCAGGAAAAGATGACCATCCAGAAGTGACGTTGCACTTTTTGGCATGTGGTGTCAGAAGATTCATGACAGTAATTGTGTGTGTATGTGTGTGTGTGTGTGTGTGTGTGTGTGTGTGTGTGTGTGTGTGAGAGAGAGAGAGAGAGAGAGAGAGAGAGAGAGAGAGAGAGAGGTGAGTTCATGTATGTGAATGCAAGCATGTGCATGACATAGAGTATATGTAGAAAGTCAGAAGCCAGCCTCTGATGGTGTGACTGCTGCTTCATGCAGCATGCACTGCACCAGCTGGCCCTTGAGCTCCTGGGGAGTTTCCCGGCTCCACCTTCCTTCACACAGGAACATTGGGATTGCAGATGCAATGCCCCACTCTATATCCTGGGTGTTTGGACTCAGGTCCTCACACCCATACAGTGTACTTGTCTCAGCATTACCCACTGAGCCATCCTTTCATCTGCAGCTTTGTGATAAAAGAACAGTCAGTTTAAAGGAAAATAGTCATACATAAATCTGAACTGAACAGGTGATCATGATATTGATTTCGTCTGCATTGACAAATTTTTTACTTTCCAATAGATTTAATTTAGATTTCAATTAAATAACAACCTTAATTGTAGTATATTTCAAGTGTGACTCCTTTAACAAATGTCAGCTATGCACATTTTATGACAATGCTTTCTTACAAGATAAACTGTCTACCTTCTCAAACAATACGTGGGTGTCTTCTGATGTGATTAGAAAACTAAGTGGGATTCTCGGACCTGACAGGATGCTGATAGAAGAAAAAACTAACCTTGTCTTTGCTCATTGCCCTTGTTTTAAATAAAATCTTTTTACTACTAGAGTCAATAGCTTGTAAAATTAAACATGTCTTTGGGGAAGAACTAGTCTAGGAGGTACTGATCCATACCATACTGAGTGTCAGTGCAGACAGAGTGGATGTCATTCAAACCCTATACACCTGGTTCTGCTTCCCAGGAGACTGTCCTGGAGACAGTTTGGCAACAGGTGCCAGGCACTTTGAGAGCATTAGCCTTGAGGACATCTGAACCTCCAGTTCTACCCCAAAGAATCTACCTAGATGAAGATAGTCCTAGATGCAGGCAGGAGGTTATAATCAAGTAATCCATGGCAGTCCTGCCATTGAGCACTGTGGAAATCATTAAGTACCGGTTAGCAAGGGAAGAGTGGAATTTGATGCAGCAGTTAAAGTCATGCTTTAGAAACCAATAAGTGATCACAGCGCAGTAATTTATTATGTGGAAAATTAAAAATATTGTTTATACTGTATTCTTTTATGTAAAGTATTCTTTTATGCACACACACACACACACACACACACACACACACACACACACACTCTACTGGTAGGAGCACCAACCCCGAGGAAGTGTCATTAACAGTGAGAGTTATGTCTGGTGGTTATTTTCTTTCCTGTGTTGTTTTCCTGGTTCTTCTTGGGAACAGGACGTAGGTATTATAGAGACTGGAACTTGCAGACACCCCGCAGGTGCCCTTTAGGAAACTTGTTGAACTCTCTGTCTGATTCCTCTTCCAATAGCAGCCATTGAAACTGTAAAAATAACCAAATGGCATTTAAAAATTGTTTTTGAGTGCTTCTGTACACTTGTGGGCATCCAGTTTTATACTGTGATGAACTGCATAGTTAAATAAGTCAGGCAATTAAATGGCTATAATACTTATTCCAGGGACATTTTTATGGACAGAGATTTGTAAATGGAATCTGCCTCTTTTTTTGTATAAAAAATTCCCATAGTGTATTTCCATCTGCATGGGATCATCTTTCTAAATTTCAAAATTATTAAAAATATGTTTTAACTCAACAAAGTATGCCACCCTAGTGTCCCATCTCCATCAAAATAAAAGGCTTCCATACATTTTCTTTTAAAAAAAATGTATCTATATCCAAAGAAAAATTGATAGCTAAATTGTTTATGGTTGACTTTAAAAGTAAGAGCATCTGTGGGAGCTAAGGATTTGGTGAAAGAGAAGAGAAGGCTAGCCTGTCAGGAAATATAAATTCTCATTTAAATAAAAGTTAGAAAATATACTTTTTGTTATTTTTCCAAGGTTCATCTTTGAACTTAAAATTCATTAAACAACAACAAAAACTCCTCAAGATCATCAAATCACAAAGGCCAAATATCTAGGTCTCATTTTTAATCATACAGGCTAAATATTCATGTTTATGCGGCTAAATGAAGCTTTTGTATGCAGTGCTCCAGCCCCTCTCCATGAATAGTGGCTTTGTGGCTGGGTGAGGTCACTGCAGGGGACAGTGAGGTAAGATCACAGCTGAGACCACGGGCCCCTCTGCTGCGCCCTGCACCAGTTCTCTCGAAGCCAGAGAGCTGCGGTTCACCACCAAAGGCTCTCAGTTTGTTTGTGCCGGGCTGTGGCCCCTCTTGCCTGTGTACAGGGACGGCACCATGCGCCGTGAATAATTCAAGTGTTCCGTGAGGGTCAGAACTGCAAGAAAGAGCATGTGGTTGGCCAGGACTGCAGCATTCTATGCTTTCTGCTCCTTTAAACATCCCTGGTGGCCACCTGCTCTGTGATGACAGACTGTGCCTTTCACTTCCTCCAGCTCTGTGACAGGATCCGTGAGGGATGGTTGCTGTAGTTATGAGACTGTACCTTGATGCGCTTGCCTCCCATGCAGTGACAGGCTGTCACCCGCAGATTCATTAAGGATGAATGATGGCTCATATTTTACCTACACTTCCTACTAACCAGACAGAGGAATGAGTCAGTTGCCAAGAGCATGTTGGCAAGCAGCCCCTGGCTAACAGTGTTAGCGCTGCAAGAACATGAAAAAAGTTTACTCTCCTTTCCCCTTCAACAAGATCTCTAAGACTGAAGCCCCTACAGTGCTGTGGGATCCTTCGCTCTCCACTCAATATCAAATGGCATTCAACTTAGACTAAAAAAAAAAAAAAGACAGTGCCGAGACACCATGCCCCACCTTTTCTTGTGTCTGCCCCTGCAGGTGCCACAGCAACGGCGGCCTCAGCTTTAATCTCCTAGAAAACTGTCTTCCCCATGGACCGGGCATCCCAGGACTGTGCCTTCTATCCACCTTAGCTGTGAGGATGGGAAGGTGGATTTCTCAGACTGTACTCTGTGGATTACACTCTGACCATCCCTACTGGGGATAAGAAAAGTATTGAGGCTGACTAAGTTAGGCAGCAACATGTGACTTATATGATGATCATATGTGACAAACATATGCCTGGGCAGATTGGGGGATCAGGATGTTAGCACTAAATGGTTTATAATCCATGTGCCATAGGCATGGCATGGAGAGTGAAGGTGCTCTAGACATTTCTGTCAGGAAAATAATCCTCTGAATTTGGACAGAAGTCTTGGGAGAATAGCAGAAACTGAGAAGGTCATGGGAGGTATAATGGGCCTGTGTCTCAGTTCACCTTAACAGACTGAAGAGGAGGGCTGTTTGGCCTCACACGAACAGCTCCTCGAGACCTTACCAGCAGCAGACTTGGTACTCTGGAGCATGGATTGGCGTGAGAGAAACCAGAGGCCTTGGTGGAGAGACACATTCGATTCCAACAGCCAGGAGTCTCTGTAACACCAGACAGGGGAAATGGTCGTTGTTTTGGAGCATTAGGAATCATTGGAGGATTTGGAACAGGGAGGGACAAGATGACATTAGTTTTTCTGGACTGTGAATCGGGAAGTGTTGTGTAGGAAGTACATGTCAGTTCTGAATAATGAAGAAAAAGCTTCCCTAAGCTGGAAATACCACAATCCGTGCTTTGGGGACATGAACTAAATTATGACCCCTGCTCATTTTTGCTGAGCACAAATCCTGATGGCTTTTCACTATAAACAGAGTGAATCCTGTCGGCCAAAGGCCTAACCATGGCACATATGTCCCCTAAAATCTACATCCATTGGACACTAGAGTGTGCTTCTGCTATTTATTAATTTATTAATTCTTTTATCAAACATTTGTGTGGATCTTCTGTACGTCAGATAGAAAGAAAAAAAATCAAAAAAACTCTGCCCTACAGGAATGTATCTGTGTTTGCTGTAGATTTTGATGGAACATGGGAGTGTGCAGATGCACAGAATGGCTAGGACAGACAGTTCTAAAGAATTTAAGCCCTCCTACTCAGAAGGTGCTATGGCTAGCTTCCTCGTCTTGGTGAAATTGGTGACTGTGTGGCTCTGCATGTAAGATGAGCTCTGTGTAAGTAGCAAACCAGGCCAGAGGAAGGACCTGCCATCGCTCTTTGTCATCCAGTGGTTCCTCAGCTTCATGGCTGTGACAAAAACACTTGATAAGAGCAACTTAAAGAAAACAGATTTATCTTGGCAGATGGTTTTATAGGTTTCTAGCCACAGTGCCCAAACATCATGGTTGGAAATGTATCATGTGCTGTACAAAAAAGAAGCTCAATTTGTGGGACCAAAGAAGGGGGGAGGAGAAGAAAGAGGAAAAGGAGAAAGCTAGGAAAAGAAGGGAAAATAAAGAGGGATAGAGGGAGACAAGAGGGAGGGAGGGGAGAGAGAGAGACAGAGACAGAGGGAGAGAAAGAGGGAGAGGGAGAGGCCCGGGGACAAGATACACCCTTCAGAAACAAACTCTAAGTAACCCACTTCCTCCAACCAGACCTCACCTCCTAGTAACCAATAACTATGAAGTTATCATCTACTCCATTAATGAAGTTAACTCTCTCCTGATGCGGTCTCCCTCAATTGTGCCATCAGCTGAGGAACAAGCCTTTGGAGGCATTTTCTATCCAAACCATAACACTCAGTAAAAGTAAGTTGGATGGAATGGCTCTTGGGTGTCTCTGAGATACAGACCCAATTACTTGGTTCTTATACAGGAATCTTTCCTCTAAGTTTTAATCCAGGACCCAAATCTTCCAGAACTACTCTGGCAGTCTCCAAACGTCTTGTTCTCCAGCACCACCTAGGTCATCCATCTCCGTCACAACCAAACACTTTAAACCCAGCCAAAGTTACAAATGACGTTCAGAGATATCCATTGAGAGTTGACAACAGTTGTCAGACAGAGAGACAGAGACCAAGATCAATCTCGGCTGTCCTTGGTGCATAAATGGCCAGGTAGAGCAGCTTGATATTCCTGGATAATTGATTCGGGCCCTCACCTTTCTGTGGATGTATAACAAACCATTAATAAATGAGTTCTGACATTCTGCAAGTGTTGGCTGGTACCAAGTCAAACACGGGCGCCACCCTTCATGTTGTATTATTGCAGCTCTCAGTCAGCCTGGCCAATCTTTGCAGCATACGGTTGGTTGTAGATTATCAATCTGAGACTATCGGTCCTGAGTGCTCTATAATGCTGGCACACGAATTCTTAGTTAGTCCTTTGTCATGCAGATCTGGCTTGTAGCTGTCCTTATCGCTAACTTTGATTCTGTCCAGTTTAAACCATCAATTCCTTGGAGGGAAGATGAAAAGTGGGAGACTAGTCTAGGACTAGAAGAAAGTCCATGGGAAGAGCCGGTGGGATTAGCTGTGGATAAGCTAACTTGTCGACCCAGCAAGGTAGCTGAAACCACAACCTCATGCTGCCTGTGCTAGGGTCTGTCTGCCAGTCAGCAGGTCACCCAGGCACAGCCCTGAGAAATCCCTCAGCGGTTCAGAGCGGTAGAGACTGATTAAACATGTTTATATATAATTTGAAAATGGTGCTTTCAGGAAGCGTGTGGTTCTTTTAAGTCATTTTAAAATGTGAGATTTAACTTTAGTTTATTTATACTATAGCCCCCCCCCAAAAAAGAGCCCCACACCCAGCACAGGGGCCAATGATGTATGGAGTCTTCCAAGAGAATTGTCAGAGCTAGCTTATATATTTCAGTCTATCAATATGGCCTTTCACAGTTCCTAATTAGTTTCGTTAGTTGACTTGCAGGAAAGTGTATTTAAAGGGAGCCGTCAGGCATTCCACTGAGGGACCCACACTAATGAAAAGCACACACTGTAGGCCAGTAGAAGAGCCAGCGGTTCAGTCCCCAAGCACCTCTAATTTGTACTGAGGTGATTATCATCCCTGTTAGAAAACACTTCAGTGGGAAACCGTGGGTGATTACTTCAGCAATGAGCAGCTAGGTTAACGTACGTGCCATGGAGATTGTACTGGGAGCTCAGCTGACTTTGGACTACCCTTCAAGGCTCCCAAAGAGAGAATGGCTCCAAAGGAAAGAGAATAATCAACAAGCTATACGTTTCCTTAATTTTGGCATTCTCCTTTGTTTAAGCTTGATTGTTACCACTCATGAGGGACATGTATTCGAAGCACGCCATCTTCCAGACTCAATAACTGGAGCAGGTGTGCGCCCGCTTTGTGTGCTTTACAGGAGAAAGGAGCAGTCTACCAGAAACGGTGGATGCACAATTAGATCCCAACAATGCACACATTCATGCCGATCAAACCATGTTCCTTAAATGAGGGGCTGCGTTTGCTTTAGCTCCTGCTGAGTTTCCAAGCAGGACCCTGGCTGCCAGCATTTCTAGCTGAGTAGGTTTCTCTAGCGAACAGTTTCCATTCATTTGTGCTCTGGTGAGGATGGACAGTCCCTTCCCTTTGTGTGGTGAATGCAAAGCAGCAGTGTCTTGTGTCACCATTCTGGTTTGTCACCACTCCATATCGAAAGCCGCAGAGCGATTACCACCACACATCTTCTCTCTGCATCTGACGTGCTCAGGTGTTGGTTCGTCTACAGTGTGCTGTGTCTGTTTATTATGTGGAAGGAAGGGAAAACTTGCCAATCCACTTCACTAATTCAAGCTTGACTCATGACATCAGCAGTAGACTAGAACTTAGCTTCTAACCACATACAAATAGGTCTCCGGCTGCTGTTTTTGCTGTGATGTCAGCCCCGATGCCTTGCTCCCGTTCATTAGCTGATGCACACCCTGCGGGTAGATGCCAGGAGAAAGAATTCGTTTTTTGTTTTCCTAATGCACCAAATATGTTTTGAACAATAGAAATACTTTTCTATCAACAGTTTTCTGGCTTCTTGATTTCTCAACTCGGTTAATTAGACCTCTGCGTCTGTATTTCCAGGTCTTTATTAGAGCACAACATTACCTACAGGAGAGATGATTTCTAAATCAGATTGGGTTTCCACACACCTCTTGCTCCTCTCCCAGGAGGCTTCATTCCATGTCTACATGCAGCAGCAAAACCAGACCAACCAAATTATTCTGTAGTTTGAAGGCATCTCGGCAGGTCAGGACAGTAGCCTGACTGGTGGGGAAAGATGTTTACAAGGACCCAGCGATGATACCACCCCGAGAAGCCGAGGGCATGACTCAGACCTGCCAGGGCTTTGCTTCAGGCCACGCTGCCTCTGCATGTTCCTGTTCATCTGATGGGCACGCTCACCCAAGCATACACAGGGGAGAGATTAACATGTGTGGCTGTGTCTCCATGAATCAGCATTTACCTTCTCAGGAGACTATTTTGTGATACACAAAAGCCCGTTTATTAAAAAATGCCTTACTCAGAAATGTAGCCCAAACTCAAGAAACTGTGTCTATGCCGGCCAGTCCGTATCTAGAGACCAGAAGTAGTAATTAAGGAGAGAAGAAGAGACAAGAAGAAGGCAGGCATGAGATCCATGTGTGACAGGCTTTCGCAGTAAAGCTTCTGTGAGCCACACAGCTATTTCCTTGGCACAGAAGCACATACAAATGAAATTGTTGGTGAACATATAAGAGAGAAATTTAATTAGGTGTAATCATAGCACTTTTGATTTTTGAGGCACTTTGCAAATGCAAACTAATTAATCTTCCATTATATATTCAAGTGGGAAGGAGATACATCTTAATGCTGTATCAAGAGGTACTGGCCTTCCCGATGAAATGTCTTTTCATCTATGTCCACTTCTGCTGTTGGCCGCACATTTAAGCCAAACTGAATGATGGCAATGAGGCACTACGGCATAGCTTAGGACAGTACAAAATTGGCAGGCTTAGAAGAGAGACCAAGGAAAAGGGCCTTAATATGGGGGGAAAAAATCATCCTAAATCAGTACAGGCCCAAAGATCACAAACTGGAAATGAAGAGCAAATAGAGATGAAAGAAGCAAATTTAGTGCAGACTCACTATTTTAAATGTGGGATATATTCCTTGGAACACAGAAGAGCTTTGTGTTAGCCAGTATTGAGCCTTTGGACAAGACCCTAACAGATCTGAAGCCCAGATTTCTACCTAGGAACTGTGGGTATTGGTATAGCAGGTGCCTGGGTGCTTCTTTGCTCTGCAATTCGTGTTGGCAGGCAATGAGTCAACAGGCTCAGATTCTTCTCTGGGAAGGGTCTCTGAATACTGGTTCCTGAGTTGGCATTTCAGCTGCTGAGGAGGGATATAGCATAAATCTGCACACAGTACATTCATCCAATTAGTCTGAAACTCCAACCTTAATTAAAGATTCCTTTCTCCCAGGCTGTACCAATATCACAAATGCAAACAGAGCAGGGGCTTTTTAGTTGGAGCGATTCACACAGCTAGCATTTTTATGACTGGAGTCAGTCCAAATTCTTCCCTGTGTACTGCCACATTAAATGCTGTGAGGGGTGTGTGTGTGTGTGTGTGTGTGTGTGTGTGTGTGTGTGTGTGTGTTTATCATTTGTCTCATGGAAACATTTGTGAGAGTGGGGGCAAGGGATAATTCAGGATAATAAGCCAATTATATAAGCCAAGACTACAAATCATGTCTATGATTCCTTCTATATTCGGATCATGTAAAAATAGTATGATTCTGGTTTTTTCTTTTTTTAGAAGTAGGATAATATTTTTAGTAATGAATTTGTACTATGAAGATAAAATAATATAAAACAATGGGATCCAAACTAAAGCACACTCAACTGAGAATGTAAGGGAAAGGTTTGTAGAGAAGATTAAGTTAAGATTAAGTTAAGCTGCATAGATTTCCCTGGCTATCCAGGCATCATTTGCTATGACACAGCCACGCTGAGAAACAGAAAGAAACAAAGGAAGTCAAGGTCAGTACTTTCCTTGAAATAAGTTATTATTTTGGTTGTCAGTGTGGGTCAATTAATATAAACTCCTCTTAGTTCAAAGCAAATATCAAGAAAAAACAATGAATTACTTTACTAATGCAAATATTATATTAATGTAGACATTTC
>NW_022196903.1:48586185-48607588 GCF_008632895.1 Mastomys coucha
TTTTTTAGAGGGGAAACTGGGAAGGGAGAAATTTACATGTAAATAAAGAAAATATCTAATAAAAAGAATAATAAAAAAATGTAGACATTTCAAGAGTCAGATTCTGTATTTACAGGTTGTACATGTTGCATGCAATACTTGTAAAGGAATTTTTCAATTTGTTGTATTTGGAGGGGTGGATTTCAGGCCAGCATTTATTATGAAACATTACTAGTTTTGTTGTTGTTAGGGCTAATAGTGACAAGGACATGAAATTGACTAACAGAACTGAAGACAAATATCCTACTATGATGCAACTAGTTCTGTGAACTCTAAAGCAAGATGATGCTGTGTTTTGCTTTTCGTGGCTGTTTTAATTGTTTGTGTTTCCATGTCTTCCAGAATCTTGATAGTCCCTCACCCTCAGCTCTGTGTCTTCATAGCTAGCAGCAGGGATCCAGACCCTGAGGTGTGCATATTACACAAACACAGTATTTCCTCGTATGGTTGCTGTACGCTATTTCAACAGGGGTAGCTTTTTCTGTAGCTTGTGGTAAGGAGAAAACTGTCTTTGAGACTGTAAAGCCCTCTGGCTTGTTGCTCCACTGACCTCCAGCATCAGTCAAGTTTCCCAGGAAGTTAAATTCATTCTCCTTGTATCTTCAACTGCCCTTTATCCCCTTTGTGTCTTTTCAGGAAAGCGTTCAATATGTATTCCAGGTTGGCTTCAAACACTGGATCCTCCCTCCCCAGTCATCCCAACCCTGAGATTATAGGCACATGCCACCATGACCAGATTCCTATCACACCTTCACCTTGACAAAGCATCTCTTTGCCATACACCTCTCTTTCTGTCTGCCTCATTATTTGCAGCATAAACCTGGACATGAGAAGGGTCTTTGAACATAGTCAGCAACGCTTAGTAATTCTTGTAAACTATCTTGTTTCTAGTTGGACATATGGCTGGTTTATGACAGGTATTTTTTTCATTGGAGATGTCTTGAATTTTTTTCTCTTACTGATGGGATTTGAAAATGTGATGTAGTCATGGTGTAGAGATTAAATTAATTATGATTGTGTAGTAATTACATTTGTGAAGCTAGAAAAGTCTCTTTCCATGACCACCCAATGGGTAGACGTCAATTTTTTATTGACTCCAATTCTCCCCTGAAGTTTAATAACATCCTTGCTTATCATTGATTACTTTAAAGATCTCTAATTTAATATAAAATATGTGCTATTGACATTATAATAAAATGCACACTGTTATACTTAAGCCATGCTAGAATGCATAGTGGGAAGGGAGAGGGTGCTGGATTCTCCTCTATAAAGGCTCACAGAGAAGGTTATGCTTGTTTTGATTCACACATCCCACCCCCACACTAACGTTTGTGCTTTTAATCTTTGAAAGTAGCCTTTTGGGTTTTGGACAGCAAACTCAACACTTTGCCAAGCTATAAAATTCATAACGTTTAAGAGAAAGATCAAACTAAAAGGAGGGAGTTTATATGCACAAATATTTACTTAGTGGAAATATTCCTGTTGGATGGCCTCCCGCTGTTTGATGCTGGTGCTTTAGAAGAAAGTCTTAGCTATAATTTATTTGTTTTCTCATTTTTATATTATGCTTTTCCAATTTTAAAACTGTGTAAAAGTTATTGCTTTGTAGAGATACTATCTATTTGCCCATGATTGACTGTGGATTTTTGCCTAAAAAAAAAAAAAAAAAAGAAAAAAGAAAAAAAGTGGGCTAGTTATATGTTTTCAAAGGTAACTGAAGACTTAGTCCTTTTTTCCTAGATTCTGGCAGTGGTAATTTCAGTTTCTGTAGTGGTTAAGAACTCTTTTGGGGGGATGATGAGATTTTTTAAAAAGACACTTTTTTGGTATCTCATAAATCAACTTCAGCCATACCTGAGTCTGTCTGTCCAGTGTGCCTTCACACAGTCTCTCAGATGTGTAAGTACCATGGAGTCTGTAGTCAAGCCTCCCTTTTATACAGTCATGAATATTGTCATCAAAATAATGACGAAGAGCTGCTCACCTTACTTTTATTCATGTGGGTGACATTGATCTGATTTGGAATTATAAAACATTTCAGAAGACTCCAAATCAGGTTTTATTACCAGCTAGTCTTGGGATATGCTATCTCTGAGAACCTTGCGTGCTATGAAGGAAGGTGTATGCAAAGTGAGTGGAGGGAACCGTGGATGGATATGTAAAGATTTAGATGTCTTGTTTTATTCTTTGTTTGGTTGTTTCTTTTCCAATGTCATCAAATCACATTTCCCTGACTTATAACTTTGTGTCTATGTCCTTTGTATTTTTCACTCTTATGGATCCCTGACATAGGGAGACAAAGGACAATGAGTTGATGGTGGTGGACAATTAGCCCTAGCACTAAGAATGGTGTCAGAGGGATAAAAGTGGAGAGTTTGTGGAAGGGTCCACCATCTTATGCCAGTTCACCTCTCAACACAGTATTAGGGATAGCTGCTATTGGACTGTGCAGGAAGCTGGTGCTGAATTCACACTGTAGTGGACCTCACCACTGAACACTTCCTTGGGTCGGAATCACACTGGGGCAAGTTCAACAAAGGTTACTTAGACCTCCTGGGGCCACAGCTTTTCCAGGGTATAAATGGAAATCCTAATGTATATTAAATAAGAGGATACATAGTTATGGTTTAGAATATAAGTAAATACAATATTTATGTGTTAGTCCCTTCCCACTGCACTATAAGAATTTCAGGTCTTTGTTTAGTCAGTGTGCTGTTGACTGCATGTTATATACCAGCTCCTTAAAGTTATTTGAAAATCAAAGTCTGAATAAACAAATAGACTGACAAAAAGAAAATATTGATTTTTTTCATATCCCAAGATTTATGTTAAATCCCCCCTTGGTTCTTAGTGAAAGATCCACATAGCCCTACAAGCTGTGTCTACCTCTATATCCAGAAAGCACAAGAGATGTTGTCTAGTAGCGCATATGAATATTTGAGCCCTCAGTAAGACTAAAGCTTCACTTCCGACAGCTAAGATGGAATGACCTCTATGTCTACCTAAGCTTAAAGAAGCCTTTAAGAAGGAAGAGTTCCCCAGGCTCCATGTTAACCAGACTCTTATCCATTAGTACCCAGTAAAAATGGAAGGATGGAACTCCATAGCAAAGAGTTCTATCCTGGGGCAGTCTTTGGAGGCAGACTATCTCCTGTTCTTAGAGCACTGATAGAGTATGTAGTTAGTACAGGGCATCAGTGCACCTGTCAAACTCAGAAATGGACACAGAGCATGCTTTCATTCTTGGTGTCTACTTTTCCATCTCTCATTTGTAGGCTTCTCTTTAATAAGACAAGGTCAGGTCCAATCACATGCATGGAGAAAACTTCTAAGAAAGTCATCTAGAACTCTGTTTTGTCTGCCTCTCATGACAACATTTACAGAGTCAAATGATTTCATCTTGAGCTGTGCACTCACATAACCTAGCCCCTTTTTAAATCTTGCTGCCCCTCTTTATTGTCACTGTGACTATGTATACCAGACTAGCTGCCAGCAGTATACCACAGGTTTCATAGTGCACCTAGAAGAGCGAAAATCTGACGTGCATGAGATAGTCCCTTCAATAAAGTCCTGACATGATTTTCTTTACTGAGCTTTATCCCATCCTTTCAGGAAGTTTTCTATTGGCCAAATCTTAACAAAGCTGGGTATAGTTTTAACTCAGCAGAACTTCTGTTTGGAGATATTACAGAATGACCATCTTACTAGAATCTTCCTAAAGACTCCACCATGAAGCTCACCTATCATTTGCCTAAATATTCCACCATGAGCCAGCAGGACTTTTGCAGAGACTCCAGAACACATTCTCTTGGAGTTTGCTCACTGCAAGCTGGCACACACCTATTCTGCTACCCTGAATTTAGTTCCTCTTCATGCTAACAAAAGTTACTTTCAAAAGTATTAAGTTTTGAAACTTATGGGTCTCTCTGGTTTCTATGCCGTAGTGACCAGCTCTAGGTCAGACACAGCCTACTTGCCTAAATCTTGTTCTACCAAAAGAGTTGGTTCCAAGAGAGCAAAGTTTCCCATGGTCCCTCAATAGTTCAATCCCTAGTGAGGAGATCTTATATTCACTTGGGTAGCTTGAAAATAGAAGACAATTAAATTCCAGTAGATACAGTAAAGTTGGAAGAAAAGTCTTCAAGAAAAATCTTTCAGAAATCATTAAAATGTTTGAAAATTGATGGATTAGTGCACTCCTGGGTGCACTATGAATAAAGCTTATAGAGTCTTGAAATTTAACCCATTAGAAGCCCAATACTGGTTACTTTTCTATTGCTATGGTAAAATATCATGACCAAGGCAATGTATAGAAGAATTCATTTGGGTTTCAGAGGGTTAAGAGTCCACGAGGTGAACAAGCCATTGTCCTGGTGGTAGGCACCAGGAAAACCAGCTAAAGCAGAAAGCTGAGAGTTCATTTCATCTTGCTCAATCCCAAATACACAGCAGAGGTAGCCACTGAAATGGCATTGGTCTTTAAACTCTCAAAGCCCTCCTCTAGTAACACACTTCCTCCAAGAAGCCACATCTCCTAAACCGCCACCTACTAGGCACCAAGCTTTCAAACACAAGAGTCTTTGGGGAGACATTCTCATTCAAGCTACCACAGTCCTACATGTCAAGATGCAGAATAGTCTCTGAGTTGTCTATATCATGAAAGAGGTGGGTTGTTAAAGAAGATTCTACAGGTGCATACCAGGAAACAGGGGACATGAAGTGCCTGAGAAAGGGAAGACCTAAAAAGATGCTCCTTTTAAAAAACACATTAAAAGTTATTTCATCTATTCTGTGTGTGTGTGTGTGTGTGTGTGTGTGTGTGTGTGTGTGCATGTGTGTCCGTGTGCATGTTATGAGTGTAGCCACATGCTTGGCACACTTATGTGTGAAGGTCAGAAGACAACTTTGGGGAGCTGGTTCTTGCTTTGCACTAACGTTCTGTGGTTTTCATTCAGGGAGCACTTTAACCCACTGAGCCATCTTGCCCACCTGAGATAACACTGTTGAAAATTTTTTTCCTCCCCAAACTCTGTAAAGAAGATGAAAGATTCCTAGAAGAGGCTTCATCTCTGAACTGAGTTACAACAATTACTGTGTTAGAAACTTCAGCGAGGAAAGGAAATTGAGTTATAGGAACACAAAACTCTCCTTGGGGTAGAATGAGTTGCTTTCTAGTCAGTGAGCTCTTCCTGGTCAGAGGACAAATGGGAGACCTTCTAAGGGCTGTGTGGGTATCATCAGAACACCTGCTTGGGCTCTCTTCTAGCTTGGGTCCTACAATAGTAATTTTGAAGTATTCACTTCCTGACAAGCATTCAGAGGGACCTACAAACCCTGAAATTTGCTTGTACGTCCAATCAAGACCCACTATTTACAATGCTCCATGGAGAGACCTCCTCCCCTCATCATATATTAGCCAGAGGCTATCTATTGGCTTAGAAGGAAGTGGTTTCCACCTGCTGGTAAGATCTGAATATGGCAGCCTTCACTGAGGATGGTCTGCAGTCTCACTCCTCTCCCAGAAGCCTCTTTCTTCTTCCAGAATATTCCATACAAACCCAGGGAGTTTTAAGGAAGCATGTGTGTCTTTGGTTTGAAAGATAATGATTTAAAATATGATATTCATCTTTTTTTCTTTGCTTTTATTGAAACTCAGTTGGATAAATCAGCCTGAAGCTGTACCTTTATTTACCAGATACATGTTTTATTTGTAAGCCTTGCTCACACATAAAAAACCAAACCCAATCAAACAAATGAACAAAGAACCCATGTTCAGGAGTCGTAAAGTCCATGTCGGGTGGAAGTAGTGAAATAGTTTAGCTAACTACATTTACAAGGGTGGAACCAGCCCTCAGAGTTAATTCCTTATTAAGAAGCACCAAGGAAGTGTCCTGGGGGACCTGACTGACATGCAATTTTCTGGTCTCCATGGGGACAACTGAAGAATAACCCTGGCCAAAATAAAGAGGCCCATTATGTGGCTGAATAGGACAATTCAGGAAGATGGAAACTGGATGGAACTTAAGGGATGAGTAGGGTGATTGGCTCTCCCCTCCAGCATAAAAGCCATAAATTTCCACTGCACACAAGGGGCCTCGGCCATGTTGAAAGGGCAGCAGGCAACAGTGTGCCTAGAAGAATAGCCACTAGCCAGGGACTGCTGGGGACCTGCAGTAACTTGTTGATCTCCTAAGAGCCCCATTCTTACCCCTACTCAAAACCTCTACCAAGAGCCACAGGCCATGGAAAGGGGCAGCTGTGAGTGGACAGAAGAGAAGAGTCTGGTTAACATACTGGCTTCAGCTTCCAGCCAGTCCATTCTGTCTTCAGAACAAAGTTGTGGCTGCTGGCTGTGTGGAGGAATGAGCTCTCCTGGTCCTCTGTGGAAGCCCATCATTTTGGGGCATCTGCATCCAGGAACTAGAAAGCTTATCCCCATGACAAAAGCCACCACTGGGAAGCAAAATGTTGCACCTAAAAGCCAAGGATTTGTAAGGACCCCTCAAGCTCTGCCCCAAAGCATCTTCCTTGGGCAGGTGTTCCCATTATGGTGAAGGAGATGGAATGAACCCTTCCTTTTTTAATGAGAGGGTGAATTGTGGATCCTTCACAATGGTTCACATTTCATCACTTAGTCTACTCATTGTTTGTGTTTTCATGACACAAAAATAACCAAGTGAAAGAGGAGAGAATTCAGTTATGGCAAAGGTGGTCACATCCATCCACAGCGATGCTGGAAACTGGCCATCCACTGCTGCTCTTTTAAGGTGAAATCAAAGCCACACTGTGAACTGTACTTTTTAAATTTTTCTTTCTGTGATAGGTAAGTTGCGCTTCATGGCAGGAAGAGAAGAAAAGAGGGAGGGAGGAGGGTGAGAAAAGGAGGGAAAGGGAGAGGAAATTGTGTAGCAGTTAAACAAGAGAGGAAGGGGAAGAGGGGATTATGTGGTATAAATAGCACAAACTCTTTTAATTACAATGTGAGTACTTTCAGAGGATCACACCACGTGACTCTGAATGAACTGTATACTTGAAATGTGTGTCCATGTTCCCAACAAATCAAAGCAGGGCAACTAGATAAAAAGTTAATTGATTGTGCAATCTTCCCATAAACTAAATGCATGCCATGCCAGAGTATCACATAGTACAACTACAAATCATGCAGTTATGTTTGCCGCTCTTGCTCTAGTAATGATGGAAAGCACTGAATTTTTTTAAAAAAGCACCAGATAGTCACAGGACCAGATAGTCACAAGGAAAAGCTCTTCCACTAGAAGAGCTACCTTCAGATCAATCACCTACATCCTATTTATTTTCTGTCCTATAAAAAGTTTGTATGAACTAGTCTCCAAGGTCCTGATGGTTCAGAGAGAAGCATGGGGGCTCTTCCTTACAGGGAGAAATGCCAACTTGGAGTTCATGATCACTGTCTCCCAAACTTCCTAGGGGAAAAATTCAGGGTCAATATATGTTTCCTTGTCAAGGGAGCCATGTTGGAATACAAGGTTCATAGGAGTATTTGGGCTTGTCTACTGAACCACTCCTGATGGAGCATGTGCTCAGAGGTGACTCTGAACAAGTTGTTTCTCCTGTGAGGACCTCTCCCATCTTAGTTTGGAAGATGGACATCTGCCTGACAAGTTACTGTGTGAATATGTAAAATGATTCTTATTCTGTTCCTGGTACATGTGAGAAGTCAGACAGCCCTTCCCCATACCCTGTTGGTTTGGTGTGGGCATTTTATGTATAGCCCTTCCAGAAACTTCTCTGTGTATTGTTACATGGTAACTGCCTAATTTAACAACAAAAAGTATCTGTGTGAAGGCCCAGACCTGAAACTTCATAATGTTTAAAGCATCAACTGCCAATTTTCTGTGCCTGTAATATCTAATTTATAGCTCCCTTGGGTGTGTGGGTGTGTGGATGAAAGGTTGAGGCTAATCTCACAAGACTTTTTAAAATTTTTGTCACTTGTTTCTTTGGTCCTTTAAGAAAGGATTCTGTAAGTGTGTTCTTTGAGTGAAAGGGCATCCTGGACCTGCTCTTCATGGGTGATGTGTCAGTTATTTTCTTTCTTCCTCTCCATAAATTTCTCATGAGAGAAAGTCAGCCTTTTCTCTTTGGCCTGGTGAAAACTGGACAGCAAGGCGCAGCTGGCTGTCCCCTGAAACTCGCCCACACTTCGAGGCAGCCGTCTGGCTTGGCAGCCAGGTCCAGCTGTGAAGGGACACTGGGTGGTTTCACTTCTAAAAACCACCTCCTCTGAAGGCAGACTGGCGGAGTCTCCTGAATTTGGCAGACTGTCTCAAGAGAGACTTCACTTCAGACACTGACTTGGGACCTGGTGGCTTTCACTTAAATCAAGCTCCAACTAATACTCAAAAGGCAGTGATAGAAGACCAGTCACAGCAGTATGACAGGCAGGGACAGGTTGAGGGGCAATGGCTGGGGTAAAACTGGGGGCAGCCAGTGGGGAACCTAGGACAGCTGCAGAATGGGAAGCCCAGGTCAGCAGCAGCAGAGGTGGGATGCTGGCTCAGGGGCACTGGTCTCAAGGCCATGGCCAGTGTACCCACCTATGACAGAGTTGACCTCGCATAGGAAACTCCCCATCATCCTACCAAACTCCAGAGAAGAATGGAGTGCAAGTGGTTAGGGGGTCTGGAAACAGTTTGATTTGTAGCTGAATGTTTCCCTCTCTGCTGAAACCCAGTGCCAACCAGGGATCATTAGAAGTTTTCCTAACTGCACTCATCCTTGGTTCATAGTATTCTTGACAACAGAAGCTATTCCTTGTAAATGACTTATTCCAGCAGAGATGGGAGAATGCTTCTGAAAATATAGTCATATGGCCACGTATAATAGTCCAGGCTTTATGGGTATCACTCTCTGTAGCAACTACTGAGGTCTCCCAGCCTTGTGGCTACATTGCAATAAAATTTCATTTAAAAAGGCAGACAGCCGGCCAGATTGGACAGGAGACACATAGTTTGACAAGTTCTACCTTGACTCTAATTCTTTTCTTGATTTCCCTCTTTGTGTTTGGCTTAATGGCTAGCCCATCTTGCCCCACAGTGTTGGGCTAGGCCCCAGTAAACTCCACTTGGGTGAGTGACGTGAGGGACTTCAGAAGGCACTGAATTCAGGACTGAGTTTTCATAAGGAAAGTTGGCCAGCGAGAGCCCCGGTCCCCCAATCTTTTCCCAGCATCCTTCCCATCAGTTTCCATATGCCGGGGCTTTACAGTGTGCATGAAGATTTAAGCTGGAAGCTTGCCCAGGTCATTTCTCACACTTAGGGGTTATTCATTAACTGATAGACTTACAGAAGGAACTTTCATATTCTTGACAACGGAGAAACTCTTTCATCTTCCGCCCTTTTATAAACGGAAAGGTCACCATCACGAGTTGTTTCTTGTGTTGATTTAGTTCCTAATTCACAGTTGCTGTCAAGATTGGAGAGTTTTCTGGTTTCTATCAATAAGTCATTTTCACGTTTCTGAATTGTGGGTAGGCCCCATGGTCACTGTAGGTAGTAGCCTATACTGAGCAGAAACAATAAATAACTGAGCTCAGCCCCGCTCTTCCACATTCATTTGTCAGGGCCATGTCATTCACTCACTCAAGCCTTCATTTCCTGGGCTATAAACAGAATTATCAAAGGCCACGCATCATTCACAGAGCTGTCTCTAGGTCCTTTTTAAAGGCAAGCTTCTCCACTGCCTCTCCTCAGAGGCCCTGCTCGCTCTTCCGAGAGAGCTCTCTACTCACAGTATGGACATTTGTTATTCAGGCTTGCCCTTACCATATGGTATTGCATAATTATTTTCCCTTTAGGTGTAATTATGGAATTGCCAGCCCCTTGGCTCTGTTTTGCATTATTTCACACGTATTTTCTCGTTTTGATTTAAGTCTCTGTGCGCTATGCTATAAATCAGCAGAGCGGGGGTGGGGTAACGAGAGGACATCAAAACACAGCCCCCACTGCTATAGAAAGTTTCACAAGTGACACTCCATAACTCAAATGCTGCAAACCCCGGGGTAGTCAGAGCAGGGCAGTGTGACAGTATGAGCTGTTTTCGTTAATAGAGATGAAATTATGGGTGTGACTAGCTGGCAGGCCTCAAACAGGCTTCAGCGAGTTGTTTGCTCAGCTGTCCTCAGCAACAACTCAATACTTTGTGGATAAAATTGTTCTCCCAGCATCTCAAGTGGTATATTCCAGGGATCCCAATTTGTTCTCACTATTAAAAAGCAGAAACAAGCTTGCAACCCCTCCAAGGGCACTTGGAGATTCTGGTCATGTTTTGTTTTCAATGTATCAAGCTTTCTACACCACAGTTCATGAAAATCTCCTTGTTTTTTGGAAAGCTGAAACCTAACACGCTCTGTGTGACTTAGAGAAGCTGTGTGTTCCCTCGTGCCAAAAAAGCCTTGCTGTTCTTTACCTGCACTGTTCTCTTTACCAGAAACTCGTTCCCGGGCTCCTTGCATGTTAGAACCTCAAGTCTCGTAGGCTCAGCTCAGACCTCGCCTCCTGGAAGTCTTCCTTCAACCTCTAGCCCCGTCCCAACAAAAAAAAAGGCTCTTTTGTTCCCTGTAATCTTCTCTTTTTCTTTAGTAATCATGCAAAACTGCACAGGACATGACACAGTAATCCTCCTCTGCTGGGTTCTGCAGTGCAGAGGCCCCTGAGAATGGAAGTTAGCTATTTGCCATTCTCACAGGCATCTTCACCCCTCTGTTATGCATGTAGATTCCTTAATTATATATAACTTTTTATAAGTAGCTTTGTACCATGCATATATTTTCTAAAGTTTTTGATGATCTTGTCAAGTCACATTTATTGGATTCATTGTGCTGATTGGTGTACTTCATTCATAGCCACTATTGGATGGAATTCCATCATCAAAGTTTATCAGTCATTCCTTCTGCATGTATATAAAATGTTTTCATAGATGCTGTATGTTTTTCTCATTTTCAGTTTTTTTTTTTTTTTTTTTTGGTTTTTCGAGACAGGGTTTCTCTGTGTAGCCCTGGCTGTCCTGGAACTCACTCTGTAGACCAGGCTGGCCTCGAACTCAGAAATCCACCTGCCTCTGCCTCCCAAGTGCTGGGATTAAAGGCGTGCGCCACCACTGCCCGGCATCATTTTCAGTTTTTAACTTTGAAAAATATTAAATTTTGACATTTAAAATTTTTTTAAAGCTGTCATACAAAAGAGTAGCTTTCCTCATATCAGTTGCATAACATAGAATGGGATTTCTTAGATCCCCACAACATTTACTAGTTATGCTGTAGAGTGAAATAGTTGTGTGCATAATTCCTTCTCCTTCTGTCTGCTGCCATCGCGGGTTCCCAGTCGGTGTCCTTGCATTATCTCGTGTTTAACATTAAATCCGTGTAAGAACTTGAACCTTCTTTGTGATGACTTAAGAATCTTTAGTATTTCTGCTTCTCACCCACAACAGCTGTTAGGAGAAACTCCATCGCAGAGCTTGATTCTTTCAAGTCAAAATACAAAAGTATAAAGTTCACTCTTTCAAGCAGCACAGTCCTCTTAAAAGTAGTCACAGAGTTGTGTAACTCTCAACTTTATCTAACTCCAAAATATGCTCATGTCCCCCCAAAAAACTCTCTTATTCATCAGCAGCAACCCAAACTGCCCAGCCAGCTCTCCAGCTCCTGGCATCTGCAGTTTAACCTTTTGTCTTTGTGCCTGTTTGGACAATGTTACAGAAATGGAACTGTATCAGAGGGATGAAAGGGCTGCCTCACTCACTTGCATAGTGTCCTCCAGGCTTGCCTGCTGGGGAGCACCTGTTAGTACTCCTTCCCTATTTGTTGTCACACAGCATCCCATCATGGCAGGTCTACATTTGATTCATGTATCTTTCAGTTCATCAGTTGGCCATCTGGCTTGTTTCTATTTTTCAGTCTGTCTTGAGTAATGTTGTAATGTACAAGTTATTGCGAACAAGGATTTCCAGTCTTGTGGGTCTATCCCCGAGTGCAGAATGGTGGGCCATGTGGCAACTGTGTTAACTTTCTGAGTCTGAAGCTTTATTGAACTGTTACCTAAGTGACTACACTATTCTTACCACGTACATTACTGGGAGAGACACAGCAGTCCAAAGCATTCTTAACTTTTAACTATCATGATCCCTAATTCAATGTTCTGGATTTCAAAGCCATTTCTGAGCCTTGATCTTATTTCTATCCTGGAGCCACACTCCTTTCCCTAACAATTTGAATACTGGGCCTGCATTTTATGAGTGATGTAGCCTGGCAGGACATTATATCTGTATGCAAACCTCAGATTTATAGATTCATTGTAGGGGAAATCCTTACAACAGCTTCCATCTGAAGATTGTTTTCTCTACTGAAGCTAAATGACTCTGGTTAAAAATATTACTAGAAAAATAACACCTGGTATTTTTATACAGAGAACTTTTCTGTAGCTACATTGCCTTAAGAAGGCAGCTAATCTCTAACCTGAATAAAAGAAAAATCAGTCCACCAGATACCACAGAAATCAATCAGCACAAGAATAGATTAATCTGCTGGCCAGATATCTGCCATGGGTAGTTTCATGTAAATTGTCACAATTTTGAGGCAGGTTTTTTTTTAATTGCAAAATATAAATCTTCACAGAGTTTCTTTTGAACCTTTTGATGCATGGTGAATCTCAAATTTTGTAATATTTTCAAAAAATCATATATTTATTGTAAAAACAATTTTTGGAAGATATCAAAAAAGAGATAGAAAAATAAATAGATAAGACCAGGTGACTGCAAACCTAGTTATTCAGAGGGGACTACTGTCAACAAAGTATTTGGTGTTTTGCCTGCCCCTCAGTGGTGTCTGCAGACACAGCTCCTCTGGCTGAAGGATACATTGTCACAGAGGCGCACAGTGATTAATGGGGCCATCCCCCTGGTGGAGAACTGTTTGTTGACCTTTTCTTTGTCGATATTTCCAGGCAGCATCCTAAGCACGTGACTTGTTTTCACAGGAGGGAAAGAGGACACCCGATTTCCCACCGAAGATAGAGGCCACGGCACAGATTCATGAGATTAGACAGGAACTTGCTAAGACTCTCAAAGCATCTTCATATTTTCAGTTCTCTAGCTATACTTTATCACTTCATGTGGAATTGATAAAGCATTTTTTATATTTACACACACCAGAAACAGGGCAATAACTTTCCCCTGAGAAGCAAATAACTGCTTGTGCACAGAGTGCAAACCACACCTTACAGGCTTCTGGCATAGCGATAGCGATTTGGAGTGTGACCATCACAGGATGTGCTTAGGCATCTGTGATTCCCATTCATACCGAAGACACAACACTAGTTCCTAACACGCTTCCTAAAATCATCCATGCTTTTCTTCAAGAACTCCTTTTATAGGCAAGAGGACTATTTCCGTGCACATGCAAGTAATAGGGAATAGCACATGAAATGAACTCAAATAATTTTTATTATCCTTCTTGGAAACTCCTGCAGGAATTAGAAAATGTTCTAGTATATGTTGCCAAGAACAATAAAAAAAATTACCAGGAAAGGAAGACAAAGATCAGCATTATAATTAATTGCTATGATCCAGAATAGTCAGTATTTGGTAAATAGTTTTAAAAGTCTGAAAAGCAAACTTAATAAAGTAAGCTATTTCAAATGATGACTGCTTCTCAATTCTTCCTTGTGAGTGAGAGATAGCAATTTGAGCTTATGTTGAAATCCCTCAGCATGCATATATATGCATATATATATGCATGAATATATATTCACAATACACATATTCATCTCATTCACTTTGAACTATGATCATGTTTTCCCATTGTTGAGGAACACCGGCCTTGCTGAGGTAGACTTCTTCTTTCTTGATGTATTTACAACTTTATAAAGCATTTCTAGTGACTCAGAAAATCCCATGCACCAATTTTCCAAATCGGATTTTATGTGATTAAAAATAAATTTAAATCCAACAGAGACTTTGGTGTGCTTCTGAAAATTCCCATGTCAGGAGTTGGCACACTCCAGCCCTGTGTAGGTGTCTGTATGCTCTCTGACACTGAGCAAGCACTTGGACCTCATTTGAGGAGTTCTTTCCTGGAAGAAGAGTAAAGGGTACTATTCTGGAACATATCCTGCCCTCGCCAGTCAGCCTGGCAAGGGAGTAGGTCATCCACACAAAGGACAGTTTGAAAATTAAAAGAAAATGGCTCATAGGATTTGTTACCTTGGCATATTTTATTAACTGGAGTTATTTGCTTTTGCATGGCCTTCCCTTAGATCAAGGAGAAAGGGGGAAATGAACATAAAGTCCAATAGCATAAATAATACATAGTTCTGAAATATGCTGCCTCCTTGGGCCAAGCCGGCCTACTCTATGGATAGAGGTGATGTTCTTGATTTTCACTTTACAGATGAAACTGCCGAATGTTTGAGTTGCTTTTCTTTAGAAGGGTGGACTACATAGACAATAAGTCCCCAGGGTCCCTAAAGCAAATCCCAAGTCTTGGCAAGGAGCCAGGAAAAGGAAGAAGGACTTTTCTGAGAAATTCTTGCTATATCTATACAAAGTCTCCGAGCCTTGCTAGAAACTCGAAATTTGTCCCCCTCTTCCCTAAGACCCAGCTGAAAGCACCTCAGTGCCCATGACCTCGATGGACACCCTGCATGCTTGTCACAATCTGTTTCCTTTGACAGCCAGGTTGTGTCCTTTACACTCATCTGGCAAACCTGTTACATTCATTGTTTATCCACAGTGTATATTTTTTATTACTCTGACCAGATAGTCAATCTGTTCAGGGTGAGAACCACCCCTGCCTCCCTCTGCCCATGGCTGTTTCCCATGCAGAAGAAACCCCATCTGACTCAGCATCTTAGGCAAAGAACCTATAAAAGGTCTCATGTCAACACTCACACACGCACACACACACACACACACACACACACACACACACACACTCACACTCACACACACTCACACTCACGCACACTCACACTCACGCACACTCACACACACGCACACACTCACACACACACACACTCACACACACACACACACACACACACACGCACAGGTGCGTGCACACACACACAGAGGGAGCGGAGACGCTAGAAGTTAACTGACTCTATCCAAGCTGGTGCAATGATGTATATCGCAAAACCAGTCTTCCTTTCCTAAGGGAAGTAGCCTTTACTGGGGTGACTTGGGACAGAAGAGGAAGCACACAGTTCAAAGCACAATCGACGCTCTAGTAAAGCGGCTGCTGGGTAGGGCTGCTTATCTGACCCACATTTCAATGTAGGTGGCTCTTCCAACTGCCATCCTTGAAGTTTTCTGGAGCATAGATCCATGGTGGAAAAAAAAAAAAAAAAAAAAAAAAAAACCTCTCATTTTTGCATTCGATAGCTGCATTTGTCTTTCTCCTTTTCCTGTATTCCTTTGTGTCCCTGAGTGTACCAAAGTAGAATAAATCCAAGCTATCTTTGTCAAAATCCTGCTGGATGCTAAATGCATATTAAGCTGAAGGTGAGAAACAGAATTGTGGTATAACACTGAACTCTGAACGTGGAAATATTCCCACTGGGACTTTCTCAAGCATCGTGAGGTGTGGTTCAGACTGCCCTGCTGTCAGAGGTCTAGGACCTGGGGTCAGGTGTGAGTGGACCTGCTGAGGCCTCTGAAGGGGCCAGTGTCCTTTAAAGAACCTACTTAGAAAAGCAGATGAGATTCCTACTCTCTGAAGAAAATATCCAGTGGAATCCTGTAAATCCCTATTGGGGAAGAGTGGTGTGGAAACTCAGTCAGTTTGGTCAATAAGCTGTAGTGGAAAGTGAGAACTTAGGAAATGTTGATGTTGGCTCTCGGTCTCTACATGGGCTCAATTATCTGACCGCGGTCCTGTTTCCTAAGAATTGGGCTTGTAGCCAGGCAGGGGTGTGGTACATGCCTTTAATCCCAGCACTTGGGAGGCAGAGGCAGGCAGATTTCTGAGTTTGAGGCGAGCCTGGTCTACAGAGTGAGTTCCAGGGCTATACAGAGAAACCCTGTCTCGAAAAAGCAAACAAACAAACAAACAAACAAACAAACAAAAAAGATTTGGGCTTGAAAGGTAAATTGGGTCCAGCTGTGAGAAACTTCTAAAAGCAAATCCTAGTATTCAGTCTGAGAAACACTTATGTGGAAGGCCAAGTGATGCTCAGGAGACACTGTGGGTGCCAGAGCTTCAGAGCTAGGGAAGCTAGAGCTCCATGCAGGGGGATTTCATTTGTTTTACAAAAGGAATTTGAAACGAGTTGAATTTGAGCATGATAATTACAAAGAAATGTATGGACTCTTTCCTAAAGGTTCTTGTTCATCAGGGAGCTTGTTGTTCAGCATAAAGTTATTATTCCTGTTTAATTTTTGTTCTGAAAGAATGCCTAGGCTGTGCTGAGGAGGGGTTGAGTTCTGCAACAATTTATAAAGCCGAAGATGAACTTTAAATGCTAGACTTCACTAGAGATACTGAATCCAAACATACAGGGCTCACAGAACCCAAGCAACTGAGGCTCACTGAGTCCAAAACGTATTAGATTATGAAAACGCATCTTCATCCAGCCGTTCTCCTACCTCTAAGTAAACTTTTCAACTGAAAGGAGATATACTTCCATTCATGTCAACCTGACCCTCTATGCCCATAAATGCTTGTGAGAATTTTTAACCTCACACTGCTGAAATCTTTTTAAATGTTTACTAACCACCTTTTGGGGATGTGAAGAGAATCAACAGGGATCACCATATTGGCCTTGACATCACCAGATATAATTGTCACAGGGAGTTTATAAAGTCCTGTGTGAGCACTCAGCAGCAGCAGATGCCCCCAAACAGCACACTTAACAAGAAAACTTGAACACACAGTGAAATGCCAAATTCGGTACCAAGATACGTCATTTTTAAAATCAGTTGTTTTTGGTGTGGTTGATCTGAAAATGAGAGACGGGAACGAAGCTGTCATCGATCCATCATCAAGAAGTGCTCCTTTCTCCCTCTTGATCCAGAAGCTTCCAGGCAGTGGAAACTGAAAAGGCAAAGACTTTACCATGACAAGGAGATGTTTGCTATTGCTTGGTTTTACTCAGCTTGGCAGACATGTGTGAGGTGTGTGAAGCCAAGTGCTGGTGGTATGGTTAGAAGGAGATACATTAAAGATGTGTTTCCTGGGACCCTTAGAGATTAGCAAACCATGGGAGGGAGCAACCAATGAGCCAGAAACAAAAGCAGCTGGGGGTGGGGGCAGGGCATGGAATAAAAGAGGGAAGGGGTAGAGGAAAAGTGGGTGATGAAGACAATTTAGGACATTCCCTGGGCTGTGGAGATGCTTTTCAGTAAAGTGCTTCCTGAAAAAGGATGAAGACTTGAGCTTAGATCCTCACCTCCCCCACACATCCCCCAGCACTCATGTAAGAAGCACATGTAGCAGCCAGTACATAGCACTGGGGTGGGTGTGGGGTAGAGAGAAGATGGTCCCTGGGACTTGGTGGCTAGCTAGTCTAGCCAAATCAGTGAGCTTCAGGCTGAGTCAGATGGAGAATCATGGAAGAAGACACCAGTCAGCCTCTGCCCTTTACACACATGTGCACACATACATGAACACCTGCACACACACGCACACACACATACACACACACACACACACACACACACACATGCTCACCTATTACTAATGACTGATAGGGAACAACAAAGAGGGCATGCTTCTCAGTGTATATGTAAACCAGCATAATGAAGCTAAGATCACTGATAGTACAATCCTGATGGATTCAGAGAGAGGAAGACACTGTTTTCAGCTGGGTACCCACTGGAGACCCCACCTGGCTTTAAGAGATAGTTCTAACCTGATGCTCACTCAGATGGCATTGCCTGAAGAGTCATGGATCTGAGTCAGGGACTTGATAGGTTTGGGAGGAAGCTATAGGGTAATAAGAGTGAATAATGGAGGATGGAACAGAGAGTAATCAGTGCACACTCCATACATGCTACAGATCAAAATCAGGAAAGAATAAGAAAATCACTAAAGTCAGTGATGGGGCTTTGTCATTGCCATGACTTAGGCAACAAATGCCCCTTAATTAACCAGTTAACCCACCAAAATCTTACCATATTCCTACATTAATATTTTTGTTACCATTTTTAATCGTGACATCACTTGCTCTAAATCATGTGTAAAATTAGTACACAGATACATGTGTCCAGAACTCACTTTCCTTCAACTCTTTAAAACTTATTTGTAGGTTTGGTGAAAGAAATTATATATTAATTATATAACTGTATAATGTATATTGTATTGTTGTAATCTGAATCAAGATAAAAATCAAATGTTACAGTCAAGTTATAATCAAGTACATTGAAATAAGAATACAATCTCAGTCCTCTCTCTTTTCAACCTCTTTTCTACTTAGCCCCACAGGGTTAGAAGCAGATGTGTAGCCTAGGGCCACCGAGCACTTAGGTCAGCCTAGAGCAGAAGATGGACAGGCAGTGAGTGACGTGAAGCCTTAGGGAAGACCTGGGGGAAACTGATAGTCCTTACACCTTAGGAAGCTCACTGGCAAGACAGCTGCAAATCTCATCCACTGCCCAGGGACTTCAGGTGGTACCCCAGGTAAAGCCATTGCAAATACAGCTTAGCATAAACTAGCCATTGCAAACCTTATAGAGTTCCCTTAATAAATCATCTACTGAATAACCAATCTGTCTAATTCTGCTCAGGCTGCTATGTCTAACCACGAATGATGGGAGAGACAACCAAGATGAGTACCAAATGCCTAAAGGACATAGCATATTATATGAGAATCACCCCCAAAGGGTAATAAACACTAATGGCTGTCATCACTAGGACAACTTTGTCCCGTTTTGAACATCTTCCCACCCCAGTATTTCATTACAATTGATGGGCCTCTTTGTCACCCTCGAGGCGTGACCAACACAGCTTGTGTGACATTTCACATCTTGGGGCTAAGCATATGTGCCTCCACTTGCCTACCGTGCTTGTGAGAGACAGCTGGACATGGGCATCCCCTGGTCTCCACACGGCCCCTGCTAACCCAGCCCTGATAAATAAGCCAACTAATTGAATTAATAAACAACTCTTTCTTTTTTCTGTTTTTTTCACCACCAGCTGGCGTGCAGTCAAAATGTGTGATAAATTATCTGCCCAGCTCTAACCACAGCATGGGGAAGGTGGAGAAATTAGCCACTTCAACCCTTTCTCCCCACAAACCCACCCTCCTCTTTAGTTTGCTTAGTTATAGGATTCCCCCTCCCTCCTTCCTGGTCTTCCTACTCTGGCCGAGGGCCAGGACAGTGTTGCTGTGTGGAGAGAAGTGTATTTGGCTGCTCCGATGATGGATCTTTAAGCCGCAGTACTGTGGTGGGATGCTGACATTCCGTGCCAGGCTGTGAGAAAGTGAGACTTGTCTGATGCCCTGACAAGAAAGCTTGGGCTAGGAGCCTGTGGCTTAAGCCCACAAGACTCTTGTTAAGAAATGGGGTGTGATTCGGTTCACGGTGAAGACGTATGGTGTCTGTTTCCTCACATTCTACCGCTAATGCCAGGAAGTTCTGGGCCTTTTGCAAAAGCTCCCAAGACTTCAGAATCCAAACAGCCATTCACTTTCTACCCACTGACTCACCTTAGCATCTTCCTTCATTTTTTTGTTCAAACCTCTTTTCTCTGTATCCCAATATTTCATGACGAGTCACTGTTGCTAAAGACATTGGCTTTTACAAGCAGTTTTTTTCAGGATGGGTCACTGGAATCTTATGACCTATGAACAGCTCTGTACAATTGAAGGTAGCTTTTCAATATTCATTTTTCTGATGGTCTCCAGTGTCGTTACTCAGAGTTAGAAAATAAACAGTCCTTGTCAGGGCAAATCCATGTGTGGATACCATGAGGCCTCTGATGCCATTCTGTGTTTCAGAGACCTTGCAGGGACCACTGCTCCAGGAAGCATCTGGATTGTATGCCTAGACCTTCTGCCCCACCCCCCAACCAACACCACTCAATCTCTGAGTGGATCTTAAGATTTTTGTCTATGGTATAATACACAAATTACACAGAGAACAGGCTGGGCCTGGCATCTGCCACTGGCGGAGTGAGTGCAGATTCTTCATCTGTTTCATTCACAGCCTTCCAAGCACAAGCTGTCCTCATTTCTGGAACCAAATACCTGACAGAGCAACTTCAGGGAAGGATAGATTGTGGCTCCTGGTTCAGAGGCTATTGGCTCATCTTGCTTGGGAAGGCATGGTAACAGGAACATGAGACAGGAGGTCACATGGTATCAGGCAGAAAGTACTCTCCAGGCCCACCCCCAGAGACCCCCCACTACAAGCTAGGCCACAATCTCAAATGTTCCATAGCCTGCCCTAATAGCCCCACCATCTGGGACAAAATGGTCACACATCTGCACACTGGGAGTGAGGCTAGGGTCACATCCAAACCATGAAGTTTCTAGGGTGAGCCCTTGGCTGTTGACAAGCAAGATAGGACTACATTCTTTACTAATGTCTAGCTTTATTTCTTACACTAGAGTGTTTCTGATGGGCTGTTGTTGTTGTTGTTGTTGTTCTTTTGGGTGTATATGTGGAGGGGGTGTATTTGTTGACATTTTCAGTCCTGGCTGTGCCATGGTTTGTCTCTGACCCAACAGCTTTTTAATGGGCATGAGGTGTGGTACTTAGCAAAGGAATCCAGGTTACCCCGAAGAACAAAGGGAAGCATTGTGGTCATGAATTCGAGGGCATTCACACCTCAGAGGCCTGTCTGCCCTGAAGAATGCACTTGAGGTCAGTGGGGCCCAAGCCAAAAATTGTGACAAAGGGCTGTTTAAAGAGCTAAAGGAAAATACCAGAACAAACTACATTCTCTCTCTCTCTCTCTCTCTCTCTCTCTCCCCCATCTGTCTCTCTGTCTCTCTGTCTCTCTCTCTCATACACACACACACACACATACACACACACACACACAGAGGCATAGGTGTCATTCCATCCCTAGGCCATAGGGTAGTTCCAGTGGCATCTAGGAGACAGGAGGCAGGCAATATCAAATAGAATATTAAGGGTAATGTCAGAAGGCTGAGCGAGAAGACAGACAGCTCTTAGCTAACTTTGTAGCTGCCCATCTTGCCTGCCTTTCCTCCACCCTTTTCACGGAAATGAGTGCATTAAATATAAAGTTAAAACTTGGAGCACAGGCCTGCAATCCCAAGCAACCAGAGAGACTATGACAGATTACAATTTTTAACACCTGCCTGGGACACAATGTGAGTTCAAGGCCAGCTTGGCCAGTTTATTAAAACCCAGTTTCAG
>NW_022196903.1:48607598-48618342 GCF_008632895.1 Mastomys coucha
AGGAAAAAGAAACATTAAACCTTAAAGTTTATCTTTATTTTTATATAATCTATATTTTATAGAAGATCTGAGAAAAGATAGTTGGAGAATTTATATAGATGCTTTAATTTGTATGCTCCCATGATCACTCTTGAAATTCTTGTCAAGGAATGGTAGGCATGGAGGAAGCTGGCCACCTTACTGCTGTATTTGGAGCTTGAACTAAAAGGCTATGTGAGGATGTTGCTAGAATCTTGAGTCTTGGGTTAGTGATTTGAAAGCCAAGGAAGCATTCGTGTTCTGCCTAACTCAGGGTCAAGATGGCTGCTTTTCAACAGGCACATGCAGGCTGTCTAGACCTCGACACCCACCCTGTCCACCAAAGGTGGACAAACTTGTCACTAAGATGACAATGTCAGGTTTGAGGCTTGATGAGAGTCACTTCAAGGGCCTCTTTGAATTATTTGAAAAATAGCAGCATGTACTCCAATAACCACATATATTTGATATGTTATCCTCTAAAGATGAGAGTTAGCCTTGGGACTTCTGGTGTCTCCACTGAACTCAGCAACCTAAATAAACTTCTCAATAGAAATCCCTATGATACCACCATATCACCAGACAGTGGAGTTACAGACTGAACGTCAAGCTCCTTGGATTGGAGTGGGAAACGTTGTCTCATAACTTACTGTGCACAGAGAAAGGGCTCAGAGGATGTGTTAAAGAAGGAGCACTGTCTCCCCAAGTGTCAGGGCAGTGCTGAAAGAAAACTTCCATGCCAAGCCAGTCATTCTCTGTGATTCCTACAGCACCAGAGGAAATGAAGCCAGGGTTTGCCAGTTGGAAGAGGCAAAGGAATCTTTGGGAGGTAGGCTGCCATTAGCCTAGCTGAAGTGAGGCCAGATGAACTGTCTTATGGTTTTAAAAGGGAATCATGGAACATTTAATGGGGAGCCTCAGTACATTAAGGTCCAAGTTGCACATCTGTGCTCCACTGAGCATGCAAGTGTGGAAGGTAAAGCTGCTTTAGGCCCTGACTATATTCCTAAATCCACACGTGTTTTGGAGGCCCTCGATGATGGAAATCTCAGGTGGGCAACCCATGTGACTTCAAATTGCATTTCAAATGTTTTTCTCTGTTGCCCTGACAACAGTCTCTTCTTGAAATAAACAGACTATTATCTGTCTACAGACACTAGAACTGCATTGAACTCACCTTTATGCTTTATATTTTATATGTGTTTATTCTTTAAATCACGCTTGAATTCAGAACAATATTGGCCTAATTTTTAAGTCTCTAGGTCAAGGCACTGGAATCCGTCTGACTTTATTTTGTATCCCTTAAGTTTTAAAGTGGTCATGGACAACAAGAGGGTGTTGGCCTCTTCCCTAGGCAGTTACTGTCATTTAGTGTGAAGTCAGCCCCGCTAAGGTTGCACAGTTTGTTCCAGTCTCTTCTCCACTTCCTTTCCAGAGCCTGCTAGTTGTAGACTAGGCTGCTCGACTGTCCAGAGCCTTGGAAACAAACCTCCTGAGTAAAAGGTTTTCTTATGTAGCATGCTTTCGTTAATATTCAGACATGTGATGCTGCAATTTATTGTTTTCTGTCTGGTAAAAAGGCCATATGCATTCAGTACAAACCTTCAGGCTTTGAATTTGGATCTTTTCCTGGACTAGGAATTCACAGTACTGAACTATCTTTTGATGGTAGGCAGTAGCAGTGAGCCACCATCCACTCAAGAGGTTAAAAGGTCTGGGTTTATAATGTGCTGTGTCGTTATGCTAAGGTATTTGGTGGGTTAAAAGTGTGGACTACATTTTCAAATTATATCTTCAACTTATGATTGATTTGATCTGGACGTCACCCCATCATGCACAGAAGAGCAACTCTGCTAAACTGATACCTGTTATTACAGAAATCGGAATTCTATCAGAAATCAAAGTGAAGCACGGCCAGGCATCATGGTACATGTCTACAATCCCAGCAGCAGAAGGCAGAGGCAGGAAAAGCATGAGTTTGAGGATAGCCTGGGCTACTTAAGGAGAGCGTTTACCAAAACAAAGGTTTGGAATTATAGTTCAGAGGTTGAGGGCTTCCTTACTATGTGCAGAGCACTGGGTTCTATCCCCATGCAATGGGAAAACACAGCAAACACAAATCAAACAAAGAGCAATACATTTGAAGAGCTTATCTCTTCCCAAGAATCCAGGCTTAAATGAGAAGTGTAACTGCTGTTTTAAACAGTCAACCTATGTCTGTGTTGTCAACATAGATAAG
Source organism: Mastomys coucha (assembly GCF_008632895.1). Lineage (NCBI taxonomy): Eukaryota > Metazoa > Chordata > Mammalia > Rodentia > Muridae > Mastomys > Mastomys coucha. The sequence goes on from NW_022196903.1 coordinate 48,609,856, forward strand.
GCACACACTAGTAGTCTGCCAAGGTCATCCTGCCATGTATACCGGTCTTTAAATTCATACATACATACATACATACATATATACATACACACACACCCATATATATACATATATATGTATATATACATGTATATATACATATACATTTTTTCAAACCCTGAGGTAGTAGAAGCGACTTATATGCCTCCATTTCCACCACATTTTCTCTGTGTACAGTTCTCTAATACTCCACTCCGGAACACCAATTGCTTCCAAAGGATGCAATGGTGCATAGTCTGGCTTATTGACTAGAATGAACAAAAGCACTTAGATGTATTTTCTCATATCAGAATCTGATTTTAATCCTATTAGCATCTTAGAGGAAATGGAGTTATTTTCATAATTTTTCCTTGCTTATAAATTGAATTTTAGTAGCCACCCCTTCTATTTCCAGAAAGGATTTTGAGCTACTAAGTAATAGAAACCAACTGGGCTCATTTAAACCATGGCTCTACTCATAGCCAGGGGTGCTTACTATAAGAAGCCATGCATTGACTACCAACAGGTTTCCTTTTTAGCAAAGTATATGATGTGTGGTACCCATCAAGGAGGCTGAGGAGTGGTTTACTTCCTTTAGTTTATAAGCACTGGAAAGAAGTCAAGGAAAGTTTTGAGTGAGAAAAGAGAAAAAAGTAAATAAATATCAGACTCTGAAATAGTACCAAGAAAAAATATTAGTAGATTTTTCTCTTTGGGAAAAGATTCCTAAGACCAACAACAGGGTTGGGAGGGTAAAGGCACTTGCCACCAAGCTTGATGACAACAGTGGAATCCGTGGAAACCACATGGTAGAGAAAGAGAAATGGACTACTAAAAGCTGTTCCGTGACCTCCACATGTGTGCTGTGACTCCACATGTGGTGTGGGTTGTGTGTGTGTGTGCATGCGTGCATAGCCATGCACATAGGTACTACTGGGAAATTGGAAAAAAAAATGTTTCTACACAGATGGGCTCAGTGTCACTAGTTAGACCAGAATAGGTAGCCCCAGTGGAGAAGCACATGGAGGAAGACTCTCATCCACTCAGAGTGGCAAGGGCTGCCGGGCTACAGCAATATTCTTACATAGGTTAACTCCGCAGACCTGAGTGGGTTCCTTCAATACTGTGTCATTCTGAAATCAGCAGGGCTGGTTGGAATGTATCTTAGAAATGGGAGGACAGCTCTTCATTGCTAGAATGGCCATCACTATTTCCATGGGCTTAGTGGTTGACATGTTTGGTAAACCATTTTGTTAGCTTCTGGTTAACCATACATGGCTAGAAAACCTTACAGAAATGGGGAAATTTCTAGTATAATTATTACTATAATATATTATTCCTATAAAAAAATCCTTGTAAGATGCAATTTCTTCCTTATCTGTTGTATCAGAAATAGACTCCTTTTCCAGATAAGAAGAAATGAAAAAATTCCTTGGTAATACCCTCTGGTGATTAATTTATCTTGAATTTAGGGTGAAGTAGACAATTCTCAAAGGGAGGGGTTGAACTTATTTTTGATTGTAGAATATTTTGACTCAATCTTGTATTCACTTGTATTCAGGATACTTTGTTTCAGCTCTGCCAATGGATATTAGAGCCTTAAGAAGAAGGTATTTTCAACCTCTGGTAGACATTTTCTCACCTCATCTTCTTGCCTTCCCTCTGCCCTGGCTGTCCTTTCCTTGAGCACCATGTTCTTTCTTATCCACCACCTTTCCTCTAACCACACAATTGCCCAGTCAAGCAGGCTGCACCCTTGAGAAAAATCACCAAGTGTCAAATCCCTTTTATTAGCCTTCAAGCAGAAGGTTTACTATTTCTTCACGAGAATTTTCTGTATCTCCAAACATGTGGATTGTTCTGTGCCTTCTGCTTCATGGGCTGGAAACCTTTAAGGAGTCTTGACTCTCTTCAGGAAGCTAGTGGCTAACCCAAACAACTAGACCACCCCCAGTACCCAGTGAGCTTAAGTGCATGGTGGAGTCAGAACCATAATGGCTTGAGAGAGAGATGACCGCAGGGTTGAGAAAATGCTGTCTTCAGCTTGTTAAGAGGCAACTTCTTGGAGAGGCCATTTTCGACTCATAAATCAACCAGAAAGCTTTCTAGTTGGCATTTTTAGAATGGTACTCAGTTGGGACGGTGATTTAAGGAGATGCCTCCCGCCCCCTGCCCATCACCTCCACTGCTGGTGTTTCAGGCAGTAAAGCCACAGATTTAGATCCCTGGCTTATTGCAGTAGCCCACTGAGATGACACAAATGATAAGAACGAAATTTAGCAAGAGCCCTGCTATGCTGTTACTAACATGCAAATGTTCTCCCAAAAAGAAGCAAAAAAGACTGAAACCCAGATAACACCTAAAATATTCAGTTTCTCATAATAGTATTATCAAGAAAAATATAAAATGTAGAAAAGAGCCATGGGGATCTGAATGTGTCTGCTTGGCCATAATTTTTAAGCTTTCTTATGAACAGCTTCTTGCTATATACACATACAAGATTCTGGGCTCTTCATAAATTATGAATCTCTGGCCTTCCCACGCTTGAAATGTTTTAAATGTACACATCCAGGATGGAGGAAAAACCTGCCTCTGTCTCTTTATCTCTGTCTATTTCTCTGTTCCTGTCTCTGTTTCTTTCTTTGTGTATGTATGAGAAAGAGTGTGTGTGAGTGTATGCATGTGTGTGCATGTGTGTATGTGTGTGTGTGTTCTACCTTTCTCGTGCATCTTTTCTCAATGATATGATTTTCAAGGACACACATGAAGATTGGCTGCAATGGTACCTCAAGACAATGCTTGCATACCTCAGCTTTCTCCATTCTCTCCCTGCCAAGGTAGACCAGGAGATTCGTAAGAACAGAATGAAAACCTTGCATGTAGAATCATGGGGCTAATGCCAAACATCCCTTTCATTTTCATGTGACTGATGAGTCAAGAGTAATAATCTAGACCAAAAGAGTGGGCCTGGATGTATTCTTCAACATGAAGATAAAGCCATCGAAAGTCAGTGTTACAGCTGGTCCTTGGACCACTAACACCCCTAAAACCAAAGAGTAAGTTACATGGTACCTTAGTGTCAATCATCTTCACTCACCCTCTCCACCCTCCTCTCAAATCCATAAAGATCAATGACACAATCATAGAAAATAGCTTCAGGACACCATCACCTACCCCAGAAAGAAGAGAAACACCTGGGAGTTTCTTATTACAAGCAATTCCAGGAACCTTGACCCTAAGGGACTCCAGCAGGGGCTTGATGTCATACAACTGGAATGAAGCCAAAAGATGATACTTCAGAACATCTTATCAGGGACAACTCAGAGGCTAGTCAGAGATGTGGTCATAGGAAGTCCTTCTCCAGTTCCCATGGAGTTTGGAGACAGACTTCAGGTTTAGAAGTTTGGGTGTTGGAGTGATTGAGGTACCCTCTGGGGAGAAAGCTAAAGGCACCCTCTACTGAATGCAGCTCTCCTAACAAGAGTATGGAGGTGATCCACCTGAGGACTGGGAGAGGTAGAGGCAATTAATTGACTGTTCCAGTGATGTAGCCCCCTGCCAAGTCCTGCATTCCCAGCATCAGACAGGGAATGGTATGATTGTCACATACCCAGGCAAAGCAGTGTTCCTAAATGGTACACATTATGGAAAGTTGTTCTCTGGCCATCTTGCTAGAGATTCTGAGAACCTTAGCATAAGGAGGAAACCCTTTTCTTCTTTACTCATTATGACTCCTTTGCCAAATCATTAGATCACAACTCAGGGAAGGCCTTGTGATGCTCATATAAAATGAAGTCTTCGGGGAACTTAACTCTAAATTTCCTGACTTTCTTACTGTTAAAACCCTCAACTCAGGACTGTTTTCACATGGAGTTTCCATGGTGAATTACAAATGCAGAGTTCTGTGTTTTTCTAACATGCATTACTGCCTGTGATCCTGAATAAGTCCTCATCTGCAATAACATAACAAGGAATTTGGTTTTTCCAATGGAAGTTTCTTCTATAAAACTCTGAAATAGCTCTCTCCTAAAGACATCTTGGTTTGCAGGTGTTGGGGTTTTAGGACCGAGTAGCATGGGCAACAAGACAAAGGGATTATTCTCTCCACAGTGGCCACCCAAAAGGTTCTTTCTACTGAGAAAGCAACAAGCCAGAAGATATGACACAGGAAGATCCTCCTCAGGAAGACCAGCAGGCAGCCCACCGTGTGCTCAATATCCCCACTGTGCCCTCACTGCCTTTAAAATCTACAGAGAGACTGGCAGATACTGTCTTCTAGGGGCAAATCACGACCTGAGGTCATCCCTTAAATGTTTGGGCTCGGTGACTTAAAGGAACAAAGAGCTACAGAGCATGCAGTCCAAGCATGGCATCCAAACTATGGCTCGAACAGGAAAGGGCAGCCCAAGAACAGGCTCTTTAAAAAAGAAAAATTGTGAGATGTCTTCCTCATCCCTACACACACACACACACACACACACACACACACACACACACCTTACACCATCTCTGCCTAGCAGTTGAACATGACTAGATAGATCAGTTTATCAATTAAAAAGAATGAATGCTGGAAAGAGGCAAACATGCCAGAACATGTAACTAATGGACACCCATCCCAACCCTCCAGGGGTAAAAAGTGAAATCCACATAGTGACTAAATGAAGATTTTAGTACTCCTCGGAGAAAGCTCCTCTACTGTCGAGGTCTGATGCAGGCATTCAAGGAAGACAGGCACAGAAGGAAACGTGGACTCATTACATTGTCTGCCTAGGGCAGGGAAGAATCAGACACCCACTCTCTTGCATGAAAGCTTCTCTGGTTCAGTACTACAGATTTAACTGGAAAACCCCATCAGCAGATTCAATGGCTGCATTACCTAAGTATGCTTTACAGAATCCCCACATTCTATTAGGCATGTGCCTGTGTCAAGCTCCATCTTCCTTAGACTGGTATGACAATGGACTTTATTTGTTTTGCTAACCAAGGGTAAGGTGTTGCCTCCTTCTGTTGCAGTTCTCTTGGTTGGTTGCCAGGGACGAGACAGGAAGTCTTGGAGCACTGGCAGCCAGCATATCTAACCTACTATTAGTTTCATGTCACCAAGTCGGGACCATGTCTTCTGCAGTTTCTTTTAGTTTAAAGCCAGCTGACAGGTAGAAAAGGAGTAGTCTAATTTCTTGCCGGAAGAGACAAAGCCCTAGAGACATGTTAGAAACTTCCTGTTAGCTGTTGTCACACTAGAGCCAGGCATTTTTGTGTTCTCTCATAGATGATGTTGTGCTTCTAACAGCATCCCAGTGATTGTCAAATGACGTTTTTTGCCAGTGCTCTGTCGGAGGGAACACGATTTCCCCTTTAGCTCCTACTCTGGCGTTTTACCTTTGTCGATCTCAGGTTGTTGTCTTGGATCTCAATTGCTATGATAAGACACCCTGACCAATGGCAACCCAGAGAGGAAAGAATGGATTTCATCTTACAGCTTGACATCCATCATATAGGGAAAATCAGAGAAGGAGCTCCGAGCAGGAGTATGGAACTGAAGCAGAAAGCATGAAGGAGTGATATTTTCCAGTTTACTCTTGGAGGGTTGCTCATCCTGTTTTCTTATAGCACACAAGACCACCTTCCCCAGGGTGGCCATCCACAGGAGGCCCTCCCACATCAATGGCCAATCACTTGTATGTCCAATAGCTTGCCCACAGGCCAATTTTATGGGTGTGTCTTCTCAATTAAATGTCCCTCTTCCCAAAGGACTCTAGCTTGTGTTGAGGTGACACAAAACAAGCCAGCACAGCCCTGGGTAAACAAGAGCGCTGCAGCTGAGCCACAGACCCAGCCTCTTGCATTATTTTTCAAAATGTTTTTCAGGTTGAGGCAAAATTCTAATAAAATTAACCAGCTTATAGCATGTATCTCACTGGCCCCTCACTACATTCGGTGTTACTGTTACCTTTTCCTTTCTAAAGTGCTCTTGTCACTCAGAAGGAAACCTTATGCCCCCTCCCCAGTCCCTGGCCACCCAGTCTTTGTTCTGGCTTTGTGTGTTTTAGATATGTCCTATGAATGTGACCTCCTGTGTCTGGCTTTTTAAAACACACTCTAATGCTTGTGATATTGTATGTTATGGTGTAATTGACACTTCATTGTCTATTTTTATTGAATTTTGTAAAAATTTGGAAGTGAAACCAAAGTATTTTAATACTGACTAAAGGTGTTTTGATTTCTTTTTTTCTTTGTAGAATTGTATTCTCTCTCTCTCTCTCTCTCTGTGTGTGTGTGTGTGTGTGTGTGTGTGTGTGTGTGTGAGAGAGAGAGAGAGAGAGAGAGAGAGAGAGAGAGAGAGAGAGAGAGAAAGAGAGAAAGATGTTTGAGAATTCAGGTGTGCTCGTGTTATGGCACACATGTAGAAGTCACAGGACAATTTTTAGGAGTTAGTTCTTTCCTTCCATCCTGGGATTCAGATCCTCCAGCTTGTGCAGCACTCAGGTCCTTCAGCTTACACGGCAAGCACTTTTACCCAGTGAACCATCTCACTGGGTCTGCTTTATTCTGGTTCATAAAAAGCTAAGATTCACCCTACCCAAATGCCCATTCACAAGGCATCCTAACTCTGCCCCCCAAAATCTGCTGGATAACCTTTTTCTTGTCTTATCATGTATCTGCATTTCATAAAAGAGGAACTTGAAGCTCAGGACTGCTTTCTGGGCAGGTAGAGCAAGGCTGGGAAGCAAGATGTCCCCAGGTACGTTCACACATGCTTTAAGTCCCAGCCCTTGGGAGGCAGAGCAAGGCAGATCTCAGTGAGTTCAAGGCCTGGACCACATAATGAGAGCCTGTCTCAAAACAATAGCAACAAATGTCCAAACGTTTTCACTTCAAGTTGTATGTTTTCATTTTCTTTTCTTTTTGAAGTTCTCTGAAACAATGGTTATTCCTTCTTTCTTATTCACATTCATACCACACACCCTTCCAATAGTGTGTACCATTCACCAAGCATCACTTTCAGTCCTATCTCTAGTTGATCATGTTGCAAAGGATATATCCTAGCAATCTCCCGTCCAGTTAGACAAGTACGATTTTAGTTGATTATCTTCATAAAAGTTCTGAGACATACGGGTTCTAATAATCAGGCTTATTCAGTAATTCTCAGTACACTCTGAAGCCCACATGTGATCCTGGGTATTCAAATCTATCATACATAAGATGCTCACAGCTCTTGTTCTTCCTCATGCCATCCAGTTTATCTCTTACATTCTTTTTTTTTTTTAAAGGAGACTTTTTTTTTTTTTTTTAGATTTATTTATTTATTATATGTAAGTACACTGTAGCTGTCTTCAGACGCACCAGAAGAGGGCGTCAGAACTCATTACGTGTGGTTGTGAGCCACCATGTGGTTGCTGGGATTTGAACTCATGACCTTCTGAAGAGCAGTCGGTGCTCTTACCCGCTGAGCCATCTCACCAGCCCCCTATCTCTTACATTCTTAAGTTAGGATGCACTTAGAATCTAAACTAATTCATTGTAGGTATTAAAATCAGTGAATAAATAACTAACCTAATCTTATTCAATTCACATTAACTCATTAATTGTGTTAGTTTCAGAAGTCTTTGAAAGTAGAGCAGGTCAGCAGCCACTGGTACTAACGGCTCACATCCATCAAAGCCTTTGGTCTCACACCATTGAAAGCCATGAGAAGCTCATACTGACCCCTCCCTCAGTACAACTATGTGGACGATGCTAAAGAAGCACCTTGAAGAAAGTTTTGAGGAAGCCAACAGTGGGGATAACTGAGTTAAATGTGAAATAGAGATATAGATTTGGCCACAATTGAATTGAACTAGAATTATGCTTGCGTCTGGAGCCACATTTTGGTAATGATCCCATATCAAATGGCAGTTTGTAATTAAAAGCTTTCTAGAAAGAATGTTCCTACCTTGACCACCTCCCACCCAGTTGGATTTCAAGTAAAGTTTAATAGTCTGTCTTGGTTTTCCAAGGCCATGGAGCATAGGCAATCCACCTCACTGAGGGAGCTTTTGAATTATACAAATGTTTCTAATTGGCACTGACAAGTTGCTAATGGGAGAAAGCCTGCCTGGGGGTGTGTGGGTGTGTATGTGCCATATTTGTATTGTGTATGTGGGTGGGTGTGTATTCACACAAGCACACATTCCCACATGTTTGCAAGACTGATGCTATGAGTGTGTCTGGAGTTCACAAGATCTGCTGTGATAAACCTGAGCTAACTGTGAGAGGGGCTGCCGCCCTGGTGCTCGGCAGTGGCCACACTGAGATGGACAGGGCTGGACAGCCATTATCTAATGGGACGCAAGGGCAGCAGGCCCACACTCCCACCAGGAACAAGCAGCTGGAACATGCAGCTGGAACAGAAATGAACTCTGTCTCTGTCTCTGTCTCTGTCTCTGTCTCTGTCTCTGTCTCTGTCTCTCTCTCTCTCTCCCTCCCTCC
>NW_022196903.1:48618612-48631680 GCF_008632895.1 Mastomys coucha
CCCTCCCTCCCTCCCTTTCTCTCTTTCTTTCTCTTCTCATAAGTGATAGAAAAGTCATGGTAGAAAAACGATAGGGAGTCAACTGAATCTCCTTCTCTCTTGCAATCCCAGCTCAGCCCCAGTTCTCTGTTTTTAGAGCTGAGAGAAAAAAAAAAATCTTGTTTATTTTCTCATTAATGTCCATCTCATGCTCATGTCTTTTCCTGGAGTTTGATGGAGTATTATTTAAAGCAAGACACCTCCCATCTTCAAAAAGAAAACTCATTCTGCAAAATGCAGCTTGGACTCATTTGCTGGTCGTTTATCATACCCCAGACAGTGGGGTGCGCTTATCTATATTGGGGATATTTTAATGGCTCACAGGGCATGTGCTCCCTTTGGCACTGAAACACAGGAGAGCAGCGGTTCCATGACTTTAAGAACTGCCCCCAACTGGTCTAAAGTGGCATGGGGGTGGGGAGAAGGACATGTGCAAAGCAGCTGCAGAACCGGACTGCCTTCAACTGTGGTGAAGGCCAAGGGCTGGAGGCTAAACTTAACTCAGGCCCAAGGTTTTCTTAGGGGAGCTGAAGTCCTCACTGCCATACCATAGTATATTTTTTTTCTCTCCACTGGTTTTTAAAAGCCCTGGTTTGATGTATCTTCCATTTACTTCAGATGGCAAATAACAAAGTGCCCTGTGCAGTGCTGGCACAGAGTCAAAACCTAATAAATATTTGCTGGGTGAATAAATAGTTAAATGGAATGTTATTAGCGTTGCTGGTGTTATTGCTTTGGCTTGGAATGTACAAGAACAGACTTGAGGCAATCAAGTAATTTCCCTTCACCAGTACAAGCTAATTATTTGAGAGATGAAGATCTGGTACACACTATATATCTGTCAGGCTCCATTTGCTCCTAATTAAAGGTGGGAAAGTCAGCTCCAGCGTTGAAGAGGCAACACGAAGAGCCACTGCAGCAGAATCTTTGAATTTTCCATGCCTCGGTTTGAGGGACACATGAAGACGGACTTAGCATGCACCCTGCCTCTCAGCCTTTTGCATCCTTTTCTCTGCTGTTTCCTAGAGGGCAGGCTGGGGACAGGAGGAGCAGGTCCTTTGATATCACTTCTGCGGGTCAACTGCTTCCGTGACATCTGCTAACAAATATATCATCCTCCCAACAAAAGTCATGTATGGTGCTCCAAGACAAAAATGCTAAGTTTCCTCCATAAGCCCCCGGGAGAAAATGAATGACCATTCATTCATTCGTTCGTTCATTTCATATGTAATTATGTATTAGTCTATACTGAAGTTGGGAAGTTAACACTTAACAAAACCTAAAGATGGTTCTATTTTCACGATTAGTGAAATAATCATCGGAAAAATTATATAGAAGTCAACCAGTATGGCTCTATGAGGAGAGATTGGGGCTGGTGGTAAAGCAAACCTTACTGCAGGGCCCCGCCAAGGCACACCGTATCTGTTTGGTATGTGTAGATTTAAGAATGAATCCCCCAACAAATACAGAGAGAAGATACCCAGCCCTGGATAACCCAGACATGTAGCCCTGTGCTACAGGAAACTGAGAAATTCTCACCAGGCACCCTCTTCCTCCTAGATACAGAATGCCTTCCATCTCTAACTGTCTTCTGAGTGCCAGACACACACACGTCTGCTTTTGTAGCCTGTAGTATGACCTCTATTTTGCCAAGTCAGTCCACTAGCCCTTTGTTTTCTCTCTGTCTTTCCTTTTGGTGATGGGGAAGTGCCATAGAACAATTAATCTCTGCTTCTGGTGTGGTTTCCCACACTCACTTTCCCAATCCGAGAAAGGCATCTGCCCCTCATCAGCAGCCATGCCTGAGTATGTGTCCTCTCCTTAGTAGTATGCCTATAATATTGTTCTGAAACCTAGGGACTTAATATTTATAAAACACAGAATGAGGACAGGCCCATGCTCAATTAATGCTTGGTCATTCATATTAGCTACTTCTATGGATATAAAAGTGGTAAAAAGTAACAGATGGCAACATATAAAAAAACACAGTAGAAAGGGTTGGCACAAACACCCTATATCATGGCCTGAAGGTACATGTCAGTGCTGAGAGGAATGGGGAAGAGCATAAAGGGGAAACAATAGGCAAGTGGCTTTTACTTTTTCACATGGTACTTGTGTACTAGTGGATTTTTATAACTATGAAACTGCACACAAATAAGAGTGTGTGTGTGTGTTGTGTGTGTGTGTGTGTGTGTGTGCATCTATAAGTAACCCTGCTTTATCATCTTCAGTGCTAGCACTACATGCATGCTATATGTTTTTATAATGAAACTTTTAAAAATAGCTTAGAAAGCTTGTTGGCACATTCCACTTAAGTCAACTTAAATTAAAGCACAACTTTAACATAATCCCCTTTATACTTTCTTCTTCTTTTAAATTGGGAAGCAGCATTTAGAGGCTTTCCGGTTAAGAAAAAGAGGCAGTATCTAAACCAATCCATCCCAAGTCAAACATCCATTAAGATTTTTGCTGGTACAATTATCCCACCTGTTTCTCCGTTCTGCATATGCAAATGTGAGTTTCTGGAATGCTGCTCGCCCACCAGGACAAACAACACATCTGGCTCCAAGTGGGTGACTTCACTGTACTCTTAAGCATGGCTTAAATTTTTAATAATGAGTGTTTAAAAGAAAAAAAAAACAACCAGTGACATCATCTCTCAAACACAGAGATGAGGAGTATCAGTCCGTGTTCCTGCTTAGCACTAAGCACAGTGCCCAAACCCTAGTCTTTCCCAGGATGCAGGAAGCTTACCTTTCTACAGACTGTCCTTAGCAAGCCCTTCCTGTCCCAGCAGTGGCTCCTGCTCACTCTGTGAGATCAGTAGACAGGATCAAGATACAGAAAATAGCCATGGATGATCTCTATCCACACAGAGTTCCATCCTATCTGCTTTCGGTGGCTCTTTATGTTTAAGTAAAGATTTGGTTCACCGAGCAGGTTGAGGCAGACTGATACGTTGGCTAGAGTACCAAGGCCTCTGTGCCCATCTGAAGGCTTCTCTTCCTTATCTCAGCCATGTTCTGCACTGTCCTCTGATAAGGCCACTAATTTGCAGAGAACTTGAGCCCACTAGTTTTCGTAGAGCCAATGCGAGTGAGCTTGCCAAGGAGACTCTCATGTCCTCCCAGGGACTTTCCTAAGGAGTAACTACATGGCATAGTACTTTTTAGCACACCAGGGACCCTCAGAATTAGGATAACTTCCCACACAGAACACAAGGTGGAAGGAACTGGGTTAAAACTGTAGCCGACTGATGGGCCAAGTCTAACATTGTGGTCGAACTTTGTATGTCTTAAGCTAAGAATGGCTTTGATATTTTAAGTGATTGGGTTAAGAGAAAGAAAGAAAGAAAGAAAGAAAGAAAGAAAGAAAGAAAGAAAGAAAGAAAGAAAGAAAGAAAGGAAGGAAGGAAGAAGGAAAGAAAGAGCAAAGTAACTAATATTTTATGTTGTAAGTATATATGAATGCCAATTTCCTGTCTATAAATAAAGCTGCATGGCAGAAGAGCAGGCTCACTTACACATCCTCTACAGCTGCTTGGGAATTAGGGCAGCTGAACTGAGAGACTGAAGTTCACAGTGGTGAAGAATCTGATAACACGGTTGCCTCTGCTCCAGGTTCAGGTGGAAGCTATCGCTATGCATGCCTGTTTTGTAATGAAGGAAGTTTCTTGATGGACATGTACTGGCCTGTGGACTTGGTCATCACAGAGAGTGAATACCACAGCTCATTCTACTTTCCTTACTTCATACATGAAGTTAGAAGAAACTGACTGTATGGAAATAAAAAGACGATAATCAGTAGGGTCACTGGGAATGGCTTGATAATGCAAAAGAATTTCATATTACCTTTGGATTGCTAAGGCTGACTTGAACTCCAAAAAATAATATTAGTTATTCTCCTGCATGCTAAGATTTGATGTGTTCTCTTCCTTGCCTCTAAAAAATCTTGTGACAGACAAAATGTTTTATACTTGTGGTCCCTGCACATGGGTGAGGGCTGGAGCTCTCCAGCTCATGACATTAGTATATTAAATGGTTTCCTTTGGTTTGTACTTGCATTTTGCTATCAATAGGCCATGATGAGCAATGGTACCATACAGGAAATACCTTTCAGTAAATCTTGATAGGGTATCCTGTGCATTTGCTATAACTGTTAACGGAACGGACAGTGACCCTCCTGCCCATCATAATACACTTAAAAAAGGTGAAATTCTACAAAGCTATGCACTCACAATAGCTGCTGTAACAAAAGTACCAAAAGTAGTATAGAACTGAAAGTGTGAATCGTTAGCTTCCATATCCACCTCCACCATGTGCGTGAGTGACCTCAGCTTCACCTCCCTTTATTTTGTTTCAGAGACTGAAGGCTGCGCTGACTCACCATCCTGCCGCCATGTCAAACGGGACCATGAGCACCATTGGACACATGATGGAGATGATGGGCTCCCGGCAAGACCAGACGCCGCACCACCATATGCACTCACACCCGCATCAGCACCAGACACTGCCGCCCCACCACCCCTATCCACACCAGCACCAGCACCCCTCACACCATCCCCACCCACAGCCTCACCACCAGCAGAACCACCCGCACCACCACTCCCATTCCCACCTTCACGCACACCCAGCGCACCACCAGACCTCGCCACACCCACCCCTGCACACCGGCAACCAAGCACAGGTAGACTTTCACTGGCGTCTCTTCCTTTTTCCTGGCTTTGTTAACAGCTAAAGCACTAACTCTGCAGACATCTGCTGCTACCTTGTTTAATAAGCCAAGGGACATTCTGGGGAGCTCTGTGCCTTTCCTAGGAGGTGATTGTGAACAGTAAGACAGGATTAGGTCATAGTTTCTATAAACGATAGAAGAAAACTTCAGCTTCACTCTCTAGGAGCAAAGGGAAACTGTAAGCCCTCTAAAACCTATATTTTTGCAAGCATGTCATAAAGTTTGTCCTAAGAAATAGATAATACTGATAGGAGGATTAAAAGAAACCTGAACTCATGATGAAAGATGTGAACAGTTGAACTGACAGCTAAGAAGCTGAAGAGTGTCGGTCCCTGCAGATGGAGGTCATCAAGGAATACAAGCAAAGGGTCCAAGGTGCTGGAGAGATGGTGAGAGCTGACTCATCCTTGAGTATGCAGCATCTTGGAGGAGGCAGAGAGGCAGCCCAGCTCCGCAGATGACCAGACCAAGAGAAAGGTCAAATCCCAGGGGTAGGGAGTCACCGTGACTAGCCAGGAAGAGAACAAGCATGCAGAGTGCACTTAAAGAGACGTTATGTCACCCAGGCTAAGAAGACAGGAAAGGCTCTGTACAGGACTCGGTTCGCCTAAGTAGATGAAGGACATGTCCAAGAGTGCAGTGAGCCCTGGTCATTTTGGGACTTTGAGCAAGATGACTCTCACTAGTCTTCTCCACCCACTTCACACGGCCCAGCCCCAACCCGCTGGGTCAGAATAGCATCGGAAGCTAAGGTCTGCCAAAGGATGATTTTTAGCTCTCTCCTTTGCTTTCTGCCTCTAGAGCCAAGCTCTGAGACCAGGCAATGCCTTGAGCTCTAGAGTTCCCTGCCCTAACAAATGAAACCCAAGCCAGGAAAACTAAGGACAGCGACAGGTGACAAAACTTGTCCATTAGATTAATTTACCTTTGCATAGATCCTTAGTGGTACTCTGCCTAGCCAGAAGAGCTGAGCTGTACAGTAAAAAATAAAAAAATAATAATAACAGTTCTTTTCTTGACTGACTTTGGTGACTGTGGACAGAAGAATAGATTAACCCTTAGCTTTCCCAATCAGCAAAGCAATGATACCAATTGATTAAATTTATAGGCCCTCATGAATATGAAGTCACTGAGGGTCTGTAAAGGTTCTTAAAACACGCTAGCCAGGATCAATTCTAAACTCAAACAATTTGAAAGAATTTTAGCAAGTAGTTCAGAGATAAAACATTCCCCTGAGCACATTTTTATTCACATTTTAGTCAGCTATTGTACTGGGACATGCATCAAAAAGGAGAAAGAAAAGCAGCCTCGAAGGCAGTCTGTCCACTCTGAGTTCATTACTGACTGACATATGGGACAGCAAGGTTTGGGCATCTTTCTGGGCAAGTTCTTTCAGAGACAATTTAACAGTTTTATAAATATGAAAACCATTCATTAACTAAGTGCCAATTAGCCAATTGCTCTGTTTCAAGTCAGTAAGTGCCCAATTGTATATGCAATTAGCTAATTGCTATTATAATTGGCTACACCTAGATTTTCTTTTTTAAACCTTATTCTAGGAAAGAAAGACTCCATATCTGCCGATCATTTAGTCAGTACCCTAAATTACCATGCTTAGGTTATATGCACATGACTGATTACTGACAAGATTCTGTTAAGTTTTTTTTAAATGTATGATAGTCTGAACAGGAGATACAGAGATCTCAGAAGGTCCTTCTAATTCTGAGAGCCTAAGCTAATTTGGGACAAATTCTGTCTTCTTCAAATTGCTGTTCACTATTTCTGGTCAAAATTTACAAAACAAATTCTGCCAGGAGACTTCCACTGTGTACATAAAAGTCATGGTAATTACCATGGATACAGGTTCTAGTTTTAGGTTGTAGCTTCAAATTCTGCCAGTTCCCTGCGATTTTCCTGCACAGTTTAGGTGTCAGTTCAGAATCCTGGGGATGCTTGATGGTCACAAGCCATATTTCTTAGCTGATATTCCCCCAGCCCAAGCCCTGGACCTACACTGGGCCTGAACTCAGTCTTAGCACACAGGACGAAGGTACAGAGAAGGTATCTGAGTGTAAGGTGGGTTGAAGTTACAGAGGCAGGACATAGCATTCAGAGCTCCTTGCTGTAAAGAGTAAAATCCAGTTTGGCTTAAATTCATCTTGTATAGGTGAGATGGCTCAGTGGTTAAGAGCACTGACTGCTCTTCCAAAGGTCCTGAGTTCAAATCCCAGCAACCACATGGTGGCTCACAACCATCTGTAATGAGATCTGATGCCTTCTCTTCTGGGGTGTCTGAAGACAGCTACAGTGTACTTACATATAACAATAAAACAATTTTTTAAAGGGGGGGCTGGTGAGATGGCTTAAATAAAAGAGAGATCTCACATACACAAAAAAGAAGATGTGAAAATAGCTGTGTGGCAAAAGCCAGCATGCTTGCTCCTGCTGTCTGGTTCTACAGGAGTTGGCTCAGGGGTTAGCATCTGAAATGAAAGTTTGCTACATCTTGGCCAATGGCAAAGATTATGTCATCACCAACCACCCCAGTGAGTAAGACCTTAGAAAATTAATTTATTTTGTTATCCCTCTGTGATTGGGCGGAAAGGAATTGTCAATAAAGAATTTCAGAAAATGTCTTTGTTTTAGATAAAATTACTGAGGTGCAGTCTGATTGACCTCCCGAGCCCGATTCTTTTACAGTTAGTCATAGATGGTTTGACAGAGTTTAGGACTGAAATATATCATCATCATTCAACTGACGTCAACCCAAAGCCACTATTGGTGCATTCTGATTGATTTCAATCATGGTGTTTGAATGTGCGAGAAAAGGGGTTTGAGCTTAGGTTTTGAAAACTTTTTCCCTGTTATTTCTGTAGGTTAAATGTCTCTTGTAAAACAACTTTATAGGTATTACAACTGTAAACCTGGGTGACTGAGAAACAGGAGAGGGGGGCAGGAGTAAAGGGCGTTAGCTGGAGCATTAGGTGTCCAGACATATAAAGAGGGAGTCATAGAAACTTCACAAGGGACCGTGTGTCTGCCTCTTAGAGGGAAATAAAGCTGGCTGTGTGGGGGTCTCTAACCTTTCCATGTTGTGGAGTCCCACATAGGCCTTACAAGGAGTCTACAAGCTTAGTAAAAATTTTTTTAATAATGTATGTGACCCCTCCTGGGATTTCCTTAAAACATAGGTATGTGTTAGGCAACCTGTCCTCACTGTCTCACAGATACTGTGTGTGACAGAGAGGACTGCTGGCAACTCTTGCTAGTTATCCAAGGCCCTGGGACCCCAGTCACTAAAATACTCTCTGAAGACTCCTTCCTCCTCAATCAGAGCCCTGAGGATGGTGCAGACTGCACCCATCTGCAGTCTGTAGAAGGCACAGGAAAGAGGACTCCAGCTGCCTTCTGCATGTGCAAGGCTCTTCTAGAAGAGTCCAGGGGTGGCAGTGTCCCATGGGTGTGTTCCACTGAGATGATTTCAAACACATTTGGAAGTAACACAACCTGCCATACAGTTTTTCTGTGAAAAATAAAAACAAAAAACAAAACAAGACAAAGCTATCCTGACAATAACCTTGACCTTACCTGTTTCGACCCAGAAGTCATCCACTAGCAATGTAATGCTCTCTAAAGCATCTTAAATAAAAGCATTTTTAATACCTGAAGGAGAAACAAATGCTGACACCTTCCTACTCCCCTACGTTTTCCCCCCCCCCCCACCCTCCCGCAACACACAGCACCCCACCATGATTCTACAAATGTCCTGCAGGGAAAATTCTGCCTGCTTGTATCATCAAGCCCAAATACATAGACAGCAGCTCAAGGTATCTTGCTCTCACAAGTGTGACTTCATTGCTAATCTCATTCCCTGAGAACAAGTTTCACTGGCTTACTAAAAAAGCAACTGGCTTCCCGAGCCTTGCTCTTGTAAACTGGCTTGGAAGTCTTTATTCCCCAAGGTGTCTTTCCTTGTCCCCATCACTTCCTCCCTCTTCTTCCCCTCAGGTTTCACCAGCCACACAACAGATGCAGCCAACCCAGACAATACAACCGCCTCAGCCCACAGGGGGACGCCGGCGAAGGGTAGTGGATGAGGACCCAGATGAGAGGCGGAGGAAATTTCTGGAAAGGAACCGGGCAGCTGCCACCCGCTGCAGACAGAAGAGGAAGGTCTGGGTGATGTCACTGGAAAAGAAAGCTGAAGAGCTCACCCAGACAAACATGCAGCTTCAGGTGCGGCCTCCATCCCTTCCCCAGGCCTTGTCACAGCTGGTGTTTCCTGCCCTGAGGCTTGTTGACCCAAGCGTCCCACCACACACCTGGCCTCAGAGGAACCCAGGCCCTCTCATCCAGTATCTTTAAGTGGTTCGGTACCATCAGTCCTCCCACAAGAGATGAGGGACGCATGGGACCAAGCACAGAATCAGGTCTTTATGCCTTGGTTTGGTGGCTTCTGGCTGTGTTTAAGCGGTCTGGCTCTCTGTGTCCTCATCTATAATTAGGGAACAACTTTACAAAGTTGGAGGTAAGATGTGAACCGATGTCCATGGTGCAGTTAGCATGGTTCCTGGCACAGAAGGCTCTTCATCTGGAGGCCATCTAGTGTGAGCACCAGGCATACACCCAATTGTCTGTATTTTTATTTTTAACGGAAAAATATTTTGTCTTGGCCTTGTGTTAGGCTTGTTTGCACTAAAAGTAAATACCTATTTCCATCTCGATTTCAACCTCAGCAAGGTTGGAATCTTGTGTGATTTTTGCTTTCCAGGGGTGGCATAGCTAGGAACACCTTTAAAGAAGTTCTTTCTGGGACTGTCCTGGG
Organism: Mastomys coucha; assembly: GCF_008632895.1. Taxonomy (NCBI): domain Eukaryota; kingdom Metazoa; phylum Chordata; class Mammalia; order Rodentia; family Muridae; genus Mastomys; species Mastomys coucha. The sequence goes on from NW_022196903.1 coordinate 48,628,211, forward strand.
CAAAGAGGAGAGGCACTAATGTGCTGGGTTTCTCAGGAGAACTCCCTGCTCACCAGTGATGCTGTTCAAGGTGTTTGTTCTAACATCAGGAAGGTTCTCCCAAGAAAATGCCAATTAAATCAAACCAGCTCCTCTCAGAACTGAGCTATGGGCATAAGGAAGGTGGTAAGGTGACCCAAACAGAAAGACTGTACACCTTAGTGACTCGTATCTCGTCTGGTCTCAGAATATTTACAGCAGAATTTACTATTTTCTTTTATTTTAGACAGGGTCTTGTGTAGCCCCCACTGGCTTTGAACTTGCTATGTGTCTAAAGATGACTTTGAACCTCTGATGCCCTTGCCTCTAGTTGGAGAGGGTAGGTAGGCACTGCAGGCGTGTGACATCAGTACTCAGTTTTATGTGATGCTGAGGATCATAACTTCCCTAATGTAGGCAAGCACTTTGCCACCTGAGCTCTGTCTCCAGCCATCTGTGCACCCTTTCGAAGGGGCACTTGGGATGTCTTTGCATTGTGAGTTACATTAAATGGACAGGATTCGTGGTATCCAGTTTACAAATCCAAAGCATACAAAGGGAGATGGGTGTATCTATGAGCTGAATTCCATAACTTACAGGCAGTCATCTCCCCCCGACCTAACTTTATCACCCTTTTTGTGATAGACAAGATGAAGTTAGAAAATGTGTAGCTTACATAAAAATAAGATCATATACTGGTTTGTGCACATAGTTTGGGACAATGTCTCACACTACTTAGCCTCCCTATTGGCTGTTCCCTGTTCTAGCATAGGACCTGCACTCTTTTGAATCACTGAATGAATTCCCTGTGTATAGAGTGTCTACAGACTGGATGCCCGACCAACTTGGTAAAGCTTTGATTGCAGGGTCAAACCACAAAGCAGTGTCTAGAGCTAAACGCTTTGAAAGCCACTGCTGTACTCAGACAGGGCAGAGGAGTCCGTGAGAAACCTTTAACAGGAATGCACATAAGCATTTTAGCATTCGTGGCTACATTTTCACTTTGACATGTGTTTCAAATGTTACTGGGGAATGGAGAAATGGCTTAGCAGTTAAGAGCACTTGCTGCTCTTACAGAGGACCTGTTTGGTCCCCAGCATCCATATAGAGGGGTTCATGTCTGCCCGTGCCAGCAGTATCAGGGTATCTAACACCCTCTTCTAGCCTCCCTGGGTACCTTGCACACATGACATACATTCACACAGACATACACATACATAGTAAGATGTTTTTAAAAAATTAAAGTATGTTATGCAAACATGTTAAAAAATGAAAGCTCTGGGCTGTGCAGATCCAGCATCCATTGTGCCATGGGCTGGGCAATGATTGAAGTAGGAAATTCTGACAGTTCTGAGGCCTGCAGGAGGATGGTGGAAGCCCGTTGGGGTTTCCAATAGGCCCTACTGACTGTGGGAATCTTTGCTACACCCTGTATAATTTAGGCTGTTTTACAGCATCATTGACTTCTACATATTAGAATAAGGAGGAAAACCTTCCCTCAGTTTTGACAACCAGTGTCTCCAGACATTGCCACTTGCCCCCTGGTTGGAACAGAGCATGTGGTAGTGCAAAAATCAGTTTTGGTTGAGTGCAAACTCTTTAAAGCAGAGCCATGAATAGCCAGCAGACACAGGTCAGACACAAAACATTAAATCAGGGTGAATTAAAATGAGTCCTTACAGATTTACTCCAGGATCTTTGCTGAGAAGAGCACAGAGCCACACAGAAAGAAACCCTTGAGTTTAAGGTCAGATGTGTCTGTGGCTTGACATACACTTATTTATGACTGCTTTCAAGAAACATACAAAGTACATTTACCCTTTACTAGACACTAATTCACTCGTGTGTGTGTGTGTGTGTGTGTGTGTGCATTTAATATTTCAGAGCTAAGACAGCCAAGAAAAAGACGTACTAAGTCTTAAAAACTAGGATTAAAAAAAAATCTTAGCCATAACAAGTCTGTGCAGTAGACACTGGTATCTTTTGGTTACAAAAGCTATACAGAGAAAGGGGTGGGGGGAGATCTCTCAAACACCACTTATTGATGTTTTCAGCCACTACTTGCTACAGAGGGACCAGAGGGCCAGAAGGTACAGCAGTTCCATGGTCTCTGTTATAGTGTGTATTGGGATCCATGCCCTGTGATGCAGGAGAGGAAGTCACAGTCTCAGCTGCTTTTGAGTGACCCTTTTCCTCTTGATGTCAAAAGAAAAAGGTGTCTTTCTTGAGACTGGTTTCATGAGCCAATTTTTAAGTAAACAGAAATAGAAGGTGCTAAGCAAACAAACTCCAGCCAAATGGAATCTCCAAGGTCCGAGTGGCCAGCCGCCACTTTTGAGTTGTTTTCCAGAAGAGGACCTTCTAGCTAGGCTTCTGCAGAGCTTCTAATTGGAAAAACAAGAGCCAAGAAAATAAAAGGCAGACCTCAGCCTTAGCTTCACAGCAGATTTCTGCCCAAGAGCTCATCACAGGTATAAGATTTAGAGAAATTTAGAAAATGCCCAACCTGACATTTTGCAATATGGAGAAACTGAGGTTTGAAGAAATAAGGAGTCAGCCCAAATGTCATACAACCAATAAGTACGAGACCAGGGATTTGGGCAAATTGCCTGTGCCCTAAGCCACTGCTTTGACATCTTTTATTCTATGACACCTGTGAAGCAAAGGTGTCTCCTTCTGCTGCTGCAGTGGCAGATCTCTGCCGATGTGGTGCTCCAAGGTTGCCTGCATTCAGCGGGGATATGGAAATCATCTGGTCACCCACTAAAGTAATTGCTTTTCCTTTTTAGTGCAAAGACACATGGTCTAAGTTGATGCTGAAATTTTAGACACACGAACCCAGGTCTGGGACTTGGCAAGCGAGTGGGCCAGATGGAAACTGTTGCTTGACAAATTGAAAGTTCTTTGTTTCTAAGGGACCAAACCTGCCCTCAGCTAATCTGAAAAAGGGGGTGGGATTCTGGGCCCTTTGTGATAATTATGTTTTTGTCACAAACTCCAGCTTATACAAAAAGATAAAAGAAAAGAAAAAAAAAAGAAGTATTGTGGATTTGTCCTATAACAAAAACATCACCAAAGCCCCAAGCTGTCAATGTGCCTGTCAGGGAATTCTGAACGTGCTGCTTAAAGGATGCTGTTGCAGTGTGCAACACTTCCATGTGATCCCTACTTCACCCCCAGGCAGATTTATGGATTTAAAAACACATCAGTATGGCAGGATCTCCCTCTTACCATCATCATCTAAATAGCTAACTGCTTTAAGAACAGCAACCCCAAAGTCATTCCACAACTGAAAAAGGAAAGGATTGGCTTCAGTCAGAGAGTGTATGGCTATTATTTATACTTTTTTAAAAACTGTATCTGAGCACTTAGAAGTGGTGTTACAGCCGGGTGGTGGTGGCGCACGCCTTTAATCCTAGCCCTTGGGAGGCAGAGGCAGGTGGATTTCCGAG
>NW_022196903.1:48631697-48689266 GCF_008632895.1 Mastomys coucha
AAAAAAAAAAAAAAAAAAAAAAAAAAAAAAAAAGAAGTGGTGTTACAACCAACAAAAGTGGTTACAACCTCAAAGGTGATTTTTTTCCTCAATTGATAAAGCGAGGAAATGCTCCCACAGTTCAGGCTTTTATTTCCCTGCTGAGCTTCCAGGCCAAATCTGACTTCTATCATGCATTTTTTGAAAAATTCACTATCTGGTTTTTCCCTCAAAAAAAAAAAAAAAAAAGAATTCAAGACGATTCTTGTCCTCTTACCTTAAAAAGATCTTGACTCGAAACCTAGTCTAATGTCCGTGTATTTCCTGCTTCTGTTTTCTCTGAATCTGGAATCCTTAGATGCCATATCTGTGCAGAGCCTCCCATCTCATCTTCTTTCTTTAGGATATCCATTCTTGACCTTTGTCAAGGTAAGGGCCCTTGTGACATCCAATGAAGGTTTCAGAAACTCTTTCTAGACACAAGTGCATATGTGGACATGTAGGTTTTGTTCTCTTTGAAATGAAACTGTGGTTAATGCACTGTGATTTGCACTGGTAAGATCCGGTAATACAAGAGATGCTGGAGTTGGCTTCCTCATGAGGCACAAGGCCTGGAGTATAAGCATCTGTGAGAATGTCCAGGGCAGTTCACTGGCAAAAAAAAAAAAAAAAAAAAAAGGTCAGGATCAGCTCTTTCATTGGCTAGCTAGGTGATTGGAGCAGCTAGGTGATTGGCTAGCTAGGTGAAAGGCAGCCCAAAATCTCTATAGAATGCAAAGCTGTCTTCCTGAGAAGAATTAAACCAGTCCAGCCATCTTGTTTTAGAACTTCAGTGGAATGACTTCTGAAAAGTCAGTCCCAACCACTGTCATTAGTGGTGTCATTTAGTTTGGCTGGTAGTTCTGGGGATGCAGCCCATGCCCTTGTCTGTACTAGGCAAGCACTGAACCACTGGGCCATGTCTTCAGCCCCCATGATTATTCTCAACCCTAGGAGCAAGCTGCTTTTCCTTTTTCCTGTGAATTTCCTATGCATGAGTTTCAAGGCTATTATATTATGCTGTTGTTTCTTCCCCACTGCATCGGAATAATGTGTGCTGAACCCAGGGGCTGCTTGCTCTTCTCTGTTAATGTTATTAACTGGTATTTCCTCCTCAATCATGACACGATCTAATAACACAATTAATTACTGATGTCAGAAATATGTGCATATTCAATTATATCCTTAAAAGATGGTCTGTTTTTAAAGCACTGCATATTTTTGATATAATATATATATTTCATATATATGAATGTTTTCCCTACATGTGTGTATATGTACCTTGTACATGCCTAGTTCCCACGAAGACTGTAGAGGACATTGTTAAATCCTCTGGAACTAGAGTTATAGATGGTTGTGAGCTATGTGGGTGCTGGGAACACAAATCAGGTCCTCTGTGAGAACAGCAAGTGCTATCAATTCCCAAGCTATCTCTCTAGTCCTGATTCTTACATCCTTACAGAACTTCACACCACTCAAGACCTTAGTTTCTCTACTTATAGCTTATTGGTTTATTAACAAATTATTTTGCTATTTGTGGACAAAATGATGCTCTCATGTAGTTTGATAGTACTTTATTGATAGGCATGAATGTTTATGCAGTTTTAGAATAAAATTGCTTTGTCGAAGCAAAAAGTATATTGTGAAAGAGTTTAGGATGGGCTCCCGGTAATGTTGGAGAGCTAGTGAATAGCATTACTAGTGTTTCAAAAGATAACCAATGAACACACCCTGGCAAGAGCTCAAGTGCTGCCGAGACACAACCACTTCCCAGGACACAGTAGGGGAGAAATGGAACCTGAAGTTACCATCTCCAAAACGGCCACCAGACCTCAAAAAAGATTGTTTTTTGATTCAAGAAGTGTTAAGAAAGCAAAATAACCCAGTTTGGTTTTGCTTGTTAATTTTAAAATTATATTAGTTGATTGGTTGTTCGGTTGTTTGGTTGGTTGTTTGGTTGGTTGGTTGGTTGGTTGTAGTGGGGTATGCATCTGTCATGTCACATACATTGAAATCAGAGGATAACTTGAGGAAGTTGATTCTCTTCTTCCACCACATGGATTCTAGAGATTGAGCTCCAGTCATCAGCCTTGGAGGCAAGCACCTTTACCCAATACTTTGCTAGTTGTTTTCTGAGCCACAGTAGAGAAAGTGTGCGTTCTCTGTTGATGATTTCTAAGTTTCATTGTCTACATCATCTGTAGCTACCAGTTTTGCTAGGGGGTCAGGAATGATGTGTTCAGAAAAGCATCAGTGCTAAAGTATGCAAGTGGTGGAACATCTCATCTTGCTGTATGCATGCACAAACATACACAACACAATTCTCTGTTTCAGCTTGAGAGGTTTTATTTTATATTTAAAGATATATAATGGTCCAAAGGTGAATTTCTCTTATACATACTATCTTAAAATTAGGAGAACTTGGTGTGGGGAAACAAAGAATGTTATTTAAGCAACAAAATTCAGTTAAAGTTCAAAAAGGTGTTGGTTGAAGGCTGATGTGAATTTCCCTGTAAAATAAAGTTGTCCTGAATTGCTAAAAGTCACTTTGGATCATGGCTGGCTATTTATCAATCATACTCGCTGGGAAGTAGAAGGTACTATTTGCCTTTATGAATGCTCTCAGATTTAAGAGCAATTTTCCTGTACCATTAAGTGATTTATTCATGTTTAGGTGAATTTCTCACTATTATCATTATTTTGTGGTTTGAAGGATAATGGGGAAAGCTTTTGCAGATGAGACGTTTGTTACTTCATTAGCAATGCTATTTCCGTGTGCAGTTTATCCAGTGTTCCAAATGCATTTGCAAGTGGGAGATATTCATTAAAGTAAGTTTCATTTTTTCAAGTAAGTTCTAGACTTCTAGGAACTTTCTTCTCTATGTAACTTGGATACGTTCGTACCATCAGTGTCACCAAGTTCATTGTACATCGTACTGTTTCTGACTCTATCTTCTAAGTGCGATAAACGAGGTTGGTGGAAGTTAACCAAATCCTGTTAGGTTCTACATGTCACATCTGTCTCAGGTCACATGGTCAGTGAAGCATGGGGATCTGATCTATACAACCTGGTTCCAGAGCCCATCACTTAAAGGGTATGGTCTGCGGTTTAAGTAGAGGTTCTGTTCTTATATTAAACTTTGGTCTCTTCAAAAGACTCCTACCAAATAAGAAGGTCAAATGGAAGTGAAACTACAAAATTCAGATCAATCCCTCTAATAACTCTTGATGTCATTTGAACACCATCAGTAAAGCTTGATAATTCTGTTGTTGAAAGCAGATGGACTTTGTGTTTGCTAATTCTTTTGGTCTTCTCAACAAAATTTTAATATGTCTTCCCAGAACGAAGTGTCCATGTTGAAAAATGAGGTGGCCCAGCTGAAGCAGTTGTTGTTAACACATAAAGATTGTCCAATAACAGCCATGCAGAAAGAATCACAAGGGTATTTAAGTAAGTAGCTTTTTCATTCTTTAAAAGAAAACTTATTGTGTCTCATTTTGCACTGAATTTTATTACAAGACAAAAATACAGCATAGGTTGCACACCCAGACAGATACTCAGGGAATACTGAGAGATTATAGATGCTTTTCCCATAGGGGGCCATCTTTCCTGACCTCTTTCTAAAACCATGCCCAGCAGTCCCTGATAATGTCTGGCCTTACTTTCCCTGGCAGCACATTACCAGATTTCATCTTTGTAGCCAGGAAGAAATGAGTCTGTGGGGGTCCAGTTACTAGAGGCCTGTTCATCCTCCTAAGGAACCTGCCAGCTGAGAGGCATCTCTAGGTGTATTACTTGCCTCTAGAGTCTCAGGAGATGCTGCATGTTGCCCATCAGGCTGCAAAGCTCCTGGGCTCCCCCTGTTTATCAGCAAGCAATGTGGGGCCCCCTCCTCCCCAGCTCCACTTCCTGCATTTGCAATGGCAGTAGACTAAACGCTAGATGAATAAGGTAAGGCGGGAGGAACAGTGAATCGTGGCTGAAGGTCAATTTGCTTTCAAATAATTTTTTTAGATTGAGCAACACAGATTCTCCCACCACATTTTTTTCCACATTTAATATACGAATGGCTATCTGAAAATATAAGATTGGGGAATTCACACACCAAGAATCAAATGCATTTCACAGGGTCATTTTACTGATGAGAAAGTGTGGCTTTTCCTGAAGTTATGAACCTGGGAGACTTAGCTTGGTGACCTCAGTTTAAAACAAAGCTTTGGGACTTACCTTTCAGAAGAAAATGTATGAAGCTTTCTTCTACACAAAGTTTAATGTCTAATAGCATTTCTATTGGTTCCTGAGGACCCCACCTCCAAGAAAGAGCTATATTTGTGTGTATGTCTGTGTTCTCTCCTAGGTCCAGAGAGCAGCCCTCCTGCGAGCCCCGTGCCAGCATGCTCTCAGCAGCAAGTCATCCAACATAACACCATCACCACATCCTCATCGGTCAGCGAGGTCGTGGGCAGCTCCACCCTCAGTCAGCTCACAACTCACAGAACAGACCTGAATCCTATTCTTTAAAAGGCATTGGTCAAACCTGGCCTTTGAGAAGAGCTGTAGCATGCCATACATCCTTTCTCAAAAGGGCATTTTTAGAATTATCTCAGACCTGGAAGACACCTCAGCCCTTCAAAGACTGGCTTTCATTTTTATAGTTATTATGGAAATGTTGTCTTTTATACTTAGTTATATAAGAAAAAAGGGAGATATGCAATGAATATCTATCAGCTTGGAAAGCACGTTGGTGCTTCTCTGCAATTTTCTGGTACCAGTTTCTTGTTTATAAACGGAACCTTTCCTGTATATAGCCATGGTTTCATTCTTACCAGCCCAACCCTTTGCCTGGAACAATGAATCTTGTTAAACTACAGCTTTTAGCCAAAATGAGGTATGCTTAGATGTCAAGCGAGATGGATCCACATAGTAACTGGGTGGGAAAGCTCATGATGTCATAACTCATGTTGAGTTTGTGCTCTAATGTCACCAGAATCTCAGATAAACACATGGGCCTTCCTGAATATTTTTTCTCTTGTTAGAAAAAAAAAAAAAAAGAAATTATGGTCCATCGATATCCCAAAAAAATCACCAAGCATCTCAGGCCCCCTCCTTCCTTTCTTGTCTACTTGCTCAGATGTCCAATATCCATCTCCATTTCCTTTTCCCCGACCCCTGTTCACTCTTTGTTTTGACTTTTCTCCTGTTTCCTTTTCTCCTCTTTAGCTTTGCATGTGAAGAAGAAAATAATGTCGAAAGAAGAGAAAAATCAAATCTTGAAACTGTGGACCTAGCCACAGTTTAACCCACAGCTGGAGCTCATTCAATTCTTGCCTTTCACAAAATAGCAACCAGGAGATGTTTAATGTGCCTGATTTAATGTTTTTAATAACCAGAGCAAATAAAAGGTGGTTTGGTTATAGGTGAAGCACTGTTGAATGCCAGCTGTGGAGACACTAGGGAAAGGGACTTTGTAAGCCCCAACTGTGAAAATTCAAATAAGGATGTGGGCTCTAACATCACACCCTCGAATTACAACTCGCTTCTATGGCCTGTCTATAATGTCAAAAAAAATCCATGCACTATATAATAGTTCAGAAGGGCTCTGTTCACTACACAGATTACATTGTTCAATCATCAGCTGCTAATAACCTAAAATTTATTATTATTATTTTTCTTAAGCCTATGGAACCAGCTCTGCTGTTCTGGTGGGCAAAAGCAAACTCACTCCTGGAGAGACAGAGATAAAGCAAGGCTAGCATTTCTAAGGGTCCTCGCAGCCTGCAGAACAGTCAGACTCTGGCTGCTGGCCGAGTCCCATGGAGGTGGCCAGGCTAGTGTGCTCATCTGAATAGTTCTGATTTATATTTTCAGCAATGTCCATGGACTTGCCCATTATGGAAAGCAGGTCAAATCCAAACCACAGTTGTGCCTCTTTGAAACAAGCCATTCTACTCTGCTGGTGTTTTAATATCGTGTTTCACAAATAATAGGGGCTAATGTTTCTCACTAGCAGTCTGGGCATATGCTAGTGTTTCATCTCTGCCCAAATAATTCACCTCCTAACCTATGTGTGTGTGTGCACATGGGTGTGTGTGCCTGAGTGTGTGTGTGTGTGCGTGTTTATGAACAGTATAGGTTTTAAAAGAACAGTATTTTACAAAAGCCGTCACTTTTATAAGAGTTCAGTAAAGGAAGGATGTACTTTTTCGCTCAGTATAGTTTTAAAAAATCTATTTTAGAGGGAAAAAAGAAAATATGAGGGCTCTGAAGCATGATTTTTATAACTAGTTTCAGTTTTATCTAATAATTTACTTTTAAAAAACCAATATTTATCAATTTTTTCCATGTATGCTGTGCTTTTGAGAGACAAGTTTGGCTGTTCAGTAAAGTGTAAGGATATATGACCTAAGAATCAAAAACAAATGAAAAAAATAAAAAGAGGAAAAAGGAAAATGAAAGGGGAAGAAAGAAGATGGAGCAAACAGAAATTTCTATTGTATTTTAGGAAAACGAATCCTTTTCAAGTATTTTAAATACTGAGTTAATATTGTTGTTATATTTTTTTTCTTAATTCCAGCAGTAACAAAATGGTTTAACCTAACTGGCTTGCTAAGAAATGTGTAAGTCTTAGATTTGAAAGAAGTTAACATTCATAGCTCTGGTTTGAAATCAAAGGTCATTTTCTGCAAAATTCCTTCCTTAGATCAAGTAGGTGCTCTGCTCCCTTAGAAAGAGAAGGGGACAAACTGGAGGGGTAGAGCTTGTAGCTTTTATCTGACAATTGCTTTGAGTAAACAGGACCTTTCCCTCCAGTCTGCATGTATAGCACTTGAAGAAATGAAAAAAAAAAATTTTTAATCCACTAGTAATACCATAATGACCAGGGAGTTACCGGCCACTAAAATGATGATTTTGAGTTTATGTCTCTCCCACCTCTCAACTGAAATACTTAGCTGTTCAAGGGACAGCCTTTGCAGTTAAGAACTTGCCTGGGTTTTCTTAATTCAGCGACTCGACAGCTTGACTGATGTGCATTATTTATAGCTCAATTATGTCTGTTTTTTATGCTAAGTAGGCAAGCCACCACACACAGCAAACCTTTCTCAACATATAATTAGAATAAACTGCCTTCTTGTTACGGGCAGGCCCTTTAGGTGTGTTTGTTTGCAGTATGGATAGAGTCAGTGAGGGTGCCAGCTTACTGTCAGTCGAGAAAAACTTCTGGGGGAAATCTAACTCCTGGTTTATCCCTAGTCAAGATTCCATAGAAAGGCCCATCCTTCACCAGATATCAGAGCCTGCCTGAAATGACCCTTGCACTGTCCGCCATACACCAGCAACTTTAGGAGAGCATCTTTTTAATCCCCTTGAGTTGTCTTCTCCCATCCAGTTACCAATGTCAGCCATTCAGACTCAGGAGTCAGTGGTAAGAGCCTTCAGAGTCCCCCATCCTGGGAGAGAAGGAGGGTTCTAGTAACACTGCCTCTCTTACTCCCGTGTGGCTCCATTATCACACGATCTGCTTCTGAAGTCCCTGCCAGGCTTGTGGGTGCTTCTCCAGTACCTCCCTGCCTCATATGCCGAGAGCTGGAAACTTAGTGCACATGCTCACTGAGAGAAAGGCATGGCACGCTAATGCTTCTTAGAGACACCTTTCTCAATCTAGGATGCTGGGATAGGTAGACTGAAAGTCCTAGCCCTGGATGAGTGTACTAATCTCAAAGCTAGATTAGAGTTAGCTCTGGTCTGCTGGTGCTGGTGACCCTAGTCATCTCTTGACCCACATGTCAATGTGTGCGAGTTGCCATATTAAAATGGCTTGTGGGTGACCGACAGTGTGTGTGCTATTGCAGTGTGTATCATAAGAATTGGGGTGACTTACTCAGCCAGTGCTCCTTGAAACTTATCTAATCAAATTAATAAAATGCAGTGTATATTCCAAGAGAGGTGTCAGTAGGGAATGGTCAGGTGACTGTCGCCTGCTAGTAAAGCAAATTATAGTGGCTTAGAGTTGGCCATTAAAATCATAAACCAGCTTCAAAAAACAAACAAACAAAAAACAAAAACAAAAAACCAACCCTTAGCTGGGCTTATTTTTAAGCACCAGTAACTGCTATAAAACTAGCCTTTCAGTTAGAATAGAATGTCCTTCCTTTTGAGCAAAACCATCTAAGAAAATATATATGTATGTATGTACAGTGCGAGTCAAGGACCAAAGCAACATTTGAACAGGAATCTATTAATTTAGAATGTATAAGATATTTATTAATAAATGTTATTTTAAACATTCCATTTGAACAGTATTCTTCTATAGGCTCTATGTGTCTTGAAAATGTTAGTCCATAATAACCTGCCCTAGTTAGGGTGCCATTTTCAGGGTCTTGGGTGGCTCTTCCTATCATTTGCTGGAAGCCCGAGCTTAGATCTTTGTGCATCTTTTGAGGCTTGTTTGCTACTCTGTGGGTTCTTAGTTAATCTACATTTTGAGCAAGTTTTTTAAAAAAGTGTATTTCTTCTTTTCTTTCTTTCCTTTTTTTCTTTCACGTAAGCGCTTTCATTTAGGAAGCAAATTCAACTAGAGGGCATCAGAGATGGGAACCAGAGCAGCTTCGCTTTTCTTTTATGCATCAAATGCCTTCCTCCCAGCTTCTCCTCGCTGCAGGCCCATCTCCAAGAACACCCTGCACCACTCAGCTCCCTCGAGCTGCCTGGCCCCTCCCAAACAGAATGAACTGTGTGCAGCAGCTTTAGGTTTTCAGGCTCCACCCCCACCCCCACCACCATCCCCAACGTCTCAGAAGGGAAGGGGAAGAGCCTTCCCAAGATAAACCCGTGCCTATGCGACAGCAGTGATTTAGAACCTCTCTTCTGCTTTTTAAAATAATTTATATTTTAAAGTTGCACTTTACCTCTTTGATCCCTCCCCACTTCTCTGCCTTGGTCTAACCTCTTTCTTGACCTTCAGCTTGCCTTGGCTCCACCCTTTACAACTGTTCTGTGAAGGCTCTCTGCTGCACCATTTCAAATGCCTTCCAGAAAATGTATGCCCAGTTTCTATGTGCACACTCATTGCTAGTTCTTACAGCCTTGTGAAGCTTGCTAAAGAATGCCAAGAAAAGCTAATACACGAAATGGTTTGTCCCCTTGATCTCTTTCTTTGTAGCATTGTTTTTTAAAAAAAAATGGTTATACCATGCAATGGATGTGAGGCAGCAGCTAAGCTATGCTTAACAGTTTTCTATCTCATCCTCCAAACCAAAGTGTCCTGAATAAGCCAGGAGACTTATCTTCTCGTGTGCCATGGAGCACACTTCACTGTTGTCCTAGCCATAGTCTTTGTAAGGCTGCTGAAGCAACAGTGGCCCTGTCCTCCCATTCCCAGGTCTCAAATATACAATGTTGCCTTGTAGCATGATTAAAGACAGCACCTCTGTTTTATAATTACAGTCTAAGAAAGGATCAGAGAACACAGGAGCAATAAACTTACAAGTAAACATCCAATACCAAAACACACATAGAGCTTTTAAAATCAGCCTAGTTCATCGTGTTGTGACAATAGAAATATGTCCGTGTGCTCAAAGTCTCTTGCTATTCCTTGTGGAATTTTTCAGTGATGTAATGCTTGTAGCCAAATTGCTTAAAGAGTGTTTATATATTTTTTCCTTATAAATCATCTATTTTTTGAAAAAGAAAAAAACCTATTTAACTGCAAACTGAAGATAGGGTAGAGCCAAATTGCCAGCATTGGTTCAAACATTAATACCATTAAGTGGCCCTCTGATGCCTTTCCAAGCTTATCATCAAGAAAGAATCAATAATCAATTGCTATATTTAAACCAAGTTAAAGAATCTAGCTCCTCAGAATATAGGACCTAGGAAGTTCTTCCTAAGCCATTTAAGGTTCTACCTTGGGGTTTATATTCTAGAACTTTACAGGAATTTTTTTAAACATAAAATCGTTTTGCCTCATGTTGGAGAATGTGGAACCTGAATAAATTAACTTTAAATACATCATTAAAATCTTTCACACAATCAGTGCGTTAGATTCTTGTTTGCTCCTTTATAGTGCCCACATTGCCTTTAGAGTATCAAAATTGCAAGAGAAAGTAGCAGTGCCCCAGGACAGGGAGTTAGGAGAAAGGACCCCGGGCAAGCAGCCTAGGCAGGAAGACCTGCCACCCCTTCCCTTTCAAGATCTCTGTTAATCTCATCTGCCTCAGGAGAGAAACTGCCTTTGAGGATTGTCTCCGAGTGAAAAATAACTAAATAAATAAGCTTGGGATGTCCTCCATGGAGAGTACACAACACTTGGGATCCTCTGAAAAGGCCCCCAAATAATGGCTCTATTCAAACACAATGTTGTGGGACAATTGGAATTGAAACATTGTCCAAAATATAACAGAAAAAAAAAAAGTTTAGCACTGTGTAAAGTAAGTGTTGACTGAAAAAGTCCCCCCACCCCACAAAAAAAAAAAAAGGTGCGTCACTTTAAGTTCTGGACTTGGGGTTGTTTGTCATTGTAAACAGCAAAGCCTTTGTGTTTGTGTGTCTGTCTGTAAACCAACCACCTTCCAATTGGAGGGAGAAAAAAAAACCTTGGGGGGTGCATATGTCATATGTGTAAATATTTGCTGCAGCATTTTAATGTGCTTAATTTTCTGTTTAGCTTTTTGTTGCATTGTGAACACATCTATTGTTACCAGTGGACAATGAGTTCATTAAGACTGTTCGACTAGGTCAGATTTTTACTTCTCTTTCTAGCAAGAAGAGACAAGATTTTGTGCATTTGTACAAATGTTAATGATATCACCGCAATTCCAATATAATAAAGCACTCAAACGCAAAGATTGCGTGTAACTTTTATCTGATGAAGTCTGGGCTTGTAGATCATGGCATTCATTCTTCACGGAGTCTCAGTACTTCCTGCTAAGCCAAGACTCATACCCCAGAGGTCCCTGTTGTGGAGGGACAGTCTGAGTGAGGGTTGCTCCCTCCCAGAGTGTCCCTGCATGCCTCCTGTTCCATCCAGTTTCTCAGCTGAGAACACTGTGTAGCAGATTCTTCCAGGCATGATGGGACCTGTACTTCACAGAAGATGGCGGAGCTTTGCAGACGTGAACACCAGACATCCTCAGTTCACGAGCCGGTTATCTTGAAGAACTAAGAAGCCACTGTTGGCCACAGGGAAGTTCTTCACTTGGTCTCTCCCTGGGTGTGGCAACAGCCCCTTGAAGTATTCTAGATGGCTCCCTCCTCCCCTCCTTCTTACCCATGGCTTTTACTCTTTTTAGTAACTTTTTAAATAATTCTCTTTCCTCTTACCTGGTCTCCCCATACTATAGGCCTATAGGAGACTGAACTGAAGAGGCTGCCAGAATTTTCCCATGAGCCTTTTGAAACCAATATTCCTGCAGTGCAGCCCCTCTAGGATCACTCCTACTCGAAGGCACTCTCAGGACAGGAACTGCTGACTTCTTCTCCACAGGAGGCAGAAGGAAGAACTTAGTCCACTTAAAAGTTTCCCTCTGTTCTCTTCTAGTGAGAAAGCTATTGGTTCATATTGCATTTCCATAACCCACTAGGATCCCATTTGCATTATCTTAAGTGGGGCATTGTTGTGTAAACCTGGTTTGTCAGCTTTGATTTTGATCTTCCTTTTAGACTAAATAGGTTTACCTAAAGAGGTGGAGCCCTGCCAGGAAGGCTCAAGTGATAAAAGAGTTTCGGACAAGGTGTGAAAGGTGTCACACAGGATCCGCACAGGATCCGCACAGGATCCAACCAAGTTACATATCAGTTCTCGTCAGAAGGCCACTGGGAAGGCAGGACTATATGGTTCCGTGTGTGTGTGTGGACATGTGTTCTCATTCTGCACCGTGTCTGGACCTCTTTCTATGTGAACCACTTTGTCTGCTCATCCAGTTAGTTCTATGACTCCAGCATTTCTGATGGCCTCACCCAGCAGCACGCTCACCGTCTTTCAACACAAACCCCCAAAGCGGCTCATGATGCTTGCATCTTTTAATCCCCGTTCCCTAGGAGAGAGAACCTGATTGCACAAACTGGATCAGTAGTTCTCCTTATCAGGCCTGTTTTGGAAAGCTGGGTGATGGGGGCTTGAACCTCTGACTTCTGGAGATGAAAAAGGATTTTCCAAAAGGGAATGCAAAGGAAAAAATGGTGACTTAGTGAAAGCCACCGATATATCTAGAAGTAACTTGTAGAAATCAAGTCTCACAACTGTAAAACACACCAAGAGGTTAAAGTTCAGAGAGAAGACTAGCACACCATCATGTGCACCAGGAGGTTAAAGTTCAGAGAGAAGACTAGCACACCATCGTGTGCACCAGGAGGTTAAAGTTCAGAGAGAAGACTAGCACACCATCATCTGCAAGGCAGATGTTAACAAATGTTTACCAAGTGAAGGCATGCATGAGTGAATGAAGGATGGGGCCTTGTTTTATTAAAAGCTTGAGACTGAAACAGAGCATTTAGTGAAGATTAAAGGCAAGGCTGGAGAGTTGGCTCAGCAGTTACGAGCACTTGTTTCTCTTGCAGAGGACCTGGGTTCAGTTCCCGCCACATACACCATGGATTGTATCTCTCAGTGACTCCAGCTCAGAGGGCACAAGGGAAGTAAGAGGTGATGTGCATACATCCAGGAAAAAGCACTCATTACATAAAATAAATCTTTTTAAAAGATTAAAATAATTTATGCAGCTATATTTTTCTCTTAAGTCATGGCTCAGCTTATGGGCCTTGATATTCAAAGTATAAGAATAAGCTATCATTTAAAGTATTTTTTCTCAAGTGTTATAAAGATTTTTTCCATTCTCTTGTTTTGAAATGATTTTATGCATATACTTTCTAAGAAAATGTTTTCTTACAATCTCATAGGCATTTCTATGGATGCTGGAATAATATCCTTAAAGGTGAGAACAGAACACAATCTTTTTTTTTAAAAAAAAAACATTTTTGTGCAAGATATTTTGATATTACTTCTATTCTTTTTCCTCCAACTCTTCCTAGATCTTCCTTCCCCACCTTCCCTCTCCCTCTCAGAAAACAGTAAAGAAATGAAAAATGAAAATCAAAACAAACTAAAACCAAGAAAGAGAAAGAAAAAAGGAAAAGAAGGAGAAAAAGGGGGAAGGAGAGAGGGAGGAAGAGGAGGTAGAGAAGAAAAGAAAAAGAGGAAGAAGAGGGAGAGGAAGAAGAGAGAAAGGAAGAGACAGGGAGGGAGAAGGAGAAAGAGAGAGAGAAAGAGAGAGAGAGAGAGAGAGAGAGAGAGAGAGAGAGAGAGAGAGAGAGAGAGAGAGAACAGAGAAGCAAAACCACAGGGTCCAGTTTGTTAGCAAACTACTCCTGAGCTTGGAGGAACCTGTCACACAGTGTGGTTGGTAGTCCAGTGACATTCCTTTGGAGAAAGAGGATGTTCCCTTGTCCAGCAAGTATTCATTGCAGTTAGCATCTCAGAGGTGGAACTTTATATCCACTTATTCCAAGTGTTGGGTTTTGAACACATTCTTGACCTCAGATTCCCTCCAAGTACTATAGAAACGACTTTAAGAAGTCTTGATTTCAAGGAAACAGGACACTGCTTCTCAAAAATTCTCCAAAAAAAAAAAAAAGAAAAAGAAAAAAAAAAGAAAAAAAAGCAAGAAAGATGTAGAACAAGAGCTTAAAGAAGAAAACAGTCTAGAGTAAGAATCGGTGGCAGTATGTGTTAATGCCACTGTCTCTGGTGTCCTGCAGCCTGGCCAAATGCTCATCTCTGTACTTTATATACCTCCTTTATTAGGAATCACACTCAGGGAGAGGTAGCAACACTTCCCCAATGGCATTCTACCCACAGATGCTGCCCTGTCTTTCCATGAGCAGTTTATCCTCTGCCTCCTCAAACTCAAAGTTCCCAGACTTCCATGCCATCCCCAGCTTACAGAAGAGCAGTGGATCCTATCACCAAAAGTGAGTGTAGAGTGAGCCCTCCCCTCTCTCTTTTTTTTTCTCTTTTACTATCCTGTACACTTTACACTTTCTCTTTACTCTTCTGTGTGCTGCAGAGGAAGCCTAGTCAGTGTCCTTCTGATAAATGGATCCATTTGTCTATCACAGTTCAAATGTGCTTGGAAGCAGCAGAGGCCTAAGCAAGGGTCTAGTTCCAAAGCTGGAGGGAAAGAAGACACAACTGCAATGCTGGCCACCCATGTGAGAGGGCAAGACTCCTTCTCACTCCAGGCATCAGGGCCTACCATGATGGAATCGAAAGTAGGCTAGAGGTGCCTTCCTAAATGGGAAAGCTACATATATTCCACACTAATTTCATAGACACCAAATCCAATTTAAGTCATTCTTAAAACCTGTTTGCAAAATTAGCATTCTGCTTGCTCAGGAATGGAACTGTCTTAGTACCTTGGTGAGGGGGAGGAAGAAGAGTTGAGGGTTCAACCAAAACCAGTGATACATTAAAAATAAAAGAAGCCATAAGGAAATCCAACCATTGATAAGCTAATTAAAAGTAAAACAATTAGAATGTTTGTGATGGGGAGATGGCTCGGTAGGTAAATCACTTGTCATATAAACATAAGTCTGCCTTCCCAGAGACAACAGAAGTAAGCTTAGCAGTCCATGTGTGTGTAACTCAGTACTTTTACAGAGAGATAAGAGACTGACAGGAGATGCTCAGAAGCCCCTGAGCCAGCTAGCCCAGCATATGCAGCAGCAACAAGACCCATCTCAAACAAACTAGGAAGTAAGGACTGACACCCAAACTTTCCTTTTGACCTTTGTGGATGATCTGCATCCAGGGCAGGTATGTGCCTCCACAATGCATACAAACACATACAGATAAAAATAAATTGTTTGAATGGGTAAATATCCACCTAGTGCCATAGGCTATTAGATGGAATTCCCAATGCTTGGAGTCAATGAATTGCTGGTCAGGGACATCTCCCTAAAACCATACAAGTGCTACTGCTATTAATGAGCCACCAGAACTAGATGATAGGACCAAGTTACTGAACGTACTAAATGCTGTGATCATAGGACATCATGAGATCAAGCTGTAACTGTGATGTTTCCTCCCTCCTGGCTAGTCCTCCAACCCCCACAGTGCTGGAGGGTGCTATGCAGAGTACTACTGTTGTTACCAACAGACTTACTCAGCTGTAGACCTTGAATGTAGCAATACCTACTAGCCAGGGGAGGTAGCCCACTGGTGCAATAGTGGCATTCCTGTTGTGTGGGTAACCATCTAATTTCTGGTTGAATTTTATGATTCGTTTATTTCATGGGGTTGGAGGGGTGGTTGTTACATCTGATACTGTAAATAAATCCAGTCAGGCTCCTGTGGCTGGTAAGGTCATAGACTCTGGTAAGGAAGCTACTGTTGTATATGATGTGCTTATCAAACTGATCAAACTAAATTACTATGCTTATGTCCAAAGCTTAGTCCTCCTGTTGGCATAGGTCAGAGGAACTTCTTTTTGCAGCAAGCAGTAGTAAGTACAGAGATTCGTCACCTGATCCCAGTCCTGAAAATAAGTGCCTGTGGAATGACCAGCCACAAATGAAACATCTATAGCACCCCCTTCAAGGCTCAGGAAACATCTTTATGGAATAAGGGGCAAAAAGAATGGAAGCGCCCAAGGCAAGTGGGGGATGGCATGGAGCACCGACTTCTAGGCCCTTGCATAGCATGGCGGCTGCTGTACTCTTGAATTCACAGCAATGTTAATTACATGAGATTGGGCTCACCAATATCGTATCATGGAAAACAGAGGAGCTCATGAGGCCCCTTCACTTCCTGAGGATTATATACATACAAGTGCTAAGCTTCTAGGTGAGCTACAAACAATTCTTCATTGGTGTAGCCACTGGTAGGTACCCACACACCTGCCATGTATCATGTCTTTCCAGTTAACATCCACTCATTGACCTTCCTGTGAGCAACCTTAATGAACCTCATAGGGTCAGTAAAAAGAGAACACATGAAAGGGGCAGGGGTACTAGAAGGAAGGAGGAAGATCAGTCAGTGTGAGAAAGAGAAATACGGTGAAAGTGTAGTGTGTACACATATGCAATGTTCTAATGAATTCTGCCCTCACCATTGGTTTAAACAGATAGGTGTTGATATGATGAAAGCCTGGAGTCCTTGGCATTGACTCTGAAAGTTCATGTCTGCACCAACAGCTCTGTGATGCTCCTGGCCACTCTCAGATGCTTGAGACCTCCTGGTCTCCTCACAAAGAACTACTGGGATTCTAGGGTATGCACAGTCCAGACATCAGGGGGAGAATCAGGGTCCTTGACCCTTTTTGGTCTTTTGTTACCAGGAAAACAAAGAACAACTCTTGTCCTTGGGAAGCTTATCTAGGCTTCAGTGACCAGAACAGGTCATTTGAAAAATCTTACCTTAACCAGAGGCTGACAACATGGGAGACAAGCTCAGAATGCTAACTTAGACCAGGGTTAGTTTTACAACTGATGGGCTGTTGATTCGGTCTACAGGGTATAACTGTGTCCTGTAGAACTTGTCCTGCATTTCTCATGAGTCTGGAACCTTCCTTCTAACAGGCATTTTATAGCTATCAGCATGGTTTATCTGAGTTCATTAAGAGTTGTCTAAGTAGACTGGTGTCCAGTAATGTGTCCAATAGACTCTATGGCCTAAGGAAGTGAGCATGGGAGAATCACCTTGTCCTCTCTGTCAGCTTGGGGCATGTGACACTTACGTGCAAGCTCACAGCAATGCACAGGAACAAGGGGCTGATAGCCCCAACAGAGGGAGCCACATAGCAGGTGTCCAAAAAGGAGACTCTAAAGACTAAGGTGTGAGATGAGGAGGGTCGGGAATACAGGACCAACATCTTTCATGTCTGTGACATCTGTGAGTACCACTTCCAAGCTGCCGCAGCTCACTACACTTTGAAAATCAAAGCTTTCCCATAACTTAGACACACAGATGTGAACACTTTGACTGGACTTGAAACACATTTCACATTATCACGCTGAGTTTGTATTACATTTGTCATAAGAAATGCTAGATTAATGTGGTCTCCCTCCCCAAAGCCTGGACAGTAACGCAGCGTTGTGGAAGCGGCTACATTCAATAGCTCCACCTCCATTGAGCAAGAAGGAAGTTTCTGATTGGACTGTTATACCGACGTAGTTTGGGGGAGGGGTTTGCCCCAAGTATGTTACCTGTTGCGGGAACAAAGGAATTAGCATTAAATCAAGATGACTGAGTGACCAGACCTCGTGTTATCTAATGTTTTACTTCTCCCACGTGGGTATGGTACAGTATTGGCTAGCCTACCTCTTCTTATCTCCTTAAATCTTTTCCTATCCATTTCTTACTCCTATTTTCCAGAAGAACTCTTTTATTCTTTTCATGTTGGGTCGGATTACAACAGATTAAGAGTTGGTAATCATCCATATGTGTGATCATAATTGCGTTGGCTACTGAGAATCTTAATAAGCTATCATTTGAAAGCTGTCACATATGTTTATGAAGACTAAAGGAGGCTCAGCTACCTAGAGTCAGAGGGGTAAGGACAGTGTATAAAGTCATTGGTCGGGATGACACTCATGCACAACAGATGTTCCCTTACCTCATCATTGACAAGGGCTCTCAACTACTTCTGAAGAAAGAAAGAAGAAAAAGCTAGTTGAGAAAGGCTGGGAGGTGCTCAGTGGCAAAACACTTGCCTAACATAGCTAAGGTCCTGGATTCCATCTTTAGCTCTGGGAGAGGGGAAAGTGGGTGACAGGGCTTGGATCCCAGAGTCACTGCTGGTGAGAGAGCTTCCAGGAGAGCGGACACTGATCAGACACTGGAGTTTGCAGGTGCAAGGCGACACGTCATTAAGCCCTTGATTTGTTTTTATTTGCTTTTTTTGTTTTGTTTCTTGAAAACAGCAATGGACCTGGCTTGACTAGGGGACAGGAAAGGAAGGGACATGGCTTCTGTCAAACAGGAATAAGAGATCATGTGAGAGCTGGACTCAGAAGCAGCAACAACCTGCAGAGAGTGCAAGCTCCACTTTCCCCTTATGCAGCAAGGAATCATAGGCTCAAGGCTGTTAAATGACTCACCCAAGGCCCACAGCTGAAGCTGGATGCCGGGACTCCAGATAACTAGGCCAAATGTTCTATTTGGTTTCTCTATTGGCCCAACAAATTGGATATACTACAACCATTGATGCTGAGTCTTTTTAAAAAGAAAACAATTCCCTTGTAAAACAAAATAAGATCAAGAGAAAAAAGACATTTTCCCAAACCTCAAAGATAATCCAAACTATTCACGCAAGAATATTTTTAGTGCATCCAGAGAAAACCATTCCTGTTGTCTGGTCACAGGGCTACTTTGTGCGTCTGTGTGAATATCCTTCTCAGAAGTCAGTACTGGAAGATCAGATTTATATGACAGTCTCCCAGTACAAACCCTGGATATTAAACATTAATTATGGAATGATGATTCTTACTCTATTGTGCAGGGGGTGCTTTTGATTAAATCAAAATGGCATTAACTAATAAGAGATTAAAATTAAAATTAGAGTCACATTAAAGAGTTTCCACAACCAAGCTCCCAAAGCCATTTAGTTGTGTTTAGTTTTTAAAACTATTTTAGAGCTCTTCTGAAGAGTAAAGTATTGCACAAATTCATCAGGGACAATAAAAAATAATAAGAACTGCAAATGGCCAATGCTTTAACAAACATTCTTTAATTGGACAAACTCCATGTGTTGAAAGCAAGTATGCTGGGCGAAATCAGCTTTCCTGGGTCAGAATTCTGATTCTGCCAAAGGGTATAATACTCACAGTCAACCTCTAAAGGTGTCGGTTACTGTGCATGCAAAATCAGGACAACTACACTCTTCATTCAAGATGACGTGGCACACACACCTGCACAGTGCTTATGTACGAAGTCGGAGTTACAGAGCAGAAAAGCATGTGGATAAAGTTTAGATGCAAAATGTCTCCTGTAGGCTCTTAAGTTTTAACCCATGGTCCGCAGCCGGTTGTTGTCTGGGAAGGCTGTGGTACCTGGCAGCCGGTTGTTGTCTGGAAGGCTGTGGTCACTGAAGAAAGGTCTTTGAGCATCATAGCCCATTGGATATCTGCTTCCTCATCGTTCTACCCACAGACTTCTGCAGCACAACACCACTTGACAGTGCCTTCTCCAGGTGATTGATAGTACCCCTGAAACCACGAGCCCCAAATAAATCTTTCCTAAATGACCTCTGAGAGGCATTTTGTCACAGCTATGAGAAAAGTAATATACACATGCAAACTAAGTGATTTAAATTTCCTCTATGCCAACCAGTAAACATAGTCACTGAGTAGGACTGTCCAATGTGCTGAATGGGGAAATTCAGGACAATTGCAAATTCTGTGGTAGTCAGATCTGTGTTTGTCTAATATCAGTGCTGAGTTTGGTAGTTCTCAAAGAACCCAAAGAAGCCGTGCCTGCCCACCCTGCCTGCTATGGAGCCATCACTAATGGGTAAGTGCACACTATCATTTATAGGTCAACACTAGTGGGATATTATTTCAGTTTCATATAAATGGATTCTCCTTTTGTCCAAGTTTTTTTCTCCAGGGTTATAATCAACTTGAAAATCCAGACTACTGTCCTCATGAGGGCTTTGAACATACAGGGTGTTCAATAAAAATTTATTGAGCCGCTCTGGCCATCTGTCACTGAGTTAGAAATCATATCAGGCACTAAGAAGGACTGAAATTACGCAAGGGAAGAATCTTCCATCCCTTAGGCAGAGAGACTACCTAGCAACCCCAGCTGTGGTGATTCAAAGGGAGCTATGGCGATCTCTGACCATAGTTCATCTTCTTACCCAAATTCAAGGAAGGGAGCCAGAAAATAATTGACTTTCACACACACACACACACACACACACACACACACACACACACACACACACACACACACACACACACACACACACACACACACCAAGTTATGAGATTCATCTAAAAACCAAAGGTTGATGAACAGTTTAGCTCAAGAGAAAAGTCTACCAGGGTTCTGAAAAACAGCTTAGCAGAGATCAGCTAAGTTACCTCCATACCAGCTTCAGGGCCACTTAGATCAAAGCAGGAAAACCGAAAGCCCCCAGCTTCATAGGCAGTAGCAGTGACATGGCCAACTAAACACTGACGGGATGCTGGAAGATAGGATGCAATAAGGAAAGTAGCAGTAGGATTCTTGAGGACTCTCCCTTGTCCTGCATGGGTGACTGTACTAGGTATGCCTGTGGAAACTGGCCTGCATGGTTGGTTTAACTAAGCATGTCTCTCCTTGAGTGGCCACTGTATGGGTGCATACCTGTGGGGCTTGGCCTGGCCATCAGGCTCTAGTGTGAATGAGCCACACAGGTGTCACTCGGGAGCTGATTAGAAGTGTTGAATCTAGAGCCTAATTTTAAACTTAATGACACTGAATAAACTCCCAGGTCACCCCTGACTCCACCCCTCCCACCCCCAGCTAGAGCTTCCCCAGCATGTGGTTATGATTCAGAGTCTTAGTCATGTGAATGGAGTAATAGAAATGGAAGCAGGGTGTGGGAGAAGGCCACAGACGCTCACTGAGGCAGAACCAGGTTTCACCCCTTCAGCAAAACTGTATCCACTGCTGATTTCTAGTTCAGCTCCCTTCCCTCTGGCTCCCCAGCGTGTGCCTCCAACCTTCCTTTCATCCAGTCATGCTACTCCCCTAAAGTCAGTCTCCATTCTCCATCAAGGAAGACAGCGCTCCTACTCATTGTGTATTTTCAAAGGTTTGTGTTTGTTTGCTTGTTTGTAAAATTGCAACTTCTCACACTTTTGAAATTGCCCCTTTCTTGGAAGAAGAATTCAGTATTTAAGGCTGTATTGATCTGTCATTTACCTGATGCAAATACATCTGGGGATCCTGGGAGATTCTGCTTTCTAGTAAGGAACAGATAATTTTGTGATTCACAGGAAATTGAAGCAAATTTTCATTTTTCTTTTCTTTTTCTCATGAAAGAAAGAAAAACCTCCTGTGATATTCATTGGATTATTTGAAGTGCCTGACTCACCTTAGAAATCACTAAATTCATCACACAGGATGGTCAGAGCAGAATAAGTTATAACCAGAATAAATAATAGGAAGAGAGGAAGAAAGAGAGAGAGAGAGAGAGAGAGAGAGAGAGAGAGAGAGAGAGAGGAAGGAAGGAAGGAAGGAAGGAAGGAAGGAAGAGAAAGCAAAGATAATCCATAAGAAATGTTGAGTCATTACAGTGTTTATGGAACACTACACAGCATGCATACTCATACTCATGTGTATTATTAAGCAAGGAAGTGAATGGTTCGGAGAACACCAAAAAGCAGGCATCACCCTTGCCTCTGAAGCTGTAGAAATGCAGGCTCGCAAGCTCTACCTCAAACATTCCACACTAGGTGGGCGATCCAGTGAGCCATGTTCTGAAGCTGGAAAGGTGACTTGGATTTGAAAAGCACCAATGCCATGTAGGGTCATTTTGACCCACCAGGAAGTACATGTAGGGTCAGGTTGCCCCATCAGGAAGGCAGATCAGGGCAAGGAGCTGAGGAACTTCCCTAGAAGAACTAGAACAAACTACAAGCATTCCTGACTTACATCATGGCTCTTAAACTCATAGTCAGAGGCAAAAATGAGAAGTCTTACTGTTTAAATACCGAAGGAAAAGGCAGAGTTGCAATGTAGAACACCTGAGAACACTTGCTTGATAGGATTTAATTGCCAGCACTGTAAATAACAGCAGTAATATATTTTAGACATAAAGACTCCAGTAGAGGGACTAGAAAGATGACTTGGTTGGTAGAGGTCCTCCACACAATTCTGAGGACCCAAGTTAACCCTAGCACCCATGTGAAAGCCAGTGTGGTTGTATGTGACTATAATCCCTGTGCTAGGGAGGCAGAGACAAGGAGGGTCCTAGGGACTTGATGGCCGCTGAATAGTGGCACACTGTGAGCTCAAGGTTAGGTGAGAAAGTCTGTCTCTAAAATGGAAGATGATAAATATACCTTCGACTCTCTCATGTGCATGTGTCTCCCTACAACTGACATGTACATCAACATATAACCTCTCACACACATGTATGTACTCATCCAAGAAGACAAGAGAGAGAAAATGTGTTTCCTGAGCTGAATCTAAGTGGTGGGAAATACTGAGATGTTTATTGGCATGTAATTTCACACAGCACAGACACAACACATCCTCAAAAACTCTGGCAATTTCTCTGCAAAGGCACATGTGATGACGCTTGTTTCATTTTAAGGTTTAAAAACTAGCTCTGCCATTGGACCATTTTGCTTCATTCTTGTTAGCTTACAGTTTCAGTTTACAAAGCACTTAATGAGCACATCATCTCTTATTCATCCTGCAGTATGTTCAGCTCTTTCAACTAATGGATGGATTTCTACTCCCCTTCCAAGTATTCACTTATAAGACGCATTTGAGTTCCCTTTTTGTATGCAAACAGCCAAATCATGCAATTAGACCTTGCCCACTTCCCCAGAACAAGGGGCCAGAATAGACACAGGTCAGGACTGTGCAATTTTTATGTTCAGGCGTCCATTAAACCAGCCGTGGGAGACTCACTTAAGTAAAGTGCAGTATTCTTTAACAGCTGCTTTGCCACACAAAGAAAACCAGCATTGTGACACCTCCCTGAAGCCTCTGTATCTCTTGAATCGAATTTTCTGTGTCAGAACAGAGTTTAAAATGATGTCACTTAATACAGATTGCTGCCTTTCTTTCTCCTCCCTGGTCTATTCTGCAGGGCCCCCATTGTCATATGACGAAAGTCATCTTTTTAAGGCTTACACAGTATTGTTGATGTGTCCTGAAAGTGACATGTAAACAAGTAGCAAAAAGTGTCTGACCATGAATGAACTTGAGCAGGCCAGTCTGCAAGGATTGGGGAGATAGCTCCTGTTGCATCCAAATCTAGATGTAGAGTAATCTGATCCAAGAGGCTTCCCCTCTAGGGTCACTTAGTAAGGTTTACCACACTTGTGAAAAAAGACAGTGGATGGGTGCCGCTCAGGTTGAACATGCTCCAGGAGCCTTTCTTGTGCGCCCTTTCTACTGCTTTTTAGTGGGCGAACCCCAAATTACTGTTTTTGTCCTACTTCTATTGAGTGAAATATTGGGGACAGAGAAAATTACAGATGCTCACAAGCTTTTCTTCTTACGGATGGGAATCTTCCTTGGTGAGTCATTCTGTCCCTTAGACCAGTCAGTGCTGGAAGAACAACTCCCTCATTGCGACTTAGAACCTGGTTCCTCTCAGAATCTCCATTTGATGCCGTGTCTGCCTTCAGCCTTAATTATAACCCAGCCCTCATTCTTGCTTATGTTAAATAATGAGTATGCAAACTAGTTCTTGTTCCAGCTCCCTACCTGACACTAAGTGTGGCCTCAGAGTATGAGGTGGGTGTGGCAGGGGCCTCATCCTTAGCTTCCGCGCCTTCCCCTCCCTCTGATTTTCAGTTCTACTAGATGGCAAGCCAGGCAGTTTTGCTTTCAACATAGCACTTGAACCTGCCTCCTTTTTCCATGGCACCTTGTTACCGCTGAGCCAGATGACTGTAGCATAGAACAGGCTACCATACAGCCATTCCTTTCTTAACCTGCTTTAACATCCACTCACTCCTTCTTAAAACATAAACATCTCTGTCTTCTCTTGATGAAGACCAACAGGTCATTCATCAGTGATAGGTTCCTGAGGGGAAGGGGGATTCAGGAATAACAAAGAAGGTAGGAAATTTGGGATTAGGAGATCTTGTATTAAACTACAACTTGTTCTAAGCAAGTTTACTAAGTATAATATCTTCTATAAGGTTTGTATGGGGACAGGGCCAGCAGAAAGCTATCCTACAATGGGACAAAGTCAGCAGGAAGATAATCAAGTAATGATGTCCAAAGGATACCTCATGTATGCCTCAGACCAAGTGCCCAGCCGCCTTGATAACTACAGCCCTTCAAGAGAGTGAAAAGACAAGTTCTTAGGATCCAGAACCTCAGCACCCTGAAGGTCACCCCAGGATGCTACTAGCATTGCCAAACATGTTTCAGGTTTTACACACAAATCTTAGTTCCTTCTTAGACCTCAGTGAAAGTCTGAGGCAGGCCCAGCCCACAACACTTCTGCTTCCCATTGGATACCTTCTTAATTCCCCCTGACATGACTGCAAATGTTTACACAACACATATATGTGTGCAGACACAGACCACTCAAGTACAAACACACACCCCCATTTCTCAACTCAAGTGCCTTCTGTGGCTCTTACTACCCAAGCAAATCCCAGATTCAGGGACTTTAATACATTGATGATAAAATTCTGCAAATTCTCACAATCACGTCTCCAATCCTCCATATCTTTTCCACCTTCCTGCTTCGTTCCATAGTCCCAGGGACAATTATTGCCATGCAGACCTACCTGCCAATTATTCACAAATGGGTTTATTTATAGTCACTTAGTAGACTATTGCATCTGTGGAATTGTGTTGTAACTTACTCTTTTCTGTTATCCCTTATGGTACTCAGTACAGAGCTTGGCATTGAGACAGGGTTTGCAAATGTGTTTGCATATATTCCATTAATTTCTATAATAATGCCAATTACTCTTTCTCTTTCTTTCTCCTTATACACACACACACACACACACACACACACACACACACACACACTCAGGAACCCAACACAAAACAAAATATAACAGTCTTATTTAAGAGCATTGGGAGCCAATTGCCCAGATATTTCATCCAATGATGTAGATAAGGCCCCCACTTTCCCAGACGAACTCCAACTGTGATGAACATATAACTTGTGGAACCTCAGAAAAGCTCTTAGCCATTCTCCTTTGGGTACACTGACCCTGTCCTGGAGAAAATAATTGATTCAGGAGTCTATAAGAGCTCTCCAGCCTAAGACTCAGGCACACATTCCTGAGGCAGTCACAGGAAGCTCCTTGACTTGCATTCATCTCAATGATGCTGTGGCCCATTTAATCTAGTGGGTCCCAAATTAGCCAGTTTTTCTGACCTCCCACCCAGTAGTGGCCTTGGGGCTAATATTTTACTGGACAATCATGTTAAGTGCTGCAGAGGTTGAAAGGGGCTTTCTAGGTTGACCATTCCATTAGACTCTGTTGATAGTCCATAGTTCCTGGTTACAGGCCTCTGCTCAGAGCACAAGGCCACCTTCCCATTTAGGCTGGACCCTCCAATCTGTTTTCAGGCTAGATAAGAACAAACATCTGTCTATATTTTCCTCATTATTACAAAGACACTTCTTGATCCAGAAAGTACATAAAGCTCAAAGGTGACAAGCTGCAGAAATGCAATTAAAGCTCTAAAATTTTATATGAAAACCTCAGCAAAACCAACATTGAGATTTAAGAGGAAAAGCAGAGAATAGGAATTTCAAGATGTTCAACAAGAAATAAAATTCTTTTTCTATGTTATCTCAGATGATTCCTTCCTGAGACACAGGTTCTGGAAGCCAGAACAGTCCTAACCTTTTATTGGCAAGAGCTGTTCAAGAGACTGGTAATCTATGCCCTTTATTTCAAATAAGCAGCCAACACTATTCACAATGTTTTGTTTTGTTTTTTCCCCCTGTGGACTCATCTGCTGAAGGAAACACAGAAAACACCTTCCTGGCTTTAGCTTTCAGATTTTCTTTCATTGGTAAAATATATTTAGAAAAAGCTGCATGTGTTTCACATCCAACAGATCAGTAGGATCTGAGAAGTGGGACAGTAGCCAGTCTTTCATGCCCTAAGGCAGAACCATTGCTACTTGCCAGCAATAACAATTCTAATAAAGCCACACTTGGGCATTATCTTCCTCACTCTATCTTTGTTTATAGACAGATTGATTGGTTGATTGATTGACTGATTGACTGATTGGCTGACCTACTGATTGATCCCTCTAAGTGTCTGCATATCAGGGGCATGAATAACAGAAGTCCATTCAGGTCCACACAGCCTACAGTCACATTCATAGAGGAGCTGCTGTCAGGGGGAGTCGGGTCACAGAAACAGAAATGGTGGCATGGAGGACCACTGGCTTCTGTGGTTTTATAGCTTCATTATCCCTATCTCTTTGCATTTGAAAGTACAAGTTCTGTAAGTTTACTTGTCAGAATAAAAATGTTCCCTCCCCTGAGAGACAATAACGTGTCTTTAGTTCTTACTCCTGTATCTGAACCAATCTGATTGAGCTTCATCAGCAAGCTCTGCTCTAAGTGATGTGTATTCACTGATTCAGTTTTCTGGCATCAAGTAACTGAGATCTAAGGAGAAGGGAAAGGGGTGTGACTGGCAGCACGCGTGTTTCTTATCTACAAGGCCCTGGGCTCGATCTCTAATCCCACAAAAGGAAAGAAGGAAGGGGAGAGGAGGGAGGCGAGAACTCAAAAGCAGTAGGGCTGGGGGGGGGGGGGGGGGGGGGGGGGGGGGGGGGCAGGGCTCAGTGGGAGAACACTTGCCCAAAAAGAGTTAATTTCATTCTGCTCTGTTACTGGCACTGGACAA
The DNA here is from genome assembly GCF_008632895.1 of Mastomys coucha. NCBI lineage: Eukaryota > Metazoa > Chordata > Mammalia > Rodentia > Muridae > Mastomys > Mastomys coucha. The sequence continues at coordinate 48,658,285 of NW_022196903.1, forward strand.
TTAAATACGTGAATATGTAAATAGTCCTAGAGATAAATGAGACCTGGATCAGAGGTGATCTGCAGGCCAGGGGAGGCTTCTTGGAAACAAATGACCATTGGAGCCCATAAACTTTGGGTAGTTTGTATGGCAAAACTGTTACCAGATACCAAAGCAGACACGGTGCTGGGGAAAGACAGTTCTGCTGGCCTTAGGCTGCTAGCCAGTTTGTTTGCCTTTCTGTTCTCTTCTACTGTGCACTGGTTCTTCATTTCCACGTCAGATTTTTTTCTTCATCTTGTCTTTTCTCTTTCTTTCTTCCTTCCTCCCTTCCTTTCTTTCTCTCTTTCTTTATTTCTCTCTTCCTTCCTTTCCTTCTTTCTTTCTTTCTTTCTTTCTTTCTCTTCCTTCCTTTCTTTCTTTCTTTCTTTCTCTTCCTTCCTTCCTTTCTTTCTTTCTTTCTTTCTTTCTTTCTTTCTTTCTTTCTTTCTTCTTCTTTCTTCCTCTCTGTGGGGTGGGGCTACAGACAAACACTGTAAATCTTCCAGTCTTAGTTTACAGAATTTTCAGTGTGACCCAGCAATACTGCCTTTCATGGACTCTGCTTCTCAATAAGGGGAGACTGAGGTGTAAACCATTAAACAACGAAGAAAACTTTATTTTACTTAGTTTTCATATATATATACCCTTCAGGGATAGATTCCCACACAAACTAATGGAGTCAAGTTGCTATCGTTCTTCTGATCTCAAGAGCTGGGTTACCCGCTTCCGAGTTTAAAATCTCCCAGAAAGCCTTTGGGCCACTCTGCCACTGTTGCACAAAGAACAGATTCTCCAGAATTGCTCAGTGTGTCTAGACCGCTGCTCCCACCTCAAACTGAGGTGCGTCCCCAGCCCCCACCCCAGAGGTTTCTAGAAGACACTTACCTCACCAGAACATTAGGAATACATTAAGGCCTGCTGAATATCCACCTTTATCCCCTTCTTTCCTGCAACCCTCACCCAGCAGCCCCGCCTGAGACCAGGATTCATGGCCTCTGACTTCATTCAACTTGGAAACTAGCAAACGGTGAGACTGACCAAGGAACTTGTCATCAGGCAGGGCCTTTGTGAGATGGCAGTCTAATTAGCCATTTCATATTTTTGTTATTTCTTTTGCGATTCACGTTAAAAATATGTTCCATGAATGGCCGCCTGCTGGGAGCAAGGAGCCCCTGTCACTCAGCAGTCGCTCAGTGAACTAAAAAATATCTGCGCCAGCAGTCTTGCCTCCTGCCTCAGTTCCCTCTTTCCCACCCCACAGCTGTGAGACCAGACCCCCACTCTCCATATTCCGTAGGGTCATAAGGATTGCCAAACCAGGAAGGGAACCTCGCCCACCCGGGAGTCTCCATTCTGCACGTTGACTTCAGAGGCCACTCTGCCCCCTGTCTATGAGGTCACCCAAAGACGGGCGTGGAGGACTATCTTCAAGCACGCGTTATCATAAGCAGCCAATCCCCTGAGAGGATTTCAGCATTGGAGACTCCTAAGGGGAAAATGCCACTTCATCTACTAAGCCACATCAGCTGGAGCTGGGAGGCACCCAGCTCACATCTGTGGAACAGCTTGGACCAGGACCGTGTGTTCTGTCAGTGTTTAGGTGGGGCCCACTCTGCGGCCCTTGCCAAAATTTCAGCCGGGTCCTCCCTGCTTCCCACCCTGGCCCATGTTCATCATCTCTACAGAGCATCTCAGGAGAGAAACAGTAACCTCCCTAAGAGGCTCACCCATCTTCCTCTGCCTTAGGAAAACAGGCGGGAACCATCAAAACATGACAAGGGAAAAAGCTATTTGGGCAAGCAGCTCTGTCGTCATCTCTCTGGCGATGTGGCCTTCTTACCCTGTGGGTTGTGAAGGGAGATAGAGCAGCTAAGAGCGAGTGGCCTGTTCCGCCCCACTGTAAAGCTGCGTTTTCACATAGGGCGAAGGATTGTAACCCAGCCTATAACTGGAAATTTCAAAGAAAGAAGAATCACCTCCATCAGTCTGTACTTGGGGACCAGAGAACTATTTTTTTTCCCCTGGAACTTTCTGAGAGATTTTGTTAAAAGGGTTCATCTCATTGTGTATACTGCTAGTGATAGACATCACTAGGAATGGATCTTAGTGGTTTTAACTTCTTAGAAGCTTATAAACAAAGTCAGTCTTCCTTTCCGAGTGCAGTAGATAACCTTCAGTGGAGATAAAACTGCAAACCCACGGCTCTTGAGCCAGAACGTGATCTGAAAGGATGAAGCACAAACCAGCGGTTTTGCTGTCCTCTGTTTTTAAGCAATAGTGGTTTGAATCTACAAAACAGTAATCACTTTAAAGCTCGTTATTTCAGTAAGGAAGGGGTGAGCAAATGAACTTCATAAACTTCAGTGGCACTGCCCAAACTTGGTCTAGGAAGAGGATTTTCTCGCAGCAGTAACAGCCTCCAATAGACTCCCTAACTGGTCCGAACTGCCTGGCATCTGATGTGCAACTGGAGAGTGGTATGTTCTGCTTCCCTAACTCATGAGGAATGTAACAAAAATCCACATATTTGTTTAAGTTCTTTCCCTCACACTTAAAATATTAGCTAAAGAAACCAAGTTTACTTTAGAACAATTTGTGCAGACCTTTGAGAAACAAGCTTGCCAAGCAGTGTAAAGCAGTGATGCCAAATAGGCTTTGGGTGGTTGCGGTGAGGTTTTCTAACTGGTTCTTGCTGGGAAGGGGTGATGCGTAAGCCTCCCGCAGCGTAGTACATGGTCAGCAAGCACGCTACCCTGAGCTGCATGTCTCCAGCCCCTTCAAGTTGTGGTTTCTTACCTGTACAAAACAAAGCAGAGTGTTCCAGAAACATAATGGTTAGTTTGATAAGTGATCACCTTTATAAATATATACTATACAAGTCTCCAAATAGCTAGAAAAGTATAATGATGATATATATTGATTAATACTAAAATATGTTCCAATGAAAAAATAGTTCCAACTACATCATATAATCAGGATTTCATTTTTTCCACCAAAATCTCATTAGGTCCTATTTATTTTAAGACAACTCCAATTATATGTATATATAAAGTACATATACAAGTCAAACATTAATAAGTCTCAAATTAATTTTATACACATTTATTTGGTATACATTCAATGCTACCATTTATCAAACATTCTTGTAAATTTGCATTCTAATAAGAAGGATGTGTACTTTTAAATAAAAAAATTATGTCTTGGCTTAATATTTGATACTATGTCTTTAATGTTCTTCAAAATTTATCAATATTTTGATTTTATAAAGAGCAATGCTAAAAATGCCTCTTCACATAAGTATGCAGTATAAAGTGGCAGGAGCAGGTTTAAGGCCATTTCAGAATTTGCCAGAAGTTCTGTCCCAACCCCAAATGAAAATTCATTTAAAGAATTTGTTTCACTGAAACACAAATCAATAGTTCACATAGCAACTTTTTTTTTAAAATCAAACATTCTAACCTACTATAATCAATCTATAGACATCTTTAGTGTACTTCTTCCACCCTGAATTTTGATAACAGAAAATACTAACATAACTTTCCCATAACTAAACTATTATGTTTATATGAGCACAACACTTTATATATACAGTAAAAGCCCTGCAGGACATAACGAGACATAGCCTTATGGTGTTTTGAACAATGTTGCTTCACTTCGTGCAGTGTGACAACAGGACTAGTGTGCATGTTTGTATGCAGACAGCCTGATCGCCAGTGAAATCATGGGATGTAACCCATACGCCCTGCCAGAAACACTCTAGACTCATTATTTGTTTGATTTCATATTAATTTTCTTTTTTTTATTTTGCCTTTAGAAACCTCTTAGTATTGCCAAAATTTTTACAACACCCATATTCTATTACATGGCCCATAAGGATACACCCCCATACTTTAAGAATCTGTGGCATGAATACATACTTTGGTATTTAAAAAATATATGTGTGTGTATATATTACAATATATATACAAAATAATATATACAATATATACAATGTATATGTATATTGAATGTATAATATATATGCATATATATTACAAAAAAATATTTTGTACTGATATATGTAAAAATGGTAACTGGCTACTCTTGCATACTGAGCAGAATTATCAGGGAAATTTAATATACTGTACAATTTTCTATGTGGTATGACTTGAATTTTAATTTGGAACACCCATTACTTTACATTAAGAAGAAATATGTTGGGGCTGGAGAGATGGCCCCAAGCTTAAGAACATGCACTGCTCTTGAAGAGGATCCAGGTTCATTCCCAGCATACATAAAGCAACTCACAACTGTCTGTGATTCCAGTGCAAGAAATCTGATGACCCCTAGCCTCCCCAGGCACGTACACACCTGGGGTACACATAAACATATGTAAGCACACACATGAAAATAATAAACAATTGTTTTTCTAAAGGAAGAAATATGGGCAAGAGTGATGGCTCAGTTAAGACCACTGGCTGCTGTTACAGAGGTCCTGAGTTCAATTCCCAGCACCCACATAGCGGCTCACAGCCATCTATAGCTGTAATCCCATGAGACCTGGTGCTCTGTTCTGGTGTGCAGTTATAAACATAGACAAGACAGCTGTATACATACAATACATAAATAAATAAACCTTAAAAAGTAAAGAATTATGTTTTTATTGAATATATTTTCCCTGAAACTGATTTCGTGCACATTTCTGAATTGTATTGGCTCATTATTTCCTCCAACACTCAAGATCCTGCTATAGTCAAAAAGGTCTTGGTCCTTGAAGGCACTTTTATAGGGGAAGCATACAAAATATTCCTTGTAAACGACAAAGACCTATTGAAGTGCAGACCATTAATGAAGCATCAATGGGCCACATCAGTGTTCTAAAATTTTTCAGAGTAAATAGTTTTGGGAAATATTTATAGAAATACTTTATTAACAAAAACCCTACAAATTCAGAACTTATAAAGTCTTTAAGATGAGTGAAAATTGTCTTTTTGAACGTTGGTAATTAGGATAGATTTATTAAGCATCAAGTAAGCTGAATGTCAGGGTGAATGATTTATTTCCTGAGAGCCAAAAGACTGAGCCTCCCAGGCACTCTCTGTGCAGACCCATTCTGTGCACAGCCAGGCATGCCCCACTTGCTTAATAAGCAGATTCATAGATAATTACTACCGAATGACCAGATAGTATGGGGCTTACCTGCACATAAAGCTGCTTCCTAATGGAAGTTATCAGTGGTCTTTCTGCCAAGTGCCCTTGGAAGTCACTGTACGAAAAGAGTTCTTTTCACTCTCAGAACTAATACAACTGCATTCTTCTCAGGCTTTGAGCTATATTTTTTTCTTTCCCTTGATTACTCTGCAGGAGTAGCATGTTCTAAAATGTCAGATTTAATTAATAACTTTTAAACAGACGTAGGAAGTGTTAGGTGTTTTGTGATCAAAGACATTTCACCCAGAGATTTTCCATGCTTTGCTTTTTGAGTCGATGATCTGAAACTCACTGATGGTTTCTTTTCAATTCGAGTCATTGCAACAGGAAATGGTATCATCCTATGCACGTGGTCTCTGGTCTAACACTCTTTGCATAGTAGAATCTTAGCAAGCATTATTTTCTGACATCATTGAGTTACTTTCCATTTACAGAGGTGTTAGTTTTGCAAGGAAAGAGCCCTGGGAAGCTCCAGAGGGTCAGACGCCCTTCGCAGGTTCCTCAGCAGCCAATGGCGGTGAGTTTCAAGAACTGAGAACAAGGATGTAGCCACATGTTTCTCTTTGACCATTCTCAGTTTTCCGTAGGTGAAGGGGTATCAAAGAGTAAGCCATAGGTTATACACCTGACATCCTTCACAAACCGTATCTGAAGACCAGGGAGGCAACTAAACAGTCTTTTAAAGCTGCCATCGATTAGAAGTGAGAAGGCGACTTCCGTACCTAGCCTTCATCTTCGAGATCCATCTTTGTGGATAAGGTGGTAGAGGAGGAGAGCGAGCAGCACTCCTGAGCAAACACTTCATCATGCTTCTAATATGGCAGCAGGCACATACGCAAAGCAATGGATGGCGGCATTGTCTTGAGTGTGTCTAGTAGACTTTATGCTCTCTCTCTACCTGCTGCTGCTTGGATTTCCTTCCCCATGGCACACACATCCACAGGAAGCATTCATTAGTCAGTAGGGTTTAACCAAAGCAGAATGACAAGAGGATTGTACTCAAACATAGCTCATTCTTAAGAATGGGTTAAAATCGTGTGTTTGAAAACTCCAGACGTGGACCTCAGTGTCCAAGCATGAGGCTTTTCCCTGTGGCCTGTGGAATCAGAACTCCAGAACTCCGCCAGCAGCGAGGGACAAAGCCCTCTTGGGTTACTTGTGGTAGCTGCCACCATCATTCCAGATTGAGTCACGCCGTTGCGCCTTGGTGACCTTCTGGACATCTAGTTCGTAAAGGAGTAAAGGAGAGACCAAGTCCCTTGAGGCTGCATCTCAGTCTCACTTTTGCTGTCAGCTCATGCCTACCAAACCGGTAGCAAAATGTTGGAGGATGATTAATTCAAAGTTTCTGAGAATTCCCTCTTATTTTTTTCCTTCCATTTATTTGTTATATTTTCATAAAATACAGCATTAATTGTAATCTTCCCAAAATATTTCATCAAAGCAAAAAAACCTTTTTTTTTTTTTCATCAGATTCTTGGTTTGCGTCAGAACAAAGGATAGGGAAGAGAAGAAGCTTGCTTCTGCCAGGCTCTCATGGGGCTTGCTCCATTCTCCGTGTGGGAGAGCTTTCCTAGACTCTACTTTTCCACACCTAATAATTCACCCTTCCAGGCCCCATGCATGTGTTTATCAAGGTTGGGACCTCCACCCCCCAATTCTGTAAAATTCTTCACTGCCTTTACTTCCTCTGAAACAGACCAGCTCTTTCATTAAGAATATTTATGGGAAATAATGTATTTGTGGAGTTGAAGGCATTACTCCTTTGCCAAGTCAGTTGTCTGAATGCAAATGTGCAGTTAGAGAGTTTATCAACAACACTCACTAATGGAAAGTACTAATCAAAACTTTTCTACAGCAGTAAATTTTTATATTTTAACCACTGGATTCCAATTAAATGTATTCAATATAGCAAGCTTTGATTAAGCAAATTTAAAAAGAGATTATGTATACACCCCTGTGGAAAACAAGGCAGGCTAGGTATGCAGACACTTGTATATTCTTAATAGAAGTCTTTACCTGAAGATAAAACCCAATAAATTGTGGCCCATAATGTGCCTTGAACCGTGTTGATTTACCTGTATTACAGAGTCAGCAGAAATCAGCCTTACCAGGTACATACCACACTTATATATCCCGTGCATATAAAATGCATATAAAAGATCCTTTTTTCTTTTTATAAAGAATTACTGAATTTCATTAGGGTAAGTTTTGCTCTAAAAAAAAAAAAAAAGTTTCTTTGTGGACTGTGGAACATGCTGATTGCAAATAAATGACAGTCTGTGCCCATGCCTGTAAAGGGAGGAAACCCTTAGTGTGGAAAAAACACCATAAATACAAGATTTGCCCATATCCTACCATACAGTTAGCAAGATCTTTAAAAGCTTCTCCCTGTTTTCACTGGTATATAAATATTTTTCTAAATGACTCAAAAAAGATATTATGTTATTTAATTGAGTCTGCTAGGAAAGGTCTGGGAATAGATGAGTGAAAATCATTTGGGACTTTTTTTTTCTCTTTAAAAAATGTCATTTTCCTCATTTGAGGATTTAAACACATCTCTGCACATTTCCAATAAAAATTTCACAAACTTTTCATATGTGGGATCCCCGCTCCGTGTTTAAGTTCTAGGATTAGTTGCAGCCTTAGAAAAATATTTAATTCTCTTTATTCTGTGACAAGGCGTAATGAATCCAGGCTGAGCGTCTTAAGGGAACTTAAGAAACCTCTTGACAGCGAGACGTCTCCCAGACACCCATTCCTGTCATGGTTTTCCAAACCCACACATGAGCTGGACCCAGTTCTGACGAGAAGAGAACAGGCTTCCTCCCCTGACCTTTGCTGTGTTTAAGTACGAATTGTGCTTATCGCTCAGTCTCTCTGAGTGTCTAAATGTCCCTATTGGGCACTATTAAGACTTCTCAGAGTGCAAATAATAAAGGCAGAAACACTCATTACTTCTGTCTCTTGTACCTCATCTTGTTCACTGCCCACCTTTGGGGGATGTAAAAAGCCGTGCCAGCCTTTTTCTGTCTTTGCTTTAAAATAATGTCACTATGTGAAAATCTTGATTGAAGTCCTGTAGGGACGTTTCTTTCCTTGAAAATCCGTACTGCCTTTAAAGGTGTTCCATCAGACACTGTATGTTTAAAGAGACGTGAGAGGCAGGTGATATTATGAATCCTTTTAAATCTCAAAATTCAGGAGGACAAATAAAAAAGATTTGATCTCTTGTCTTGGGGCTTTGACTTTATAGATGGAAGGGGCTGCTATTGAGATGATTCTTTTGTTGGGGAGAGTGGCAGATCTTTCCAGAATGTGGAAAGGGAAGCCTGGACCAATGGGGCTGGTCCCCAGGTGACTGTTGAAGCTAATCCTGGGTTCCATTCCAGTTTCAATATACTTTTCCAAGCCCGAGGGCAGTGAGAGAAGTGATCTGGGCTCGGGGAAGATTGGTGAACATCTCAGGGAGTCCTGATCGCCTCTCAGACAGCCTGCCTTGGGACCTTCATCTCTTAACCACCAGCCTCTCCCGGGCAGAGAAAAGTGTGTGCACCAGTCATTTGCTGACTGCAGTCACCGAAGAGTTTAGGTTAAAGAGACAGCCTGTGTCCTAGGACAAGGAAATCACTGCCTGAGTGTCCCTACGTGGGTCACCTGTGGGCACCTAAGGTCGTTTCCTCAACTCGTGCGCCCTCTGGTGACGCCATGGGAAACTGCACCCCTTGTAAGGTGCATGCAGGGGCAGAGGGGGTGCTGCGTGGTGACTTTGACCTTGGAAGAAGCACTAACTGGGCTCTGTTCTGAAACGTGATCCTTACCTGACTGTTTCAATATCGCAAAGCCCCGGGCCACAACCTACCCCAACAGTCTCCTTAGACAGATGCTGCTGTAAACCGAACCTGGCAGTTCCCTGCCTTCTAGCACTGACCCCCACACCTCCAACACACACCCACACACACTCACAGCCCACCACATGTTCTACCTATTCTTTTGTTTGTATTTACCCCGGCGCATCTTCTGATGTTTCAGTGAACAAGCTAAAGTCCCCTTGCTCCATCAGACACTGGAGAGGTAACTTGTGAAGCCACTTGCAGATGCTATTGAAGTCACTATCATCTGGATTTTAGTAAGGAAGATTATACTGGATCATGTGAGTGCCTACTGAAGCCTTCAATCTGAAGCCTTTCAAACCAGGCTTGAGACTTCCAGAGAAGACAGAGACAAGATCTCCACATGTGGGCACTAGCTTCAACTTCTCTTAGAGTCTCTCTGCCTCCCATCTTCCTTCCTGGTGGTGCACAATGAAGTTCAGACCGGTTCATCCAGTTTAGGCACAGGACAAGTCCATTTCTCCTAGCGTGCCTGTTCCTATAGTTATGGTTGAACATTACCTGACAAAACTCACTCAGCAGAAATCAGGAGAAGCATGAAGGGAATCCAGAATACCAACAGACTTTACTTATTTCTTCCGATAGTTAATAAGGACTTTTTGATTGTCTGTTGGTGATGGGTATGAGGCACAGTGTACTCAGGGGAAGGGACCAAGGGGCGAATGACTGACTGGATTATTCACTTATCTGGGCTTCAGTTTTCCCAGCTGAGTAGAGAGACAGAATTGGGCACTGAGTGGAAGAGGCGATGGCAGGAATGGTTTTGAACGTGTGAACACACAGAGCTCTATAGGGCAAGAGGGTAGTTGTCAAACCTGGGCCAGAAGCCATCTTTAATTGATGGTTTGTTGTGTGTACTGGTGGCATCCTTGGAGCTATGCAAGGATACTGTGAGAGGAGGTGCCTGTGAGAGGCAGCAGACAGCAGTCTGCCCTGAGGGCCTTCAGTCTATCACCACCAAAGGTAGAATGTTTGTTTACCCCACGGTCAAACTTCTGAGTCATCCACCCCCACAATGCATCTTCTTTACACTTACTGTGTCTATATAAGGCAAAGGGGTATGGAGTGTGGGCTACAGCAAAGCAAGCCAGAATGGGGAAAAAAGGAGCCTCCTTCTTGAGTAGCAAGACCACTGGTTCTAGGCCAACCTAGTAGCCAAGTAAAAGTTCTCATCCCGGGCTGGCGAGATGGCTCAGTGGGTAAGAGCAATGACTGCTCTTCCAAAGGTCCTGAGTTCAAATCCTAGCAACCACATGGTGGCTCACAACCACCCGTAATGAGATCTGATGCCCTGTTCTGGTGCCTCTAAAGTCAGCTACAGCATACTTATTTATAATAATAAAGAAATCTTTGGGCCAGAGCAGGGTTGACTGGAGAGAGCAGAGGTCTTAAAACAAAATTCAATTCCCAACAACCACATGAAGGCTCAAAAAAAAAGATCTCATCCCATTTCTATCATTGCCTCCTCTTGCCCGTGGCTTACTGCACCATAGCCACCAACAGCACTAAAAGAACATCCCAATGTGACACACATGTCACAAGTCCCTGTCTTGCTTCACTCTGTAGCCAGTCCCTGAATCTGTTTTGCTGTCACCATGGTACACAAATGGATTGCTCCTAATGCTCGCTTCCACAGGAATCCAGTTGAGTTCTCCATGGATATCTTACTTGATCTCCACATCTTCCTTTGGGCTCAGTTACAACTCTTTTCTGGCATCTCCTCAGCCCTTTGGAAATGACTCTATTGCAATCTCCATGGTTTTAAAGGAGGCTTCTCAATTGACCATCCTCGTGCCCCAATGTGTCATGCTCCTTGAGAGATGAGCAGTCTCTAACAGCCCTTCTTCCCTTGTGGGTTGTGAGGACCTCTTTCCTGAACCAGCCATTTTCTTGAGTAGACATTTGTACAGAGGGAAATCATCACCAACATGAAAAATCACCAAAAGAACTCAGCATCCTCCTTCCCTTGCTGCCAACCTGTTTCCTACCCAGAATGCTATTGCTAGATTAATGATACCAGAGACTGGTCCTCCTCGGGACCTATTCCAGGAACCATTCTCCACAGAACCTGTGCCAAGCATAGCAGAGGCTTCAGGCTGGCCCTACCCACTGGTGCATGTGGCTGGCCTCAGAGGTTTAAGGGTTGGCTGTAGAGTATGGCTGCCACTCTGGCAGTCCTCCTCCTGGATTCCTGTGTTCCTTTCAGTTTTCACAAATCTCATACTAGAGAGAGAGGACCTTCTCATCAAACACTGCCTCCACTTCTGCTTTCTCCCTCGCACTCCTAGAACCACCTTCTTCTGCCTTAAAAGCATCAGTGGCAGAATTTCCTTCTTTTGAAGGCAGGCTGGTATTCTGATGTCATTTCCAATAGTGCAGATGAACCAGGAGGGCATATGAAGCAAAGTGTTCAGAGGACACAAGAGTCGCAGACTGCGTGCCATCAAAAGTGTTGAACTTATGGAAATTGGAAGTTGAGTGGTTGCTACTAGGGGCTGGGAACTTAGAGAGGGCACAGCACCTTCCTTACAGTTAATAACATTATGGGAAAATTCAAAATTCTTGAATGATTAACTTTTAAATGTTCCCAGAATACAGAGAGAATAGCAATGTGAGATTCTAGGTATGTTGATTAACCTAATTTAATGTTTCCAGGATGTATGAGCACATGCCACTATATCTCATAAGTATATATAATAGCAAAATTAGAGCTAAGTTAAAAATTTTTTGTGTGTTGGTGATTTCTGGAAAGCTTTCCTTGCCCCACTGCCAGCCCGTCTTCCCATGCCTTCTTTGGGTTTGTTGACATGGATTATCCCCACCACAATACCGTAATGTAGCATATTCTTTATTAATAAGATATTTCAAACAGAAAAGTAATAGAAGAAATGTACACACCACTCAAATTGGGTAAGTCTTTGATGCATTGATTTCAATGCTTTTTATGAAAGGACTGTAGCTATGATGAAGAGCTACCTGCCTTGGTGGTCGAGCTCTCATCAAAGGCACCACTGTGTGTATGCAAGTTGGGTTCTGTCAAGCAGCCCTTATACTGACCACCATCTCCTCAGGAAAGTGTTCTCTCTTTCATTCATCTCCGAAGCCCTAGCACTATCCAGTATGGTTGGCACCCAAAGGGACTGAGTAAATACTGTTTGAAGAAGCGCGTGGGTGAGAACGCATACCCAGAATTCCTGTCACCCACTCTACACCAGCATAGACTACAAATTGTTCTGGTTGGTATACTATGTTCTTAGAGGCACTTGATTCTAACACATTGCCTTATCCCCAGAGCATTTCTTTAAACCAGCAAATCTCTGCTTTAGTTACATATTAGAATCAATGCCACAGGTAATTCCACCCTCAGACATTCTAATGCAGAGGATGAAATGCCTCCCAGGCATTGGGAGCTGATACTGCACAGCAGGGCTAAGAACAGCCTTAGCTAAGTAGCTTTCCCATCAGCAACACCACCATTCGTCACCAGACCCTGAAAAACACTAACTGTATACTATTGATGAACAGCGTCTAATTTACTTTTACCATATCCAAAATGTTTTATTTTATTTTTGATTTTATACCTCAAGAAAATGATAAGCAAAGTGATTAACTTGCTTTTGGGAATTCAAAAACCAAAGACCTAAGTAGTAGAGGGAAGGATTCCTTCCCTGCCTTCCAAGACTGGAATTAAAAGCTGGCTGCAGCACCTACCCAGCACTTGTGTGGGTCCTGGGGATTTAAACTCTGGTCTCCTTGCTTGCTCACCAATCACATGAACCGAACCATCTTTTTCATCTCCAAAGTGAACCATCTTAGACCATTAAGATGGCTCTCCCTTGGAGAAACACCGGCATTCTCATTATCAAATATGTTACCCGCTCCCTCCTCTTCCCCTGGTACCACCAGTCCCCACCATGACTCTACTTCCATCCCCGGGCCTGAGATGAAGAGATGAAAAGAAGCTCAAACCCTTCTAAAGGAAACATGCCCTTAGCTACTGGCCTCCAACAGGAAACAGAAGAGAAAGAAACTTGGAGAGTTTTGAGCCAAAGATGTTGGGGAAAGCTGAACCAAGTGGTGAACAACCCCTCTGACTTTCACGATTCTACTGTAGCCCCCTAGGTGCTGAGGCTGGAGGTGTGTATCACCTCCCCAAACTGAAAGACCTTGAGGGCTAACTGCAAAGTCCCTCACCCCCATTTTCTGACTCCTTTGTTGAAACTCACTATGGCGTCCTTTTCTGAGTGGCTGCCAGAGCCCCAGAGAGGAGGGTTGCTCTGGCCTTTGCCCTGTCCACACCCTCTCTGCTTTGAAATTATTCATCTGAGTTACATTACTAGCAGCTCTGTATCTTCACTCCTTTGAGACCTCCACAATGACTGTTGTTCTATGGTTATTATCTCACCATTTGCTGGATTCCATGAGATTCTATGATTGCCCCCCTCTCTCTCTCTCTCACACACACACACACACAGAGAGACACAAAACACTTACAATTTCTCATCAGAAATAAAAAGAATTACATTTAAAAACACGAAGCCTGATCAAGGTGGCCAAGTGACTATATCTTGATTCTTTTTTTTTTAAGATTTATTTATTATTATATGTAAGTACACTGTAGCTGTCTTTAGACACAACAGAAGAGGTCATCAGATCTCATTACAGATGGTTGTGGGCCACCATGTGGTTGCTGGGATTTGAACTTAGGACCTTCGGAAGAACAATCAGTGCTCTTAACTGCTGAGCCATCTCACCAGCCCATGTATCTTGATTCTTAAGAAAGTTCTATGGCTGAGTCTTCTCAGGGAGGGCAAACCCCTGAAAGAAACAGTTAACTCATCCAGAAAGCAGCACTGTGAAACTGGGTCACCAAAGGTCACGGAATAAGAAAGCAAAAAAGGAAAGACAATTTCTCTTCCCTAAAAGAACTATGACATCTAAGACCGCAGGCTTATAGACTTGTCTAAAGCAGTGAGGCCAGAAAGCCATGGCTGGTTTGAAACTACTGGGAAGTTACAGTGACCCTGAGCATCAGTGTCAGCGGATGGTGGGCACAGACAGCCGTGCACCTCTCTGAAAGACATGACACACAACAATCACTTCATGTTAACCAAGGAAAACAGAAGAAGGGAAAGAAACTTGGAGAGTTTTGAGCCAAAGATCTTGGGGAAACCTGAACCAAGTTGTGACTCTTACCTAAAAGGCATCTGGGGCTGCCCTGCTTCTGCGCATGTGTGGTAGAAGACAATATGACTTCATTAGTGTATTATGGACCATAACAGACCTCATTCTATTTTGATAGAGATGATGAATCCAGCACAAGTATCCTACACACTGGACTCTCAGAAGGAAATAGTGGCTTCATTATTATATGCATAGCTGCATGTGTCCAAGTTGTCTTTGCTAACTTAACACAGCCTAGAGTCACCTGTGAATGGAGTGCCGGCTTCTTCATTGGGGGGGGGGGGGTTCCTAGATCATACTCCTCTGAAGGATTTTGCTGTTAGAAGGACCAAACCCATGACAGTAAAACAGAGCTCCTGACCCGTGGAGAGGAGCTGCGTCTATAGAGCCCGGCCAATGGATTAGAACTGCAGCAGTGTGGAGAGGTTGGAATGTTGCAGATCCAGAGGCTAATTACTTTATCTAGGGCTAGTTCTAGCTTCCAGAACAGCCATTCCTTGCCCATTTCTGTGTTGGAACTAATATCTTGGGAAAAATAGATAACAACTTTTTTGGAGTCTATTAACTTTACAGACTCCTAGCTTCCACCAACCCAGAAGCTAAGAATATCATCAGATGGCATCAGATGGGCCTACAGAAAAAGCTTACCCCATCTTTTCTTTCTGGTGTATGTACCAATTTATTCTAAATTTATCTTGATTTATGACTTTCTTTGTTCAGAAAAGCACAACACCATGAAACCAAGTACACAAGAACATGGAATTGAGGGTACTCTAAATTTGTGTTTCCAGGCCATGGTCACTCAAAATGGCTCCACAGTAAAACACCTCTTATTTCTCTTAAGGTGAGGGCTGTGGTTTTTGCACCAACAATGGATAGCACTGTGTCCTGACCAGGGGGTCCTGGGCTATAGAAGGAAGCCAGATAACCATGGTTTTGCAAGCCAGCCAGAAAATCTCATTCTGCATAGTTTCTGCTTTGAGCTCCTTCTGTGACCTCCCCCAGTGGTGAAGTGGGACTTGGAACTATCAACCAAATAAACCCCTTTCTCATAAGTTGCTTTTACTTGGGGTGTTTTCACACAGGAACTGACAGGAAACTAGAGCAGTATGCTTGTATTTTCAGATAAGATCTTGTTCTGTAGTTCAGGTTGACCTGAAGTGGCTATGTAGCTCAAGCTAGCTTCAACTCATGATTCTCCTGACACAGTCTTCCAAGGGCTGTGATTAAAGCTGTGTACCACCATGCCTGGCCTCAACAGAACTTAACATTCCACCCTCAGTTAGGTGTTGACTATATTGTAAGTGTTCAAGGGTAGATTTTGGCAGAGAGACATTTCCTACTCATCAAACACATACTTCTTCTGCCATATTAAAAGCCACATTTGCAACCACTGATAACCTCTAAACAATGAATGTGATCAGAAATGGTGTTCACCACTTCCAGATCGCAGCACTTAAAATTGTATGTGATTGTATGTGAGGTGGGTGAATTGCCGGTCCTCTTCTTTCCTCCTGTGAAAGTAGAAACCAGATGGTGGATAGATAGCATGAAAGCAGTGTAGGTGGTGAGGTACCACATGAAAAAGAAATACCTGAGGGACTATGTATAAAAATCATTTCATTAAGTCACTGAGGTCTTGATAGTATTGGTTGCTGTGATCCGGCTTATCCACCATAATTATTTTAATTTCTAGTGTGTCATTTGGTTATCAACATGACCAGGAGTCCTGTTAAGCTGTGGCTAGTCACTCTCTTAATCTCACTAGAGACATAGATCCAATGAGGGACCAGCCCTGGAGTGTCACTGGATCCAGGAGTGAGGGCACAGGCCTAGAATCTCGTTAGGCAGTGCCACATGAGGATTAGGAGTTCAAAGTTGGCCTGAGCTACACTGTACAATAACGACTGTGTCTCCAGAAAATAAACAGAAGAAATGGAAGGGGTGTCTAAACAGCCAACAGTATTGCCTTTTGTAGGCCAGCCTGCTTTTATTCACTCACAATATTTATTTATTGAGCTTCGAGCATAAAGAAAACACAGACTTGCTGGCATTAGAGATATAGGGCTCATTGAGAATTGGTCCATGGTCATATGGAGATGTTGTTCTACTAGGATAAACACAGAGCAATGTGACCAAATAAGATAAATTCAGAGAGTGGTTAAGTGCTGCTAAGAAAATCCCCAGGGCAACATGGGAGGAAGAGTGGGTTATCAGAAAAGGTCTCCAGCAGGGAGAGATACACTGAACCCTAATAACAGGAACAAGCCTTGGCTAGACCTGGAACAGAGCCAGGCAGGAGGAACAGCAGCTGAAAGCAAGGAAGGAGACAGGCTGAATTCTTAGATGGAGGGTTTGTGTTTTCTGCTGGAGAGAACATAGACTATCCGGAGGGAAGGGAAACAAGACACAGAGATAATGAAGTTATGGCCCAGGTAAGTCTTTTGGGGCCATTAAATCCACAGATGGGTGTTTGGATTGGATTACAAGGACAGAGGTAGCCATTCCATGTTCTCAGTGAGACAAGGCATAAGGTTTGATTGACGATAAATGAGCTGGAAATTATGGCAACCAGCAGCCTGGGTGAGAAAAAAGGGGATGACAGGTACAGGGTCTGAACGTGATGTTGAGAGAGAGGAATAAGGCCAACTTACAGTGGGAATGACTGGGCAGTTGCTGTGCCCTTTGCTAAGGTGGCGATATCAATTACTCGTTAGATTTTTATCAACTTGACACAAACCTAGACATGCCCTGTAATGAAATCTCAGCTGAGGAACTGCCTCCATCAAATCAACCCATGGGTGTGTCTGTCGGACATCCTCTTGATGGATAGTCAATGTGGGAGGGCCCAGCACCATTTGAGGAGTATATGTGTGTGCGCATGTGCACTTACTACTTTTTAACTCAAAATTCCAAAGAGAGACTACAGGGGAGAGACAGGTGGAGTTGCAGGGCAAGGTTATATCCAGAGTTGTAAGTCTGAGTCGCATCCGTTTGCAGATGTTATTTAAAGCCACAGAACTGAATGAGCTCACTCAGGGAGACGGCATAAATACCGACAAGGTCCCAGGACTTTGGCTCCAACATTGATCAGGGGTTCATCAAGACGATGAACCATTCTTCCAGAATAGTGAGACCTTTTCCACTCCAAAGGCTGCCTGTGTTTAAAACATTATCCAAGGACATAACGATCTCCCACGTCTTAGTAATAAACACCAGGGTACAGTGTCCTGTGAGTTTTAAGTCATATGTGTCACCATGGAGAAGTGCCTGCAGGCAATGGGAAGTGCATGTTACTGGGGGTCAGGAGACCCTGGAAGCTTTCAGACACTCTGTCTGCCACTTACTGGTGCTATAAGGAGTGCTAAGTCAGTCAGTCGGGCTGAATCCCATTTTCCCCTCTGTAACTTGGAGGTCGCAATGCCTCCACTTGGTATACCATCAAAATTAACTAGCGCACAGGTGGGAATGCCCTGCGCAGCTATGTTCTTTAGGAGACACTCAGTATGAGCCACTTAAGAGTAAACCCAACTAAACAGGGTTCTAAGACTCAATGACTAAAGACAATGTGAAAAATAGCAGGGTGGGTGATGGTGGGATCCAAATAAAGTCTGCAGGTAAATTAACAGTATTGTGTCAAGGTTAATTGCTCCCTTAATTCATTTGGACAAGTGTAACAGTCTTCAGAAAAGTTGCCATGAGAAGGAGCCAGACAAAGGAAGGGTGGGCAGGAACTCTGTATTTGTGAAGCAGCAAAAAGTGAGAGAAAAATATGTTTCTGGGTCCCATTTGCTGCATTTAAAGTGCCTGGTGCCAGTCACCAGTTGCGTGAGAACTGCTCATTTGGATATTTTCCATCATGGTTCAGCATTCCACTGGACAGCCCTGCCTACAGGATTAAACACACATGGTAACTAGGTACGATGCTGAGCACAGCATCGTAGGGGACTCAGCCGCTTCAGTGAAAGAATCCAGGTAAAGTACAGATAACTAAAATCAGTCTGTCCACATCTCTTTGAATGTTCTTCCATCCATCAACATGGGACATGGCTATGCCAGATGACAGATCTCCAAAACACCATTTCTTAGTTCCCTACCACAGCTGGATCTGCCCTGTGCCAGCACACTCTGCCCCAATATGGAGATTGAAAGTGTGTATGGTACCCAAAGACAGTCTGCTAGTCAGCTCGCCAGCACATGGGGTTTTTAAGGGTTTGATAGTGGAGGGGAACCAGAGGGAAATTGCCTTTTGAACATGTGGAGCATTTGGCTTTATGCTAAGTTTTTATTCATGACACCCAGTTTTCAAAAGGGAATAACTCAGTTCAGACGACCCAGGGATTTGGAAAGTGCAGCTGACTGTCAATTTCCTCTCTTCATGCCCAAGTAGGCAGTCAGCGACAATAAATAGCATTTTTCTTGCCAGATCTCAGAGACAAAGCTTAAGCATTAACCCATTTATGCCCGCCAAATTTGTTGATATTAATACATGCTCTTTTCCTTTCAGCTACTGATGGGGAAGAAGCTGAAGACAACTCCATTGCAGAGATGGAGAAGGTGCCTATATAAAAAGTGCCTTTCCTGCCACATTAACCTGAAATATCGTCCAGAACTGCTTAGTGTTTCTTTACATTAATAGCTATCAAGTATGTCTGAAGTTTGTTTCTATTTTCTTCCTTCCTTCCTTTCTTTCTTCCTTTCTTTCCTTCCATTTCTTTTCTTTTGGACTTGGTCTCAGTATGCCTCCTGGGTAGCTTTGGATTGGCTATGAGGTCTCCCAACCCCAGCCTCCAGTGCTGGGATTAAAGTTGTGCCTCACTAAGCCTGCATGTATATTTGAAATTCTGATCACTGACTACTAAATCATTTTATTTTCTCTATATAAATACACATCAGTTAGGGCTTTTGTTTAAATTTGAAGTCATCTTTAAAAACCAGACTTTTTAAAAGCTTTTTAAAAAAGAGAATTCATTTGTTTATATTTTATGTGCATTTGGTGTTCTGGTGACAATATCAGATCCTCTGGAGCTAGAGTTAGACAGTGATGAGCTGCCGTATGGGTGCTGGGAACTAAACCCAGGTCCTCTGGAAGAGCATCCAAGACTCTTAACCACTGAGCCACCTCTCCAGATGAAGAATTTTTTTAATAGTCATAATCATGTACACATAGTACTCAGAATTTTCTTTTGTGGTCTAATCTATTGCTATATGAAAAGCCCTTTATATAACCATCAGGCATAGTCAGTGATGGTAGTTTGCTGAGAGTGAATTATCTGTGTCCAAGCAGATATGATATTTTTTATACCACAAATCAAAAGTCTTTAAAATTAAAAGACAGAAGAGGCTCCCTGGAGAACTTGAGGCACGTGACCACTGTGCTGTGGATCTTTGTGGCTCCCCTGAGGTCCCAGCAGAGGGAAGTAGGGTGCAGACAGCCAAGGACAGTTCACCCAGCCCATCCAGATTATGACTTCTGTGCTCATATTCCTAACGTTTGATAGTAAAATAATGCTCTGCCTTAGATCCCAAATGTCCCCAAAGGGCTCGTGTACCTAAAGGCCAGGTTTCCAGGCTTTAGGTGGGACCTAAGGATGTGGGGGCCATGGGAAAGAAGTTAAGTGACGTGGATCTGACCTTGACAGGAATGCTGAGACCTGAGGCTTCTCCCTCTCTCATTCAGATGAATACTCCTTCTCCGCCACACACCTCCACTACAATGACATACTGTGCTGCCACAGGCCCGAACGGTGGCCTCTCAAACAGCCAGCCTTTCAAAACTATCATTCTCTTTTTATTGATTGTCTTAAGTTATTTTATCACAGCAATGGGACACTGGCACAAGTAGTTGTAACCTAAATGTAAAAAAGCAGAGTTATTGTTGTTCGAATTACAGACATGCACTTGGTATCTATGATTATCGAATCAGCACTGTTGGTGGGTAGCATTCATCACTGCCTTGAATTAAACAACAAACAATAATCCCATTAAATGCCTTAGTCTCCTAAAACTATACTTTCAATAAATTGAATTCAATACAAGAGTAAAGGAATAAATGCCAGGATATAGACATAATTGGGCTTAATCAATATTGATTGGGCATGTTGATAAGTCTCATAACTGAAACTATGGTTCAAATTATCAACAACTAGGTTGTACAAAACAGTGTTAAAAGAGGTACTTTCTCCTAACAGCTTGAAAACACACACACACACACACACACACACACACACACACACACACACCATGCATGGCAGAACAAGAAGGTATTGTGTTCCTCAATGGGTCCTTGCACTCTAGGTATGTCTGGGTCCTGAATTTTTCTCTAGAATTTTGTAACCAATGCTTGGGAACTGGATCTTATACCAACCATTGGAGTTTTAAAAGTGTTCTTTCTGTCCTTTCCAAGTTTAAAAGAAGACACAAGCATTTCTCTTTGCTGCAGTATTTGAATTCATTCATACTGCCTCTCAAGTAACAATAAAGACCAATGGCCTGTCACTTTCCCCTCCCCCACCATGGCCACAATCCTTTCTATCCCCCATCCCCGCCCCTAGAAATGATTAGTTGCATTTGTTAAACACCCAACTACCATGGAATTGCCTGTTATTTTATGTGTCTTGAGATTAACTGTGCCTTCCTAAGACAAATGCAAACATTCATTGCATTCCGGAGGAGAGACAGAAAAAAAAATGGCCAAGGAGATTATAAGACTCAGTGAGGATTACTGTAGACGTGGGAGGAGGGAAGCCGTCCCACACTCTGTCCTACTGAAGTGTCATTCAGAGAAGACCATAGGAGCTTTCAAGAGTGGTGAATGGCCTTCCTAGGAGACTTGGGATTGCTGATGGTTCCGGGCTCTAACAACATAAATGTCCTATCTAGGATGGGACTTAAATATACTTTAAGCGGAGACATCCTCCTCTCCCACACCCATTTAATAAATGTGAGTTCCAATTTGGGAACTTAAAAACTCGTTGGTGTTTCAGATACCACAGCTCCTGAAGAATCAGATCTTCTAAGTCTACCAGATTGAGCCAAAGGCTGCCAAGCTAAGTCTGTCCCAGGGTCCTAATAAGTACAAGGTCGACCAAAAGGTAAGTGTCCAGAACACAAGGAGCTTGAATCCAGTTCAGCTCATCCTGGCTGCCCCAAGTTAGCTTCACAGCCAAGAAGGGTGGGGACACGGCCGGCAGCTCATCATACACATCAGAATAAGAGGTTTCCAGAAAAAGGCAGGTAGCAAATAAGCCAAGCTTTAGATGAAGCAGGCAGGCATATGTGTGTTCACAAACCAAGCTCTAGGTTTGGTGGTCTAGTCAAATGCACTGACCAAGCATTGCTTGCATTGGTAATAATAAATGAAATCACTGCCTTCTGATAAAAATACAAGAGCGCTTAGCACTGCCCATGTAAGGGGTAGCATCACTCCTTGAATTGGTTTGAAAAATCTTTTTAAATGTTATCTTTGTATCTTAGCCATGCAATGCACATTTAAACCCTTCCAAGGTTTCTGCTAGCACCGGTGGAACACAGCTGAAGAAACCTGAGAGAGAAAGAAAGAGAGAGAGAGAGAGAGAGAGAGAGAGAGAGAGAGGGAGAGAGGGAGAGAGAGAGGGAAGGAGGGAGAGAAGAAGAGGGAGAGGGAGAGAGGGAGACTCCAGATGGGGACAGTACGTATTCTTCCATCTCCCTTCTTTCCACTCATTCACAACCATACACACAGTACACCTTGCTCTGTTCTAGGTGAAACAAAATGTCAGGTACCTACCCTGTGATCTCCCTGGAGGGGCTGTGGGTCCCCCTGTGGAGCACAGCCCTTTCCTTCGTCTACTGCCTACTTCTACCTCCTTCCCACCTTTCTCTCTCTCTCTCTCTCTCTCTCTCTCTCTCTCTCTCTCTCTCTCTCTCTCTCTCTCTCTCTCTCTCTCTCTCTCTCTCTCTCTCTCTCTCTCTCTCTCACATACACACACACACACACACACACACACACACACACACTGAAGTTACTCAGCAAAACTGAAGCTGAAGTGTGAAAGCCGGAATCAGTGGAGCTTCCTGGGAAGTCTCCCTCACCATGATTAGTATTAATATTTTCTTGAGTAGCAGTGCCTTTTATCTGACACCCTGGAACACTGCCCCATGGTTTCTCTATTTCTCCCCCTCAATCCCCACCCCCATCATGCCTCTGCAGTGGAGGCATGTTCTTGCAATGGGTTTTCCTCATTAGCAGAGAGAAAGCTGGCGCTGATTTATCTCCAAAGCCCCTGGGATGACTTTTGTTCTTAGATGTCGAAGAATCTCTCCTTCTCCTTCTAAACCGTTAATTTTATCATTATGGAAATAGCTTCCATATTGGATAAAACATTGTCAACTGAATTTGACAGACTATTAAAACACATCTGAAGATTTGTAAGCTCGGGCTCCTGCCTCCTGGGGCTTATTTAAAACACACACTCCCGTATTTATATTCTCTCTTAAATGTCAATGGAAAAAAAACCTTCATGATAAGGTCTTTGTAATGAACACAACCAGTGATCAAGAATCATGTCCTTCCACTCCTTGCCAAGGCGTGCTATTATTATTCAAGAAATACAGTTATCCATTCATCTTTCCAGTAGCTGTGAAACCTGAGGCTTTGCCAGAAATTAGGAAAGACCACCCTGTAAAAGGTATTGCTGAGACATAGGCAGATTTCTGTGAGTTCAAGGCCAGCCTGGTCTATATAGGGAGTTCCAAGACAGGCAAGGATATGTAGAGAGACCCTGTCCCAAACCAACAAAACAACAGACAAATAAACAAAAAGGTACTACTTGTTGTGAGGTAACTTTTTATGGCACTTTCAAAGTTTTCAGATAATTATAGATCCACATGCAGCAGCAAGGGAACAATAGAGATCTGTGTTCCTAGACTGAGTGGCTCCCAATGGCACAGTTTTGCAAAAACTAGGACAGAGGCTCAGTGTCAAATAAAAGGAAGTGCTGCTCAAGACAACTAGAGAGATGGCTCAGTGTTTGGGGGTATTTGCTGCCCTTCCAAAGGACCAGAGTTTGTTTCAAATACTTATGCCATTTACAACTGGATGTATGTAACTCCAGCTCCACGTGAGCAGATGCCCTCTTCTGACTTCTTGCATGTCCACAAAACCACACGTACACCCATAATTTGAAACTGTACACCCATAATTTGAAACTTTAATCTTTATAAAAATCGTGAGGGCACTATATCAAGTGTGTTCTGGACGTTGGTAAGTATGGATCTTGTTCCAACTTCCTTTGGGTCCTGCTTGTACCCATTCATGAGTATGCTGAGAAGAATGTGATTGTATTTTCTCATGTATACGTTGTTCCATCACAGTTAAGAGAGAGAATAAGTTCAACAGCACAGACTCCCTCAGGTTGATATCTGTTACACACACACCTCTGTCTTCTTTCCTCTCAGGCACCCTTTTATTTTTTCTTAAAGCTTTATTTAATTTTGGTGCATAATTAAAAGGAATGGACTTATGAAAATCCTTTGTTTTCTGTAGAAGTATCTGATGGTTTTGAACAAGGTCCTTTTCTTTTGGCAGATGCAGACAGAGCCTAATTTCTGAACCTAGGCTAGATTTCAATCCCCATTCATCTGTAGATCCCATGCTTCCCAGCTCTCTGTCTTGTGGCTTTGTGTTTCAGCAACAGCACCGAAGGAAGAGGAGGCATCATGGGACGGGTCATTTCATTGCTTGGAAAAAATTTAGGTAAAAATAATAAATTAAAATTCTAAATTTTTAGATAAATCAAGAAATCTCTCCCAAACTCAAGTCCCTTTGAAAGTTCCAAGTGACAGCATTCAGTGTGTAAGGTTAACTTCTAACTGTGACAAGGTCAACACCATTCTCTAGAGGAGTCACATTTTGCTGAAATATGAGAATACCCCAAAAGTGTTTTTTAAAGAAATATAACTAGCCAACTACAATGTCTATCCTTTATTACAATGTAAAATTATATGTATAATTTTAGGCTGAAGTTTCCCATCTGCTACTGTGGATACATTTGCCCATCAGATATAAAAGGCCAGCAAGTAAGTCCTCAAAGTCAGCCCAGTGACTTGATAAAATACAGTCTTCTTGTCACCCTTGGCACTTAAATCATTCGCTGTCAAACTGGGTGGCTTTCAGAGTTGACATTTACTGCTGTTCGCTGCAAAAGAGATTACAACCCAAGAAGAAGGCCAGAGCTGTCATTACCACTGCCAAATGAGGAGAACAAAGGCTTTGATTCCACTTTGTGATTCTCTTTCTGTCCCCATGGTTCTCAAGACAGATGGTTTCAAGCAGTGGATTTCCAGCAAGACACTCAAGAAGTGTTTACCCAGTGGTCCCAATAGCCTCCTGAATATACAGACACTCAAGCCCATGCAAACAAAGAAAGCTTAAAAGGCCCTTTCCCTTCCCTTAGCTCCCCTACCACTCACCCTGTTATTTGTTTCTTCTTTTGAAGCCTCTAGGTTAGAAACAAAAAGAGATGGGCCTTCTATACACAAGGAACTCATATCTGCAGGGGAAATGGATCTTTTAAAATGTGCAAAGATTGAATTCAGGAAAGACACATCGATTCTCTTAAACATTTATGGCACTATAATGTTGCTTTAGGGGACACCAAAGTAAGTCTCTTCTCTTTCTGCAAAGGAAGAAACCAATATTTCCAGAGCACTTGTACAAGCCAGCCATTTTGTATCTGTCACTTCCTGTGATCCCATGACAACATGAGAAGGTATTACAATGTTCTGTACCGGGAGGCAGAGCTCAAGGGTATAGAAGGGAATCTGCAGGTGGAGAGGTTCATCTATGCAGATGGAGGGGCTCACCCAGGCATACTAAGGTGTTTGCCCAGGTAGGCTGAGGGGTTTGCCCAGGCTCACAGAGCTGATGGGAGTTGGCAAACCAGAGAGTCACACCAGGTGGATCTTTCTCCGACACACACGCTCTTTCTACCCCACAGCTTTGTATTTTTGGTTGGGAACCTACCCTTCAACAGCTGAGCCAACTCTTCAGCCTGACTGACCCACATCCTTTAAGGAACTGTCAAAGAAAAGGTCTCTAGAACTGTAGAAGCACAGAAAAATAAGTCACCATTAAACTAAAACAAAGCAGATAGTAGTAAATTGTGGAAGAAATGTTCAATGGACAGAGTATAAAGAAATTCAACATGTAGCTGATGACGTGGCCATTGGGATAAACATCTGTCAATGAAGCACTTATCTGGGCTGCTGGGAGTCCAAGTGCCTCTCATCTGGGAGATGTGACTCTCATCTGCCAGCTCCTTCAGGAACTTTTCTCATCTTCAGATACTCACCTTGTCCAAGGCCATGTTCCTTCCTGAGAAACTTTCATCCAACAGCTTTCTAAGTCAAACCTGACCGTAGAGCTTTACTTTCAATACCGCCTAAGGACTGACTCTTCTGGGTCCAGGGTGCCCTTGTCTGACAGGTTGCAATTTCTTTCCTTGCATCCATAGGCACTGATTCAGAGGGTTATGAGTATTGAGAGTGAAAGCAAATACCTGCGGAGTCACTGAGCTTCAACAAAGCTCCGTGGGCAGAGGATTTGCTAGAGAAAACTAGATCGAAGCCAGGTTTTTTTTTTTTTTTTTTTTTTTCGAGACAGGGTTTCTCTGTATAGCCCTGGCTGTCCTGGAACTCACTCTGGAGACCAGGCTGGCCTCGAACTCAGAAATCCGCCTGCCTCTGCCTCCCAAGTGCTGGGATTAAAGGCGTGCGCCACCACCGCCCGGCCGAAGCCAGGTTTTATCTAAGGAGTTTGGGGATCACTTCATCTAACCCTCCAAGCCTCAGCTTCCTCCTGAGGTAAGACACCACTCATAGTATTGAATGTCTGAGTGTTTCATGGAATCCACACGCAAACGCATATTCATGCACACATACACACACACATATACACATACATATGTGTGAACTGTCTTCATGAATGTGAGCTCCAACTGTGAAGATACAAAAGGCACAGAGCAGAGCTAGCAAACTTTAAACAGCCTTCCTCCACTTTCCCCGAGTCTGCTTCTGTAACTAAAGTTTTAATGGAACACATGCTTCTATTCTTTAGATATGTCCATGACTGCTTCTAAACTGCAGCTGCAGAGAGAAGGAATTACTATAGAGACCATATGCTTGCCACCTCGAAAACTACAATATCTACAGCCTAGCCCTCCAGGAGACTCTGCCCCTCCTGATCTTGGATAATGGAAGAAGCAAAAGCTGCTGACTGGTAAAAGGACAAGGCAAGGAGAAAGGTTTATTATTATTATTATTATTATTATTATTATTATTATTATTATTATTATTATTATTATTTTACAGTCCAGTCATTACACCCCCTTCTGGCCCACCATCCCACAATTCCTCATTCCATTCTGTCTCCCCCTGAATCCAAGAGGGTATGTCTCCCACCCCACCCCCCTCCAGACCTCCCCACTCCCTGGGGCCTCAAGTCTCTCAAGGCTTGTCTTCTTCCACTGAGACCAGACCAGGCAGTCCTCTGCTGTATATGGGAGGGGGTCGGGGGCAGCTCGACCAGCTGGTATATGCTGTCTGGTTGGTGGCTCAGTGTCAGAGATCTCAGGGGTCTGGGTTAGTTGCTGGTCTTCTCATGGGGTTGCCCTCCTCCTCAGCTTCTTCCAGCCTTTCTCTAATTCAACCACAGGAATCCCCAACTTCAGTACAATGGTTGGGTCTAAGTATTGGTATCTCTTTCAGACAGCTGCTTGTTGGGACTCTCGGAAGATAGCCATGCTAGGCTCCTGTGTGCACACCATAGCATTAATAATAGTGTCAGGCCTTAGAGCCTCCTTTTGAGATGGATAACAAGTTGGCCTGCTCACTGGACTGCCTTTGACAGGGAGAAAATTTACAAGACCCAGCAGTGACTAAAGCTTAGGAAGACAAAGGAACAAGATCCCTGGCCTTGGTCCAATGAGAATACCAATTTGC
Source organism: Mastomys coucha (assembly GCF_008632895.1). Classification (NCBI taxonomy): domain Eukaryota; kingdom Metazoa; phylum Chordata; class Mammalia; order Rodentia; family Muridae; genus Mastomys; species Mastomys coucha. The sequence continues at coordinate 48,685,554 of NW_022196903.1, forward strand.
TAACTTCATGGGAAAAGTGGGAAGGAATCCCTCCAATGGTTGGTTTGATTTGGGGATCATGAGTTTCAGATTCTGGTAAATTATTCATTGGGTGAATGAGAACACAAGTCTAATAGTCTGGAAAAAAGCTAAAGATGAGGTTCTGAGTTTTAGAGTGTGTGTGAAGATGTGGAAATTTAGGAAACGGTAGCGCTGGGTACCACAGCTTTGCTCTGACCCCTCACATTCTTAAACAAATGGAGTTCTGGGTAGAGACTTAGTCAGTGACTCAGTGCCTGAATCTGGAGGGCTAAAATAAGGTGCTGCCTTACTTTAACAAATAGTAATTGGTGATCTTTACCAGCACGTTCCAGGTGCATCCTGTAAGACAAAAAAGATTCCAAAGTCAGAGAATTTGGGGAAAACAAACAGATTAAGGAAATTGAAGGCTTCACTATTCAGGACTTCTCAGTGACTGTGACACATTAGCAAAAATCTGACATTCCTAAGTAAATACGGATGATTGGATAAGAACACTAAAGCTTGAAGGAATCACCTGCCTGGAGTCAGAGAGCTGTTATGGAGCAGAGCCTGCACCACATTCAGAAGTCCTGCGGGAAGTAGCCTGCCAGTGATGCTGGTGGGCATGATGCGGGGGCGCTGGGGTGGTGAGGGTGCTGATAGTAAAATCTATCACTACGGCCAAGGGGGCTTCAGCAGTTGATGTCTCTTAAAAGTCTGCAGTAACTCTTAGTCTGATCAGTTCGTGTCAAAATAATCCTCTATCCACTCCCCAAAGCCTAGTGGCATCCTACACAAGGCATCTACATGCTGGCTGCTAGATCCCTGGCTGGGGGCTGCAGACTCAGATCAGGTCTACACTGCAAAGCACTCACGTTTCTGGGACTAGCAGTCGATCACTGGCATAGTCCACTCCCTTAGAGCAGAAGGTCTCTATTCACATTACACCTGCCTGTTTATCATACCCACTAACCCCGCTGCCCAAAGCAAGTCACAAGTCTGGGTCCCGGATGTCCACTCCACTTCTAGTAAGGTAAAATGCAACTACAGTGTAAAACCCACGTATACAGGGGGGAGGAGTAAAGGCATGGAACCAATCACTTAATCATTCAGTCTACCAGGACCAGGGAGTAAAACTCATTTCAGAGCAGATAACAAAAGTTTAATCTGTTCTGTCAAAAACAAGCAAGCAAGCAAGCAAGCAAGCAAGCAAACAAACAAACCAAAAGCACAGAGCACTGGCATCTCAGCTTCAAGTTCAGTCCCCGTGATTTTTCTAGATGTTTTCTAACTCATTCAGATTCAGCCTAAGTCTTGGCTCAGCAAGATGGATGCTGCTGGGTTAGCTTTGGCTTCATGAATAAGTCAGGACAGGCAACAGGCCTTCTGTGTGCTCTCTCTCATCAGCACAGCTGTCTATCTGCCCTTTCTCATGGTGCCCTCTGGGTTTTTCTGACACATCTGCTCATTGTTCAGCTGCCTAGCCTAGGTGAGCAGGTCTGGATATTGTAGAAAATGAAGCTTGAGTCTTGGGACATCTGGTATACCCACTGTGAGTGGGCATGAGAACCCCTGAGCCTTCTAGGCCAGTCTGTCTGCAGTCCAAAGGCATGTTCAATGAGAAGGGTAGGCAGCAGCAAACTAGAGAAGTGGAGAGGGTAATGGGAGTGTCTTGGAAGTAAGAGTCTGAAGATATTCCCAGGGTGAAATGTACAGCCAATGTTCTGTGGGGTCCTTACAGCTTCTCAGTTCTGACCTCGAACAGACGGAAGGAATGGTCTCATCTCCAAACATTCTCTGCCTTTCTCTCTCTCTCCCTCCCCCCCTCTCTCTTTCTCTCTCTCTCTCTCTCTCTCTCTCTCCCTGTGCCTACATGTATACAAATCCATCTGCAAACACATGTACGTATGCGCTCACTACCTTGTTCCCTTGAAGTAGGGCCTATCTTTAAAGTCTGTGCTAAGGCCCTTCTTCCCAAACATCATGCTGCCAAGTGAAAGGAGATGTTGCCAGGCTTCTGTTCTATGGCACCAATCAAGATATATCTCTCAGAACCCAAACATCCCATCCCAAATTACTTTGCCTGTACGACAAGTCTTGATGTCAGACAGGAGCCCCTTGTACATGGGTTAGAACTCTAAGAGAGAACCAGACTCAAACATTTTAATTACAAGAATAAGAGATGACAAGGTTCCGGACCCATTATTTATGGATAATATGTTCCATGTCCTGCTCCTTAGGACTCATCTAAGGTAGAGTCATAGGACATCCATATTAAGCATTGTGGCTGCTGTATCTATTCTGTTTTCAGATAAGTGAACCATTGTGTAGTACAGAAGATAATAAGCACAGAAGAACTTTAGAAAATCAAATCATAAATAACCAGATGCTGCTCTCTTCCCAGTCTTCAATCACAGACAAAGATTGCAAACTTTGGCTTTTCTGTCTTCAAGACATTCTCTGAGACATTCTACAACGAAATCACACCAATAGCAAAGAAAGACACTTTAAAGTGTTACTCTTGTGCCTGTTTCCACATTTGGCACATATTAATTGTGTAAAAGAAAAGGTCTCATGATGGTCTTTTCACACATAAGGGCACCTACTTAGCTGTTCTGAAGGAACTTGAATGCAGGCGTGTCTTTGCATTATTTACACCAGGCTTTCTGTTTGTAAAGTTAAGACAAGGTGACTGGATGAACTGGAGCTTTTCTGGGGTGGTGGGGGCTTTGGGGGTCTCTCCTATAAACTCCCTCTTCTCTCAATGGACCACATATTTTATAACTCATTCTGTATAAACAGCACAAATCTTTTGAGCATTTTCCATGTAGTGAATGTTGAATAAATTCTATTCAGTGGTGACACTGGTCCCTGAGGCTATTTATTCGAACTTCCTCAGTGGAGATAGACTTCTACAAAGCAAGCAGATTTTTAAATGTAGTGCCTGGGATATATTGTAACTCATGTTTATGAAAGGAGTTTTATATTTTCTATAAAGGTGCAGAAAGAAAGAGACCGTAGAATGCATGGGATTCACAGTTTGGTCTACATATGGCCAAAAGCATTAAAAGTGACCCCAGACATTAGAACTCTGGAAGGTCCATTAGGGCTGTGGAAAAGTACATTTTTGGGTACTTTGAAAATTGGTTTTAAAGAAATATTAAATTTACAAAGAATTGGCAATATATACTTCAATATCATTTACTGGACACAGTGTGTTAATGGCTATAAAGAAGGAATAGCTAGTTTACTAGGGAGAAATGAATGAGAAAAGTGAAATACAAACAAGAAATACACTGGAGGGCTGGTGCTGGGGCTCTGTGGTATGCTGCCTCCTTAACAGGCACAAGGCTTTGAGTTGGATCCCCAACCATAATATATGTGCATTCACATGTCAACATGCTGTGTATATATGTGTGTACCTTTAGGCAAAAGAACTTAAGACATTTTTAAAAGACAGAATTGAAAACAATAATCAAGAGGTGTTAAAATGATGGATTTTTTTTCCAATGGGCAGCTGAAAAAGAAATTTAGTGGCTTACTTTGTTCTTAATTTAGGAATAGCATGAAACTGCATTTTGGAAAGAAGGTGTTGGTTGCTTCCAGCTCCCCAATTCCCCAGATCCCCTGCCCCCCCAGCTCCCCAGATCCCCAGCCCTCCAGCTTCCCTGACCCCCAGCTTCCCTGCCCCCAGCTCCCCAGCTCCCCAACTC
>NW_022196903.1:48689293-48799475 GCF_008632895.1 Mastomys coucha
CCCCAGCTCCCCTTCACCAGCTCCTGTAAGCTCACCTGTCTTCCCACTGATTAACCCTTCTTGAGGCCACACTTGCCTTGTTGCCCTGAAACCCAGGAAAACCTCTTTATTTTCATCGCCATGTAAAATCTGCCTTCAGGCAACTATTTCTTACAACAAATTAGAAGGGTATTTTAGTGAAAAGAACGTAAGAATGATTTTTTAAACTTTTATGTGTGTGTTTATGTTTGTTTTTTTAAGTCGGGGGAGGGGTCAGTCTCACTATGTAGCTTAGTTTGACCTCAAACTTCTCAAGTTCAAATTCTTCATGTGTGGGTGAGGGTTATAAGCCTGCACCATCGTGCCTACCTTGAACTGCATTATACATATTAAAATGCAGGGGACTGGAGAGATACTCAGTGGCTAAGGGTACTTACTATTCTTGCAGAGGTCTGGATTCAATTTCCAGAACCCACCTGACAGCTCACAACTACCTGTAACTCCAGTTCCAGGAGTCTGATGCCTCTTCTGACCTCTAGGGACTTGTACATACACATGATGCATATATATTCACATATATTATATATAAGTATTAATTTATTTTATGTGACTAAGTGTATATATAGGCATATATTTGTGTTTACTTGTGTGTGTGTATATATATATATATGTGTTTGTGTGCACATACTAGAACATATAAGTATATATATATATATATGTACATATACATATATATGTATATACTTAGGCACATAATATAAATTAATTTTAAAAATGCAAATTAGTATTGCAATGAATAAGTGTCAGCTAAAGTAGCTGGTAGGGTCAAAATTCTTCAATGTCATTTATAAGTTTATAGTCATAAATTTATAATTTTGATAAAATTGTAGTTAAACAATAATTCCTTCAGTAAGTATGCTCCAGGAAATATTAGGATCATAGAAATAAGAAAAAAAAATACTATTTCTCTAACATTCAAATTTAATTGGATATCAGGCCTTCTCTTTGGCACGTCAGTGAGAGGATCTTTTGTAGGGAGCATGAACGCGTCTGCCTCCCAGCAACAATCCTTTGCAGAGCATTTCTCCTAACCAATAAACCAGTACCCAGGCCTGTCTTCTGCAGCCCTTCCTGCCTTCTTTCACACCTGCCCTTCCTTCTTCCACCCAGGCCCATCAGTGCCTTTCTTGCAAATGCACATGGGGCCCTTTATGATGCTATCAATTCTCTACAAATCTAGCAGAATCTCTCTCTCTCTCTCTTTCTCTCTCTCTCTCTTTCTCTCTCTCTATCTCTATCTCTCTCTCCTCTCTCTCTCTTTCTCTCTCCCCCCCTCTGTGCGCACGCGTGTGTTTGTGTGCATGCACAGCATGTATATATGATTATGTAAATGTGTATGCATTGTGTGAGCACACAGGTGTGAAGGTACATGTGTAGGGGGTGTACAGGTAAGTGGATGCATATATTTGGAAGTGTACAGATGTGAATTCACATGTGCCTGTGGGTCTACAGATGTGTGGGTGCACATGTGGGAGTGCATCTGCAAGGCACACATGTGCACGCATACAAGTGTCTGCTCATGTGAAAGGTGGTCAGAAACAGACTGAAGTGTAGCTCCTCAAGGCCCTTCTACCTTCTGTCTGGGATAGGATCTCACTGGCCTGAGATCTCACCAAGTGGGCTAGGCTAGTTGGCCTATCATCAGTTTCTGCCTTCCATCTTTCTATTTCTGGATTACAAGAGTGTGCTAGGCTTTGGTTATCCAAACTCAGGCCCTCCTGCTTACAGGATGAGTGGTTTAATGCCTGAGCCATATATCAGCCCAAGAATACTTTGTAGCCGGGCAGTGGTAGCATACACATTTAGTTCCAGCACTTGGGAGGCAGAGGCAACTTCAAGTCCAGCCTGGTCTACAGAGTGAGTTCCAGGACAGCCAAGGCTACACAGAGAAACCCTGTCTAGAAAAACCAACCCCCGCCCCCCCAATAAAAACTTAGTAAGATCTCACATTCACTTAGGCCCTGCAGGAATGTTCTCAGCTCTAAGACCTGATTTCCCTTTTGTTCTCTACTAGGCCAGGTGGAAAGCCCCAATTCTCCTCCTAATCCCTAAATATCATCAGAGATACTGTTGGCTTTATTCTCAATTCTAACACATGTCTGAAAACATGAAGCTTTGGACACAGGATACACTCTGTGGAGTGTTCCTTGGTATAAGGTTCCAGCCTTCGAGGGGCCTTTGGAGTTCTGCTATCTTGGAATGGAATGGCATGGTCAGTCTTCTAGTGTACTTCTGAAAACAAGCAGCACATTGGATGTTGTTAGCCACTAAGGAAGAAAACAAATTTTCTATACTAAGTTGAAGATGGTTTTATTTTTCCTCTTTTCTTTCATTCTTTTGAAAGTCCCTTTATCAAAATTAAAAGTTGTCTTTCAGTGCCTAGTTTTGCTAAGATTCTTTATCAGTGGGGGTTTAGTCTACTACTCTCCCAGTAGCTATTGGTGTTAATCATTTGGGGTGTTCTTTGTTCTGAAAGTGTTATGAATTGCACAGATGTCTCAAATGTGAAACCAGATGTCCTAGTTAGCTTTAATTGACAATTTGACATGGCCTAGAGTCATCTGAGAGGGAGGCTCCACTGAGGAACTATCTAGACTAGACTGGCCTGGAGCACAACTGTGGAGGAAATTGTCTTGAATGGAGGAGGGCTCAGCCCACTGTGGGCAGCACCATCCTTAGGCAGATGGTCTAAGTAAGAAAACTAGCCAAGTGGGAGCATGTCAGAGTGAACCAGTGAGCAGCATTCCTCCCTTTAGCTCTTGCTTGAGTTCCTGCCCTGTCCTCCCTCAGTGGTGGAAAAAGAATCCAAATAAATCCTTTCCTCCTCTAAGCTGCTTTCAGTCGGAATGGTGTTATCACAGCAATAGAATGAAAGTAGAGCACCATCTTGAACTTACAGATGAGACCCAAAATGGTCCTGAAGGATAACACCTTTTATATATGTCTGGATTAATTTTCTAAGATTTCATTGGAGATTTTGAAAATCTATGTTTATGAAGGAGATTAACCTATGGTTTTCTTTCCTGGCAGTTTCCCATCATATTTGTGTTATCAGTCTGAAAACTGACTTCATACAATTAGCTTGAGATTACCCTTCTGCCTCAATTCTCTGGGAGACTTTGTATAAGCTTGATTTTGTTTCTTCCTTGAACTCATGAGGTTTCCCCTACAAGTGCCAACTTTTTCATGTCCTGCACCCCCTTACTCTTTTTGAATATCCATAGAGACTTACTGATCAGAATGAATCTTTCCAAAGAACTGACTTTTCATTCTTGATGCTTTTCTTGTCTGTGTTTTGTTTACTACCTGCATTTGCTTTCCCACTCATGATTCGGATTCGCTTTCGTTGAGGCTCCCCACTCCTCTCCAAACCTCTGGAGAGCGTGGCTCAGACTGTAAACTTTACTCTTCTTTCCTAACACCGAGATTTAAATTATGCATATTCTTCTAATTACAGATTTAACTGCGCTTCACAAGTTTGATATATTATAGTCTCATCTTGTAGTCCAACATATTACTTAAGACTTCATTGTGGTTGTGTCTTTTCCCTAGACTGCTCCGATGCACACTGCTTAACTTACTGACAGTCAGGGATTTTCCTACAGTATTCTTTGTTATTCTTGATGTTATGCCTAGTTCTACTATTTTGAGATAAAAATTCTACAATCAATATTTTTGGATACTTCTGTAAAGACAAGAATGTGATTCTTTTGGTACGTGTTGCATGTGTGTTGCACGAGAGTGTGCTTTCTACAGATGCTGAACACAGAACACTGTGTTCTGTCAATACTCTGTCAATTTTATTAAGTCTACTACTCTTGCTATCAACTCACATATGCATTTGCTAATTTTTTTTATTCTTCTATGGAGAAAGATATTTGCTAAGAATTTACAACTATGATTAGTGATATGACTATTTCTAATTCTGCCAACTGCTTTATCTTTATATAATGTAAGGTTGTTTTATTTGTTGCATGTAAGTTAAGAATTGTGTCTTATATATTTTATCACTGGAAATGTTCTCTTTACCTCTAGTGTCTCTAGTGATGTCTTTTCTGTCGAAACCAACTTTTCTTCAGTGAGATAGTTACATTAGTTTTCACTCCATTGTGCAACTTACATATTTTCCCATCTTTTTACTTTGAATATTTTTATAACCCTTATATTGAAGATTAGCATTGTCTACTTGGGTTATATTTTATTATTCACTAACAAAATGTACATTTTATTTGTAGTTTTTCATTCATTTATACTTATGTAATTGTCAATATAATTTAATTTCTACCTGATATATAACCATTGTTTTCTATATGACCTATCTATTATCTGTTCTGTCTTTTTAAAAATCTTTTGAGATAATTGGGTATGTTAAATTCTCTGATTTTCCTTTCTAGTAGACTATAACTTATTTCCATTTTTATCAGCTTTCATGGTCTTCTATAGAAGCTCTTAAGGTCAGTTTGTTAAATAATGTTTAAATGTATCCCCCTGACACTTTATCAGCAATGTCTCTGAAAGCACAAACATAGTAACATCTCTAAATGAAAACAGGAAAACATTTAGTGTGAAATATGAGTTCACATTAGACTGAATGGGAAAAGAGAAAACCTTCCAGTAAATATTGAACCAATCATGGCTTACATTCCCACTTCTAAATAGTCAGTATAAATTAGCATAATAAATAATTAACAGTTTTATAGAAAAAAACATGCTTGGGGTAGGCATGAACCAAAAGTGAAAGAGCTGATTTTTCTAGGAAAGGAGAGATAAACATAAAGGTGGAGTTTATAAGAAATGAGAATACATATGAAGCCCTCAGAGTATGTATGGAGATAACTGAAGAATGTGTTGTTACCCTTTTGGATACAGGAGGGAGGGATCAAGTCTCTTAAATAAAATGGTCTGGTGTTTGTGTATAATTGACACACATCTTTTCATCTTTGATCATCTCTAGATCACCTACCATCCCCAATACAACATAAATGTTCTGTAAATAGGTGTTGTTTGGGCAATAATGACCTCAAAAGTCTGTGCTTCTTCTCTACAGATAAATTCTTAGAGATAGTTTTTGTTCATGTCTGGTTGAATCCATAGATAGAATCTGCAAATACATGGAGCGGACAATAAAGTCACACCTGGTCGGTCCCCTTTCTCATTCAACATCAGCTTCTGATGCTGTGCTTCCTGTAACTAGCCTGGCCTACCTCCCCTATTCTATAGCTTAAGGCATGGATTGTGACAATCCTTGAAAGATTTGCGTAAGTGGTGACACGACAAGGTATACAATCCTCTAGGTGAGACATTGGAGAAGACTCACTCCTCTGTTGCCTCTGCTTTTCCTGAACATACAAGGGAGGTGCCTGCCTAAGAGACCAAAGACTTCAGAAGCATAGAGTTCACAGGAAGTCTTGCCAAGAGCCGGAAGGGCCTGGGGATGAGGTGTGATTCTTGTGTCACTAGACTTCCTTTGGGTGTGTCGTACATCTGCAGGGGAAGGCCCCACAGGAAAGGTTTATGAATTCAAAGGGAGGAGCATAAACTTTAACTCTCAATGCAGCCTATTGCCTGTTTTCTGTCTATATACATACATGCATACATACATGCACACATTCATGCATACATATATACACACACATACATACATACATACAAGCATGCATATATACATGCATACATACATACATACATGTATACATCTTCCCTGCTTCCTTTCTTTTTTAAACTTTCTTTCTACCTCTGTCTTTTCACCTTGTCACTTTTAACCTGGGTTTCTTGCTGCCTTAACTCTCATTAGACTTTCTAACCGGGACGTGCCTGACTAAGGGCCCATACAAGGAAGGCATCCCTTCCCCTTGGACTGTTTTCGCTTTCTGACACTTGAGTATTTGAATTTTCTTCTGGAGCCTTTTATCCCTTCTCCAGAATGATGTTGTTCTCAATATCACCTGGCCATCTTCCTGTTGCATTCCCCTGGTGAGACAGTCTTTTTTCCCACCTAAATGCATCCAGAATACTGAGAAGACTGTATCCACTGCCATCCAAATGGGTTTTAAAAATTTTATTATCAGTGGTTGTTGTATATCAGCTGAAGAAAACTTCTAACATTGCATGGGTGCATTACATGCTATTCTAAAAACTTATAAGAGACAGTTTACAGAGATGAGGTTTTAAATGGAGAGATATTCTAATTGGGTATTAGAGAGCCTGACTCAAAAACCATTTATATTGGCATTTAGTCACTGATACTTGGTTTCTTACTGATGCTTGTTCTGAAACAGATACATAGAATCCATGTCATTTTGGGGGGGGGGGGTATTGATTTGGTTTGCTTTGGTTTGAAATTTGTAATGAGCTTCATTGTGTTGCCCAGATTGGTACTAAATTCAAAATCTTCCCACCCAAGTAAGTCTCCAGCTGAAAACAGTCTTAACTAAGATGCAAGGTGACAAGCTCATCTTAAAATTTATATGGAAATGCAAATAAACTAGAATATCTAATGCATTCTTCAAAAGCAGAGAGCTACATGTGTAAACACTTTTTAAAAAATTACCATAATTAAAATGAATGATAAGACAGAAGGAAGCAGCATGGGCGATCTCCAACAGAAAGTCAGCGGCATGATTTACAGCTGTGCTATCTGAGGGCCACCATGGGAAATCACAGTATCGACAACAAATAGCACTGAACTTGTTAGATATCCATGACCAGAGACAGACACACTGCCCCCCCAAATAGCAGTTCCAAATTGACCATAAGAAATGTAAAGAAACAAGACTTCTAGAATCTAGATGATTTCAGCATCTTCCCTTAAGACTTTAGAAGTAAAGAAAAAATTCTTAACAAAAGTCCAAAATATTAGTAACCATGCCAGGCATTAGTGGTGCATGCCTTTAATACCAGCTCTTGGGAAGCAGAGGCAGGTAGATCTCTGTGAGTTCAAAGCCAACCTGGTCTACAGAGTGAGTTCCAGAACATCCAACACTACACAGGGATGCCATGTCTTAAAACAAACAAACAAACAAATAAAAAAGTAGCCATAAAAAATAACTAAGGAGATAGGTGTCATTAAAATAAAAACCCTGAACTTTTCTGGATGCTACATCAAGGGGTTAATACATGTCCCAAAGTAAAATGTTTTGTAGCACAAATACAGGAATTGTAATAAGCGTGTATATTATTAATCATTGGAATAGCTCCAAGAGAGATGCAAGAACTTGAACAAGTAATGTTGTTAACAAAAGGTTTCTGACCAGCTATGTCGATACAAAAAGGGGTCCCGACAGCATTGCCCACCATGGAAATGCAGATTGTCTTAGAGCTCCTTTTCTAAGCTATTCTTATTAAGATGACTTGATAGCACTTCCTGGTGGTGAATGTGTGGAATTTCCATATGCTGTTGGTAGGCAGATACATTGGTCCCGTCACTCTGGAAACCTTCTTGGTAGCTTCTGCTGAAGTTTACCCATGCATACGCTGTGATGTAAAAATTCATACTCCTAAGTTCAAATCCAAGAGAAATGTGCACATATATTGATCAAGAGAAAGACAGATTACGGCTCACAGCAGTTCAGTTCCCAAAGTGTCAACATTGGCTTCTGCAGTCACGTAATGTGATACTATGCTATTCTGTGGAATATTATAAAATCATCAAAAGGATTGTTGTTTCAGACGCCAACACAGACATCTTTTATAGACGTGTTGTTGAACGAGAGACCCAGACAAAACAACCTACTATTTATTGTACTATTTGATTTGTAGAAAGCTTTGAACCAGGAAAAAGCTATCATGTTGGTAGAAGGTCAGGTATTGGTTATCCTCACCGAGTGATGTGCGTGTTACAGGGATTCCAGTGAAGATGACCACTCAGACAGTTTACGGCCATTTGAAAGTCTTTATTCCAGTCAGCTGGCTGGGATTATACTGAAGTATTTAGGGCCCAATTGTAGCCCTGAGCATTTACAGCAAGCTGCTTTTAAAGACAGAACTCACATCCTGGTTTCTCCATCTACAGCTGCAGGGAGAGGTTTTCACAATAAGGCCGAAGCTAAGTGGTTAGCTGGGAAGGGAGGTTTGCATAAGCAGGGAAACTCAGATACATTAGCTGGGGCATCTTGATCTCGGGTTCCTAGAGTCAATTTGGGTAGTTTTCCGTGGGATTCTCTACCAAAAGAGCAAATTTTAGATCTGAAATGGCTAAAGTAAGAACACAAGATGGGACCCCTGCATTGTCCTGCTGTCACATTCCCCACTGGTTCTGTGAGTATGAGTCAAATAGCTTGAGTTGTCCTGTCCTAGGAGTTGATCGTAAGGACAAGTAGCTTAGCTGGCCGTGCAGTTGAGGATGTAGGGTCTCAGCCAGGTCAGAAAAAGCATCAGTGGTCCAGCTAATGCTGGCAGTAAGGAAGTCAGCCTCAGGAACCAGGGAAACAGAGAATGGCACCCATTATTTGATCTTTTTGTTTTGTTTTGTTTTGTTTGTTTGTTTTTTCTGAGACAGGGTTTCTCTGTATAGCCCTGGCTGTCCTGGAACTCACTCTGTAGACCAGGCTGGCCTTGAACTCAGAAATCCACCTGCCTCTGCGTCCCAAGTGCTGGAATTAAAGACGTTTATTTCCTTTCTTTGATGCCGTTCCGACCATGGTTTTTCCTAATTACCACTGATTGGTTGACATAGAAACAGTTAAGTTATTGTCAAGGCTTTAAAGGCCCTCTGCTCAGTTTCAGGCCATCCCAAAGGCTAGGTACCCCTTATGCTCTCATAGAGGGGTTTGGCTATCTGAGCAAATCCCATTGTCCACAGCCAACAGAATTCAACAACCTCCAGAAATGGCTGCACTTTTACTTTTGTTTGTTTTGTGTTTTGTTTTTTGATTGTTTTTGGTTTTGTTTCTTTTGTTTTTATGTTTGTTTGCTTTTGATATAGGAAGAAGAATTTGTAGAATGGCTGAAATATAGTCACCGTAGGACCATGTTAGCTTCCCTTCCACTAGGTTGTAGCCTGTGAATGTGACCTGGAGAATGCACAGCCAAGCCTGTTTGGCTGAGACTCTACCTCAGGACTTGGAGGATTTCTAAAAGGCCTTCTGTTGTCTGTCTACATTCTTCCTCAGTTGTCAAAGTCATGAGGAGGTCAACTACCCATTGGAGCAGGATGCTTTGTGAATTCTTTTGTCTAAATGTCATCAGACCTGCACTCAGGGCTTAATCAAGCAATGTTGGCAGGTTTCTGAACCCTTCTCCCTGGGCTGTTTTCCCCATATCCTTTCTTGTCTGTTTCCCTAAGGGCAACAATCACCACAGAACAGCTTTCTCCCTCTATATGTCTTCAGTTGAAACTATGTAACTCATTATTCATATGAAGGATTCATATATGTGTAAATATTCATAAATTCATAATTTGTACACTTCTCTTTTTTTTTAACAATTCCAAAAGTTAAGACCTATCCATCCCTTCAAATCCCTCTACTTTCTGGATATTTTTCCTTTCTTCTGGGTTTGACTGAGTGACAAAAGCAATACCAGTGGCTCACAGTTTTGGGGGAGGTTATCTTGGTTGTGGGAGTAAATACCCAAGCTGCTTCACAGAGCCTTTCTAGAAACCAGCAGGCAATTCATCAGGTCATTGAGTGAGCCAACTTACCTCAGGTAGATTGCTTAGGTTTCTGATGCTGCTTTTAATCCTCCCAATAATGTCTGGCAAGAATAACACCCAACATCCTGTTACTTTAGGACAGTTTCCAACAGGCTGATAAGGACCTGCAGCTTCTCCAAAGAAAAAGGAGGGTGTGGGATCTTTCAATTATATAAGTCACTGATGGAGAAGGGAGTCCTAAACTGTGAACTGGGGAGCCTGGGTGTGACTTGGAGACCTACTCTCCTCTTTCCTATATCCTGATTAGAACAAGTGGTGAGGGGACAGAGAGAATGCTGAAAGGTTAGGGAATCATTTCCTCCACCCTACATCATGACTGAGACAGAAGTGGCAGAAGCTTGGGTTTCTCTGTGTGACCAGGAATGGCCAAAAGGATTGAGCTCCCCAACAAGACACAAGTTTTAAACCAGGGTGGATGATGTTGTGGACATGGTGGATGTGTGGTAGTGGGTGTGGCTGGTGTGGAGGTTGTGGGGGGTAGTTTGTACCAGGAAAAGCCATTTTTTATTAGAGGGAAACTAGTGGCTATCTCTGCAGCTCAAGAACCTCTGGTGTCACAACCAGAAGAGGGGCACCATAACAAGGATGAGCAGCCCAGGTGGCCTGTGAGCCTGCAGGAATCATGTGCTGTCTTGGGGGCAGCAGTTGTTGAAATATCCTTGGATAGGCAACTCTCCCTTAAATGAATGAATGGTGGCCTTCAAAGCATCATCAACCAAACCAGCCAATCACTAATGCCTGTTCTCATTTAAACTGTGGTGAGGATAGTAATGGGCCAGGCTCACAACAGGATCTCAGGGTTTGAAGAATGTCAGCATACCTCCAGAACACAGAAGAGAAAATCCTGAAGCTGTGAGATGTGCATGTGTGTGTGTGTGTGGGGGGGGTGAGTCCTGACTGGCAGGACCTTATCCCCTGCTGCTTCTGAAGGATTAGAGCTGAACAAGCTGCTACCATCTCCTCTCACCTTCAGTGCTTGAGATCTGAAGCCATGGGTGGATGGATGGTAGTCGAAAAGGAAGATGGGAGTTGGAAGACAATGTCAGGCTCTAGGAGCAAGCTGGCACTGACCTCTGCCATTTGCTAGGTGAGATGGCCATAGAAAAAGAAGTGCCCCCTCCCTCCCTCCTTCACACTTAACTCTGCCCATTAACACTGTGGATCAGGACTTTCATCAATCAGAATTTCCCATGAAATCGTACTAGCAGGAAGAGAAACCAACTTCAGGAGTCTCTCACCATTATAGAGCAGAATTTTGAAAGTTTCTAACAGTGTTAGAAATTTTGGGTTGTTCAACCTCAAACCTCAAAGCTGTGATTAGGTATGTGTTTGCTTAACTTAGAATCCCATTTCTATTGTTTAAAAAAGCCTAGCAAATTGAAGTGGGCAGAATAAGACACAATGGCAGAATTCACAACTCTGAATCTGCCACCCTTTCCTCTGCCTGAGCTCTGCTCCATTTTGGCTTTCTCAAAACCAACCACGTCCAATATTTTGGTGCACAGTTGACCCTCCACATATATGGATTCAATCAAACATAGATTGTGCCTTCTCTCTGTGTGTGCCTTTCTCTCTTGCACAATTATTCATATACATTGTTTTTCAGGAACATTGGTTTTCCTTGAGAGCTTGTTTGGAGGTTCTAGCAGGGGAGCGCAGCTACTCCTATACCCTTGACCGAAGGCCGGTCCTCCTCTATTCGGGGAAGGTCGTCCTCTTTGACCTAGCGTGCAGCTTCAGGAGGGACACACATGGAGCTGTGAGGGAGGAAGGGGACACCCGCCTAGCCAGCCAGATCAGCCGAATCAACCCTGGCGATCAATGGGGTGACAGATGTTGCAGCCAGATCGCCCTCACATCCGAACATTGTTTTTCCTATTCTTATGTTGACGTGGGCTGAGTACAACACTAACATCACTAGAATGGAGTGATGTATAAGCATAATCATAAGCATTGTATTCGGTATTATGTCTAAAGAGGAATTGAACATATTGGGGATAGCACAGATTATATACAAACATAATGTCATTTTATGCTGACATTGAACATCTGTGTGGTAGGTTCATCCTGTGACCTCTACCCTTGTTTTGACCTTGACCACCCTCATATTTTGATATCCAAGGCAATGTCTGGCCAGATTCAGAGTTGTGAATTCTGCCATTGTGTCTTATTCTGCCTACTTCAATTTGCTAGCATTTTTAAACAATAGAAATGGGACTTTAAGTTACATAATCAAAGAATATGCTGTAAACACAACCTAATGGCCAATGTCTACCAAAGATGCTGAGGAACAACTTCTACTTCCATTCTTATCCCTTTCTCTTTGTTAAAAGTGTTTATGAAGGGGCTGAAGAGATTTCTCAGTGGTTAAGAATGTACTGTTCTTGCAGATGACTGGAGTTTGGCTTCCAGCCCTTATATTAGGTGCCTTACAACCAGCTGTAATTCCAGCTTCCATGGATCTGGTGCCTTCTTCTGGCCTCTGTGGGCACCTGTAGTCACATGCACATATTCAACACAGACACAGATGTGTACACATAATTTACAATAAAAATATTTAAAACAGATATGTGCTATGTCATTTTCTCTTCTTTAATTAAATTCTACTATGTCATCTATAAATTTTGACTACTTTTACCTTAGTATTTTAATTTTTTCATTGATTTACTTCAATTTTATTAGTGACTGTGTATTATCATGTGGCCTGAATGTACCATGACCACTTTCCTTTCTTGCATGTATGTTGTTTCTGTTAAAGACTAAATCACATCCCCTCAAAACTCATGTTAAGCCCTAAGTTCTGATGCTTTCTAATGCTTTGTAATGTGACTCTACTTGGAGACAGGGTCTTTAAAGAGGTAATTGGTGTATCTTGATCTAATAAGACCAGTGAACTTTATAAGAAAGGATGATCAAGACACAGGCTCTGCAGAAGAACACCAAGAAAGACAGAGTGTAGAGGTGGCTTGCCGAAAACAAGGCTAGAGGTCACAGGATGAACCTACCACACAGATGTTCAATGTCAGCATTGAGTGGCTCGAGGATATAGCTCTCTGTTGTTAAAACTGCCTAGTCTGTGAGACCCTGCTTTGGAAAACTGTATAGATAAACCAGTGCACGGCTTTTTGCACTTATGTACACAACTGTGGTGAACTGCTTTGACATGTACGTGCGAGTGCATGTGTGTGTATGTGTGTGTGTGTTTTACCATGCTACATGAATAGAAGTTAAAATCATAGTGAGCATTGTGGTGGATTTGCTTTTCAAGAAGACTTCACTATATTTATACTATATTTATATTCTCCTTATTTTCCAATTCTCATCATATAAACCTTTTCAAAACATGTTTGCAATCACAAATAAGATTTGAGAGTTCATTGATTATTATTAAAATAAAGTTCAGAATGGTCAACTCCGCCAGCCATTGAAACCATCCTCATGTGAATTTGTTCTTTGTTTCTGCTGCTCTTTTTGCTGATGGCTTCTTGATCATCTTTTATTGATTTGTAGGGTGCTCTGGAAAATTTAATACTAACCCTTTGTCTGCTGCATTCTAAGTACTCATTTCTTCTCAGTGTACTGAATGTTTTTACCTTATTTCCAACATTACATTTACTTTTGAGATCTAAACTTCCTTTTCGCATCTTATTACATTGGCCAGCTCTGTATCATAGTGGTGCTGGGCTATGCAGTCATCCTTGGGGTGTTTTATTTTTCCTCCATTTTAATGGCAATGCTCCAGCACACCAATCTGTGCTGCTCTTGTTCTCTCTCTAACTGAGGGAGCAGCTTCCTAATGGGCTTTACTCGGGCTTAGGGCTTCATTGTTTGTGTTTGTTGTTTTCATTTTGTATTGTGGAACCCGGATTTGATTCCAGTAGAGTTTAAACGGTTTTCACTTACTCTGTTCACATTTCAAGTAAGATTGAAAACCTTTAAACACCAACAGAAGGCTTATAGAAAGACTCAGGATGACAGGAATCAAGGTGGCAGGAAGGTCCCTTTCCAGTTACATATTATTTTTCAGATTTATCTTCAGTAAATGACTACAGTTGGGACATACTATATAGTTTACTCCAAAGAAATATTTTATAAATACAGTGTTTTATACAGCCTGAAAATTACTCATGTTTAATGTGTGAGAGTATTCCCGTGTACTTCTGCATCAGGCTCCATCAGACCCTGTCATACATTGGCTTTTGACTTACAGTAAAGACACACAGAAAGGTCTGCATTAAAATCAGATTGTCTCTACTATGCAGAAGTGTGTGTATGTGCATGTGTGTGTGTGTGTGTGTGTGAGAGAGAGAGAGAGAGAGAGAGAGAGAGAGAGAGAGAGAGAAAGAGAGACAGAGACAAAGAGAGACAGAGAGACAGAGACAGAGACAGAGACAGAGGGGGGTACAGAGGAAGAGGCAGAGAGGCCTATGAAGCCCTTCAGTGGTCACTGCAAGCAGACAGCTTCCATTTACTGAGTACCTTCATTTTGGGTGTTACTCAGGGACCCTTGAACTAACACTGAGCTAGACATGCCGTGCTCACAGAACCATTCGTGCATCTCTCTGCCACTGCAGGTTTGTTACATTTTCCTTCTGTTGAGCCTGTTGGCAATGCCTGGGTAAGGCCAGATAGCACTTAATTGCAATTAATTGTGGAGCAGCATCTTGGCAGCGCAGAACCAGCTGAAATGAAAGCAAGTATATTTATGTGATGAATAATATTAGGACCCAGGGGGGTATTTAGAAGATGGAAAAAAGGAGTGGGTTAATTTTGAACCATTTTCAATTTCCATACCAGTCATTACCCACATTAGTGGATTTATTATGTTCTTTTTCTTTCCCTAATAAGAGCCTTGTAAAACTCAGCATATCATCAAGCAACCTAATAATTACTGTATTTAGGGGCAAATGTTAGATCCTAGACAGAGACCATTTATTATGTCCTGCTCCCTAAAGTTCAACTGAATAGCCATTTTTCTGCTTCCTCATTAATAATTATAATAAGTAAACTGCACAAAAGAGGAAGAAAGAACTCAGCAAATCAAAACGTAGCAAACTGGGAAGGCCAGAGCGGTAAAGCATCCTGCCATGACTCACAGGCCACGCGAGATATTAGAATCATGATTCTTAATTTTCATGACCAGAACTCTGAAGGGAACAAAAACCAGCACCAAATGAATCCACTTAATTAATGTGGATGCCCAGATGGCAAAGAGTGAAATAAATTATTCCCTCAATCTGCCCCTTGTCACCTCAACCCCCAAGTTGTAGGCCTCCCTAGGGATTGCAAAACAAAGTTTAATGTGACCAGTAAAGTTCAGGGTTTGCTAACCTTCTGTCCTTAAAGCTCTGGGTGACAACCAGGAAGACATCTGTGGAAGCTGCCTTGCTGGCTTTGCTCTTGAGGATGTTTTCCAACAGTACAACAGCTCACCTCAGAGGGTCCTCCCTCCTCCTCTGTCCTTTCCTTTCTATTCCTTATCATCCAGTTCCTTCTTTGTGTTTCCTTTCTTTACTCATTCTCTCTCTGCCCCCTTTTTCCTCTCAGTTTTGTTGCCTTTGCCCCTCTCTCTCTCTTTCTTTCTCTCTCTCTCTCTCTCTCTCTCTCTCTCTCTCTCTCTCTCTCTCTCTCTCTCTCTCCTTGTTCCCTCCTTTCCTTCCTCCCTCCTCTCTCAGTTTAAATTTGTTTCTGTTTCTTTGGACCCTCCCCCCCACACATTTTTCTTGCTGATTTCCCTCATATATTACACATTAAATAAATATATCTCTTGCTTCAGTTGCAGAAGGGTGACCACAGATGCCTAAACTCAAGCACAATACAATTCCAGGTCAAAGAAACCTGTTCTGAGCAACTGAATAACAATTAATCTATTCCTTCCGTGATTTCTCCCCTGCCTTTCTATTTTCTTATTCCAAAGCAGAACCAATCACCTTTTCTGTTTACAGATCTCTTCCCTTCTGTTAGGATCTGGGCATTTTAAGGTGAGTGTAGACACCTTCTGGAAGTATTCCCCAAGGTGAAAGCAACAAGGACTCACTCTTTGTCTTTGAAAGTTTAGACCAGTTGCAAAGTTTGGAACAACCACTTAGTGCCAAATCTGCCCTTGATCTTCTCTTTATAGCACATGGGGTTCATACTGCGAGCCAGATTCAGTCCCCTGGGACCTCTGCTGGGGAACACAGGAAGAATTCTCCGTCTGCAGGGAGTGTTTTCCGGCCAGAATGCATAAACCGTTGAGAACATCTCCCGTGGAGTCTGCTGAGAGGAAGATAATCCATTACCCTGCAGGCAGTTGGCCCAGGCGGGAAGGACTGGGGGCCGCCTTCAGTGACAGAAATGAGAGCTGCATTTGAAATCTCCCCAAAGCCAGGCCCACTTTCCCCACGGGTTTTGCATTTCTCAGAAAGCAATGTAAAAGGAGATAGAGAACAGAAATGCAAATCACAACCTTTAAGAAAATATATTAAATCCAAAGGATGAATAAGTGCCTTCTAGTTTCATAGATGCAAAAGCCTCCATTGGCTAAATTAAAACAAAGTTCCAGCTGCACCAAGTCTTCCCATAATGTCTAGATGAAAAGTCTCTGCAAGAGATGGTCATACTTCAAAGTGCAGCATAGAATGGCTTTATCGCCACAGGATTTCACAAGAATCCAAAGAAAGGCAGAAGAAATGAGGACAAGTTAAGGCTGCCTTAAAATAAGAAGCCTGGTTGTAGACACTGAGCCAAGGGCCAGCATCACTGAGGGAAGCCTGGAGAGAGGCTGGCAGAGCCGGCATCCAATGCTCACATCCATCTGGGGAATGACAGACCTCCTGTGCGTTTAAAGGCCAGAGCCATTGCAGCAAAGGGATTATAAAAATGCTTTGGAGGTTAATTTGTCCCTAAAACACAAGGAAGCAGGATTTGGAGGATATCTGTATAAACGGTGGGCTCCACCCAGAGCCAGGGGAAATGCTCAGTTTGAAAGAGGAGCCAGCCCTCAGGAGGAAAATCAGGCACGTGGTCCACAGAAGAGGCAATAGAAATGAAACACAAATGTGTAAAAAATACACCTGAGGACAATGGTAAGTCAAAAAAAAAAAAAAAAAAAAAAAAAAAAAAAAAAAACCCAAAACCAAAACCAAACAAACAAACAAAAAAAAACCAGTCAAATCTGCAAGAAGGTCAAATTTATCACTTAGAATACAAGGATTTAGGACACACAGGCAGAATAAAGAGGAAGTTCTTCTCCACAGATAAACTGTAGGATGGACCTACACACATACACACACACCATCACCATCATCACCATCACCACCATCACCATCACCACCACCAACAAACACTACCACCACCATCACATCTACCCACACACCACACACCACCAACAACAACAACAATAACAACACACAGAGTCTGATGGCATTTATCAGAATAAAAACAAGTTCATCCTTTGGCACCACAGTTCCAATTCCTCTTCCTGAGAGTTACTGTTAGACTTGTGCTCTACCATGCACACAACAGCAAGTTAGTAATAAGAGAAAGCAATCTATTAAAAGCATTTACAACCAGTATGGTTTATATATGTGCTTGAACAGAAATGGAAAGACGCATAATACATGGTAAATAGTGATTGCCTCTGGGGAGGGAGGCTATTAAAATCATTTTATTGTGCTTTGCTAAGTTTGAAATATTTTAGTGTATAACTAGGTCACAGCGAGGCTATTGTTACTATGGTTGAAGTAAAGTGCAAGAAGATGGCGAGGGTGAAGACTGTCACACACAGCGCTTGTGCTTGAGTGACTGAGAGTTTGGACTTGGGTGAGATACTGTTCTCTAAGGAGCCGTGGGAGGACAACCTTTATCGAGTACGTTCTTTCCTTCTGGAAAGTCTTGCACGGGAGAAATTTTCCTAGCCCTCATTTCTAATAGATGCCATGTGTGTATAGAAATGGTTTCCATGTTCAGAATCCTGTTTAAAGATCGATTTGACTTAAATGTTTTACCAGCTTTTGTTTCTTCCAGAAAAGTATTCATTTTCCCAAGACATTGTTCCAGAGAGGCTTGCCCTGTAGCCAAGTTAGCCTTTCCTTTCCACGGGCTTCAGCAAACATTGCCAATCGCTTGCTGCCTTTAATTGATCAGCTCACTGGGGCGAACGCCTGCTGTGTGCTCTGCTGGGGAGTATGTCGCCTGTGCTAAAACAAAGAGTGATGACTAGCAGACGGGTGAGATTTCAGGTTTCCCCGTACTGAAAAGCAAGCTGGACTTAAAGCTTTCCATTGAGAACGTGGTGTCAGTGTTCTATCAAGGAGTAACTCATCTGTTCAAATATCAACAACTGGCAAACCTAGCTGTCTCCCCTGCATAACTGAATTACAAAATATTAGAAGCTAAATAAAAGAAAAGGTATCAAGGTAGGCAGGACTCTTATAGAGCCAGGTAGAAGCACGGAGAAAAGCAACAGCAACAAAGTTGTGTTACCCCTTGTCAGAGGGGAATTCTGTGATTTTCAATGGGTCCTTGATTTCACAAAGAGGCACAGGTCAGCATGTGATCCAGCCACAGCCCTGCACCCCACTACCGTCAGTGTGGACTCCATGCCTCTTTCCTTCCTTGCTGCTCATGCAGAGACTCCTGGGTTAAAGAATGATTCTTGCTCCATTCTCCCTATAAGGTGGTGGCTCCCAGCCTGGCCAGGTTTCACAAAAAAGAAAAACACAAAAACAGACAGACAACAATAAAATGGCCCTAGTTCACCACTGTCATTTCTTTTGTAATTGCTAACAGTGGCTGGCCCATTCTGTCCCCAAAGGACACTTTCTTGTTCAGATGATGACTTACATGGCTGTCCTAAAGTAAGGTAGACCACTGTGAAGAACGAAGCATCAAGGTCCCTTACACTGAAATGCTTTTTGACCTTCCTTTATTTGCTTTCAAATTTTAAATAAAAAAAGCATCACACACCAAAGTTAACCTGACTCAAAAACTGCATGACTCAATGCAAGTTGTCTATCTCTGCTACGCAATACTTTTATCTCAGTCCATGTGATGACGGCAAATGCTACTGTATGCAGCCCTGCTTACCTCTAGTTTTTCCTTGGTTTGGGGTCCTCTAGAACTCCCATATAACGTGAGAAGTAGCACATAGCACTGTAAAATGTCTGCATCCATACCAGACTGAAATAAGAGTCTCAAGCAAAAGTTAAAGCCACAAAGCTCTGAGAATGAAAACTTCATTAGCGCTATACCACATATTATAGTGAAACACCCATTCTCGATGAGTTACCAGAACTCAGTCCAGACAAGCCATAACGGGATAGAGGTAAGGGTGGTAATCTTCATCTAACACATTGGTTCTCAGCCTTCATAACGCTGACCTTTTAACTTAGGTCCTCCTGTTGTGGTGATCCCCAACCATAAAAAAAAAACAAGTTATTTTTCTTGCTATTTCATAACTGTAATTTAGCTATTGTTATAAATTTTAATATGAACATCTGATATTTCAAGTGGTCTTAGGTGACCCCTGTGAAAGGGTCATTCAACCCTCAAAGGGGTCCTGACCCACAGGTTGAGAACCACTGATCTAGCACATGACAATAGGAATATTTATGAAAAACATCAGAGGCTTCTCAGCTCGTATGCATTTAAATTATCAGCTCTTGGAAACACCTCATTATCGGGATCCTCATCATTTTGAGCTGTCTTGAGTATCGTGTTCTTTGCCTTACATGTATCAAAACTCATAAGCTTTCTAGGTTGCAAAAGAGGTTTCATTTTTGCACCTGTCTTTCATGCCTTTGTCCATAAGTTTGACAGAAATATATACAAATACCACTTAAAACAGTTTTATCACCTCGCAAAATAGCAGTAAGTGGGATATTATAAAGCTAAAACACTGATGACGAAAAGCAAATAGGCTTCCCTCTGACACTGTTCTTCGTGGCTTGAGAAGGAGAAACCCATTTTTGTCTATTTACCTAAAGTCTATTTTCTGTGGCCATATACTCTGTGACAGACTTCTAAGCTAGCAACAAGTGATTTTTGACCTCATAGTATTCATAGCCAAATATAATTCCCTTCTACTGAATGGGAGATGGACCATATGACAGCA
Source organism: Mastomys coucha (assembly GCF_008632895.1). Lineage (NCBI taxonomy): Eukaryota > Metazoa > Chordata > Mammalia > Rodentia > Muridae > Mastomys > Mastomys coucha. Next base: position 48,709,081 of record NW_022196903.1, read on the forward strand.
GCGATAGGGGCATGCTGTGACCAGCTAAAAAAAAATTATGACTTCCATTTTGGTAGCAGACCTATTTATTGGTTTACTGGTGCAAAGCGAACTTCAGAGAAGACTCCAGCTGGTATCACTGTAGAGCCCAAAAGCCTCAGTCTAACTAACTAAGAGGATATGAATTTTGTCACCAAGAGCATGAATAAACTTGGAAGTGTACCCTTCGACATTTGAGCCTCTATGGACGTCTTGATTTTCGTTAACACTGTCCACAGCCTTGGGAGAAGACCTAAAGTAACTGCCTTAGATTCCTGACCCATAGAAGCTGACAGAGTATGTGTGTGAAAGTTTAGACTGCCCCGGTCAGGACTCACTGTGGCATATTGAGGTATCTACTGAGTCCTAGGTGACACTGGGAAAACGACCTAACCTTCTGAGTCTGCCTAGAACATAGTGGGATCAATAACACTGTGTGACCCAAATGAATGAAAAAGAAACAGGTTTGGAGAGACAATGTCCAAAGTTCTACCTAACAAAAAAAGACTTGGCGGGTTTAGCTGAAAATGTGACAGCTCTTGGACTGGAAAGGCGGCTCAGTCCTTGCTGTGTGAGGTCCCCAGAATTCAAGTGAATGTGAGTAGTGGCCTACCAATTATTCCATTTTCAAAGGGCAGAGATGGGGAATCCCCAATGAATGCTGGCTAGCAAGGCAGGCCATATCAGTGAGCTCTGGATTTGATTAAGAGGCCCTGCTTCAGTGAGTAAGGTAGAAGGTAGAGGATGAATCACAGTATTAACCACAGCCCTCCACATGTACACATATTCACACACATGCTTACCTACATACATGTGCACACACACTGGTGCACATGAATGCACACACACAAATGGAAAAGAAAAGAAAAAGAATAGCTCTCAGGGACAGATTTTAAATGCAGGTTTATCCTTTTCCTTTCTCATTATCCTCTTTCTCTTTTTGAGGGTATATTCATGACTCAGTCTTAAATTCCAGCCTTCTTTCCAAATGAAACACAGAAAGTCGACCTCAGCACTGAGACTGCGAGTTCTGAAGCAATTCTCCTCCTGCTTTCTTGTAAGCCTAGCCTGACCTGTGGGTGTCTCTGCAGGTCACTCCTTCAGGATCATCAGTACCTTCACAACCTTTAATGTGGAGAGTCACATGTTCTGCTGTCTTCCAGGAAAGAAATGTGCATTTTATGACTACATAGCTCACCTGGCTCCAGTGAACACATGGCTTTCATCTAAAGGCAAGGCACATGTGGCCTGGCCCCACTGGCTGCCTTTCCTGTTACTTCCCTCTGCTTCCCTGGTGGAATGTTTCCACAAACCTGCAGGACATTTCCAGGAGTCTCTTTGTACTAAAACACTATGGATCTGTTCGTGCCTTGCTTTTCAAAGGACCAAGCTTTGCTTCACTGTGGACAGAACATGGATTTTTAGACTGTAAACAATGTCTTTGAGGCTAAAATCATAAGCATTGTGAACTTCAAAAGGTGATGTTCTAAAGTTTCTAACCTCCAAGGCAGGGAATGGAGAAATGGTACCGAGCTTAAGAACACTTGCTGTTCTTATAAAAGAGCAGAGCTTGTTTTCTAGCACCTACACTGGGTGACTCACAACTTCCTGCTGCTCCAGCTCCCGGGGAACTGACACCTCTTTCTGGCCTCTGTGGGCACTGGTACATATGTGCACTTAAACACAGAGCCATGCTTAGCTGTGGAACTGGTCTGAGAGAGATAAGATATTCTGGAGATATGCTTGTGTCTCTCAATCTATCAGACTGTTGAAATAGTGGACCCCCCTCCAAGCCCCAGAAATAGAAATTCTCCAGATAGTTTTGTGCTCAAAGAAAGAAAGGGAGGGAACTTGTCTCTCACTCAGAAAGAGATTTCACAGCTTGTCAGATCACCTTACAAGATGAAGCTAAGACTCAGATAATGATGAGTCACTGGTTGGTGGGACCACACCATGCTTCCCACTGCTTAGATGTGCATAGCCTTGGCTTTCTGTTTAAACTTTGATCTTTCTCCAGGACCCTAAAGTCTCTGGAGGGTTGCTGGATAGCTTTGTCCCTTCCTAATGTGGCCATGTCAAATAGATCTCCTACTGATACTCTCTACTTTTAATTGCTCTACTGAGGATGAAAGGCTTGACCCAACTTGGAACATAAGCTGTGACTCCCCAAATTTGATGATATATGCAGGTAACTTAAAATAAACATTTAAAACAAGCTTTTGCTTTATTGCTTTATTTTACAGGAATCACTCATATAGTAAAAGAAGCATGCTTCTGTCCTGCGACTCTGTTGCCTTTGCACCCATGACAACCTCCCAACCATTAGTTCGAACAGTTAGCTAGAAGGAGAAAACCTGGTTTAGCAGAACAGATAAAATATCTGATTTTCCTTATGTCTGGAATTTGTGGTTCTCTATGATGGTTCCTTGACCTGTAAATTTGTTCTTATGACAGACAGTACTGCCAAGGAGACTTATATGGGTTAAATAAGCAAATAGAAATACTGCATTGAAGTGTCTCCATTCTTAAGCAGAATTTAGGAAAAACTATTTAAAATATATGTGCATAGCCTTGGCTTTCTGTTTAAACTTTGATCTTTCTCCAGGACCATACACACACACACACACACACACACACACACACACACACACACACACAGACACACACACACACAAGAGAGGAAAGGTGGAAACCATAAGCCCCTATAGCTCCATCCCTGTCTCTTTTTTATTACTTAGCATGTCAGAGATTTTAATAGTTCATCCAGGCCTAGAAAGACAAATGTCACACGTTCTCATTTATATGTAGAACTTAGTATCAGACTTTTAGATTTGTATGTTTTAACATAAAGTACCTACAGAATACAGAAAAGTATTGGTGGGGCGGGAGAAGATCTTAAGTGAGGGGGATAGTGGAATACAGGTAATATGAAAGGGGGAGGTGATTACGGGGATCAAGGATTTAGTGAGGAGAAAGATGGGAGGAGGGTGGGCATGAGGAGAGATGGAGGAGAGATAACAGTAAGGATGTTTGAAAAGGCCGCCTGGAAATTACTATTATAAAGCATCTTAAATGTCTGCATTTCCATATACATTATGCTCCTACAGAGTTTAATCGGAACTATCCCACATAAGGATAAAGGTTGACCCAGAAGTCTCAGGTTTCCAGATGAAGAAGCAATGCCAGGGTGTGGGACACCTCCCTTCCAGTTGTTAGTCATGGATGTCCAAGGTCTGCCTCCTGAGCAATACAAGATATTGGCAATGCTCCTGGTTGCCCACCAGAAATGAATGGTAAGAGATTATTGCTGAAGACACCACACATTTTGGTCACAGGACATGGAGAAATCAAGTTGGTACGAACTTGAAAGCTTTCTTCCTAATGGCTAGCTTTCATAGCGAGAACTGGAAGGTGCCATGTGGAATCCCGTAGTAGGATGCGCCATTGAGAGTGATGACCTGTAGTAATGACTGTCTTAACAGGGTAAGTCCAAGGGTGCATTTGTGGCACAGATGCTATCAGGGTCACCAATCACTTTCCGATTGGATCCTAAGGCTTGCTCCATAGGAAGAAATGCATGCCTGGTTCTATAAATATGGCCATAAGTTCTAGAGCCCCAGGAGTAATTGTACTAGTATTATTTTGCTGAAAGGATATGGTTTCACACTACTCTCAAATTCTTACATAGTCAATACCCACAGATTAGGGCAGCTCCCAGACCTCATTAGGGGAGTTTCTTTATGCAGCAGATGGTTAATACAGAATTTCAAAACTGGTCAAAGTTCAGAGAATAAGTATCAGTGGAGTGTTTAGTCACAGACTGGCCATATATCACACACCCTTCCCAAGGCTTAGGGACCATCATGGACAAGGGATGAAAAAACTATCCTAGCCAGAAATCTGGGAACATCAAAGCAAAACAGTGTCTTCTGGTTGTGACTGCTCTCTGTGCTCCTGAGCTCTTGTGGTTTAAGATCAAGTCTGTCAGCATTCCCACCCAGAGTACAGAGGGGCTAAAGAGGCCTCACCCCCAGCTGAGGAGTAATTAAAAACTGATGGCTTCTGGGAAGGCAGTTTGTGACCCCAGGTAGGCCAATCCTACTGCAGCGGGTGACCCCACACTCATGAGTGGGCTGTTAAGAAAAATCAGTAAGTAAAGACACTCTTCTAGCTGGGAGAGATTGGGGAGTTGAGGTGGATCCAGCCAGAGTTGGGCTGAGGGGTGGGGGTGAATAGGATCATAATACATTGTATACACGTGTAAAAGTCTCAAATAATTAAGAAGGATATTACATTCTTTTAAAGCTTCCTTTCAGGCTCCCTGCAGGGTCATTCAAAGTATGGTTAATACATTAGCCCACTGGAGCAGGAGATTGAGCAGTGGTCAGCAGTGGCAGAAGACACGTCCTTGGCACCAGCAAGAAGTCACACATCTCCTGTTGGTGATAAAGGTGCTTCACTACCAGACCAGAGGTCCCTGGATGGAATTCAACAGGAGGAGACTGCTGGCATTTGTGCGTTGGGGGTGGCTTGTTAACACTGAAGCTCTGCTTTCTACCGCTTCGCTTTGTGTCCACCTCTAGTTTAAGGTTAAAAATTAAGCAAGATTCTATGTGGCATTTCACACAAGTAGAAGATTTTCTGCTGGAAGAAGTCTCAAAGATGAGCTCAATTGAATTACCTCAGGAGTCGTGGTAAAGGGCTTCTGTGAGGTCAGAGCAATGGAGGCCATTAAGAAAGTGAATGAATGAACTCAGAGCCCTGTCCTGACCTCTCCTGGGACTGGAATGAGATTCTGTATGTTGAATGCATTGGCATGTCCTGGGCAGAAGGCAGTGTCCCAGTGCACTCCTCTTACAATGTATGTCTGTGTATGTATGTGTGTGCATGTGTGTATGTATGTGTGTGTATATGTGTGTATGTATATGTATGTGTGTATGTATGTGTGTATATGTGTGTATGTATGTATATGTATGTGTATGCAACTGTGTGTTTATGTGTGTGCATGTATGTGCATATATGTGCATGTGTGTGCATGTGTGTGTATGTCTTTGTGGGAGTAATAAAATGTTCCATCTAAATCTGAGCATTCAAGCTCTAACTCTCAGCACTATGACTATTTATACATCTCTACATCAATTCCCATCCACTGCAAAAAAAAAAAAAAAAGAAAGAAAGAAAGAAAGAAAGAAAGAAAGAAAGAAAGAAGAGTTCTGGCCAAGGCTGAGAGCAGCTCAGGTCCATGAGTATAAGTAAAACTATTTAGAAGGCATTTTAATCCCACAGAGACCTGCACAAGATCAGGCCAGCTAAGGTTCCAGCAGAGGTGACGACGAAGGTGCTTTCTAGTCCCCTGCCATTACTGAGGAACTATTGGCAGTTGACAGCTTCTGAGGAAGGGAGACTCAGTCTTTCTTGAGGGCATCCTCACTGGTAGATTTCCCATGCTCCAGGGGGCTGTCCCACACCCTTGCACATACAGGCAGCACTACTTTAACTTTGTAAGCTAAAAACAAAAGACCTGAGGGAATATGGGGGAATTGGAGGTGAGGTGGGAAGGGGTGAGGATCGTACTTTATTTTGTATGTGTAGGAAAGTCTCAGAATCAAGGAAAGTATAATTTAAAAAGAATGTAGTGTGAAGAAGCTAGTTAGAAAGATATGGTTCATTCGATGGTGGGAGGATTATGGAGCCTCTGGCTATTAGTAGGCTAGGAAGAGACCTCCTTTGGGGCCACAGAATCAAAAACTGAGGCTCACAGTCACTTCATTACTATACTTAGGTAAGAGTTTCCATTAACTTGTAAAGATCATGGAGCTGAGCTCAAGACAAGAGATGCGAAGCCCAGAGGAATTGCCAGCAGCATAAAACAAATCTGCCATCAAGTCAAAACAAAAAGTGAGCTTTCTTGTTCCTTGTGGTCGCCTGCCTCATGGACTCTAGGATTGTCATCCTGGAGAATCACCTTTGCTTGTATCTAGCGGTATGCTGCTTTACCACAAGTTCAATTGCAACATGGTCAACTGGCCTCCAAAACTGTAGGCCAACAGCAGCCTTTTTACTTTGCTCCTCATTTAAGAGTACTACTAACACAGGAACCCTACTCTTCTGATTTATAACTTAACAATGGTATATGATACCAGCAACATATGAATTTAGAGAATAAGTTTTCTGCACATAAGATTGTAGAAATACATGCAAAACAGCAACAATAACAACAGCACCAGAATTCATCTGGAGCTGATTTTAGAAGAACACTGAACCAGGGATGGTTTCACTAGGCAGAGATGCCGCGTGCTTAGACTAGCCACCACAATATGCCAACAGAGTGACTGAAAAGACACTGATTGATGTGTGTAAGCCTAATAAGATTAATTAGAATTACTTCAGTTTTTAACCAAACTAACTGTATTAGAAACTTAATAACTGTATTAGAAAATTATTTGGCACTACTCTGTCTGAACATCTGTGCACCCAATTATCCAGCAAATTGAATTCAGTTTTACACCCAACCAAAATGTATATGTGTGAATATATGAAACCTAGGCAAGGAGTGGTCAGAGTGCTCATATAAGGCCCAAACAGGAAACAACCAGATCTCCATTTATCATAAATATCTGTGTGCTGTAGAGAACAAGTGAAGTCTTGAGCAGGTGAAACTTGGGAGAGACTGTGTATTGTTTGACATGAGCTGACCATGCCAAGAACCAAGGAATTGGGCCCATGGGAATTTGGCAAAGCCTTTCCCCTCATGGGTCAGACTTGGAATTGGCAAAGCCTTCTTTCTTTGGTCCAAGTATGAGCGTTTAATAATGACTGATCAGTGTTCAAAAACTAGCAACTGCAGCTTCCTCCTCCCGGATGTTTCAACCTAAGTCTGCTCACCTACAGAAACCTATTGATACTAGCTAAAGTTCTCAGTTGCAGCAGCACTCAGAGTATGTGCAGCCTACCTGTCCCCAGCTTTGTCTGCATCTGTATCTGCATATATCCTTTCTCCATTCCTTCACAGCCCCCGTCAGGTTTCTGGATCTAAGTTGTGCAAGCCGTGGCAATGTACTGTGGTACATTCAATGAAATGAGTTTCCATTCAGAAAGAAGATGGTGTGCTATTTCTACACAGAAGCACATACATAGCTATTGTAGGTACAAGGTATGAAAGAAGTGTACCCAAGCAAAGCAAGCCCAGGGATTTCATTTGTCAGATTCAATAACTGAGCTGTGCTGTTAGATGTTGACTTAGTTTCTCTTTGGAGCAGAGTTTTGATGAGATGGGAGCTTGGGAATCCTCTGCAGTGTTGGTGATTTCTCATGTCTGGACCCAGGATCTAGCTAGCTTGTTTTACTCTTGTTTCTATATGTATGTTATACTGCCCTCCAGTGCTTTTTAATTCAAAACCTGCAGGCTATTCCAGCCAGGAAAGCATGTAGGTTAACTGCAGATCTTCCTCTACCTTAGCTTCTCCAAAACTAATCACCCATTCTTATCCCCAGCTCTGTAGCAAACCACTTGCTGCAACCTCCTTTACTCACAGCCCCCCATCTCCAGTGGATAACACAGATCTTTCTCTCCTATCTTCCTTCCCCTCCACTCAGTCCCCAACTCTATCAGTCATGTCCTAGCAACCTCCAGGCCCCTCCATCGGGGAGGCAGATGGGCTAACCGAGGATCTTCACTTGTCCCTCCATGTCTCCAAGCCTGATCCCCCAGTCTCAACCCCAGCTCTGTAGCAGATCGCTCACTGCGGCCTCTCAGCACTCTATCCCCCTATTCCTAGGGAACTAAACATATCTTGGTGGAACACTCTGCTTTCTTCCCTCCTGTGAATCCCATCAATCTCCTTCTAGCCCATCCCCCATTTCTAAGTGTCAGCTCCCAAAACATACAAACACTTTTTACCTGGAACACCCAGTAGCCACACCCATTAGGATCTCAGAAGACTTTCTTAACAGGCAACACTTAGCCACCCACTCTTTCAAGAACTTGAGAGGTCAACAGAAACCAAGGAATAAAGCACCTATACAGCAAAGACAAGACCAGGTATCAGCACCTAGGATTACAATCTTCCCAATCCCAGATGCCTAGATGCTAGCACAGAAACACCTGTGGGCCCTGCATATTGCAGCACAGCTGAAGCACAAGAAAAAGACCTTAAAATAGCTTTTGTGAATATGATAGATATCCTTAAAGGAACATTAGTAAATCTCTTAAAGAAATCTATGAAAGCACAAACAAACAGTAAAGGAAATGAACAAAGTTCATGAACCGAAAGTGGAAATAGAATCGATAAAGAAATTCCAAATTGACAGAAATCTGGAAATGAAAAATTTAGGAACTCAAACAGGACTCTTAGAGGCAAGCTTCACTAAACAGAATATAAGAAATGAAAGAGATAATTTCATGCATTGTAGATAAGATTGAAGAAACAGATACTCTGGTCAAAGAAAATGTTAAGTCTCAAAATTTTATAGTGCAAAAACATTCATGAAATCTGGGTCACTAGGAAAAGAGCAAATCTACTCTATTCCAGGAATAGAGGGAGGAGAAGAAACCCAGATCAAAGATGCTGAAAACATTTTCAACAAAATCACAAGGAAAAACATTCTCATATCCTAAAGAAGGAAATGCCTATCAAAATACAAGAAAGATACAGAACACAAAAGAGACTAGACCATAAAAAAAAAGTTCCCTCAGCACATAATAAGTACAACACTAAATCTACAGAACAAGAAAAAATATTATAAGCTAGAAGAGGAAAAGACCAAGTGATATGTAAAGACAGAACTCTTAGAATAACACCTGGATTCTCAGTGGAGCCTCTAAATGTCAAAATGACCTAGACAGGTATTCTACAGACTCTAAGAGACAGATGCCAGCTCAGACTATTATACCCAGCAAAACTCTTAATCACAATAGACAGAGAAAATAAGACATCTCATGATAGAATCAATTAAGCTATTTTGATCTACAAACCCAGTGCTATTGAAGGCACTGGAATAGTGGCTTTCAACTTTCCTAATGCTGTGACCCTTTAGTGCAGTTCCTCAGGCTGTGGTGATCCCCAATCACAGAATTATTTTTTTAGCTACTTCATAACTATAATTTTGCTACTGTTAGGAATCGTAATGTAAATACCTGTGCTTTCCAATAGCCTTTTGGGGGTTGTGACTCACAGGTTGAGAACTGTTGGAAGGGAAACTAAAGAGATTAACCACATCCAAGAAAACACAAAGAATAAATGATCCCACATCTTCAAATCAAAGAAAGAATAAACACACACAATGAAATAACAGGAACCAACAAACACTGCTTATTGATATCTCTCAACACCAATTGTCTCAATTCCCCTATAAAAAGACACAGAGCAACAGAGTGAATGAGAAAACAGGATCCAAGCTTCTGCTACATCCAAAAAACACATTTTACCTTCAAGGATAGATATCACCTTGGGTAAAGGATGAAAAAAAATATTCCAAGCATATGAACCTAAGAAGCAAACTGGTATAGCAATTTAAATATCTAACAAAATAGATTTCAACCTAAAATCAATCAGAAGAGACTAGAATGAATACTACATACTCATCAAAGGAAAATTCCACCAAAAGGACATCCCAATTTTTAATATCTGTGTACCAAACATAAGGCCATCCAAGTTCATAATAGAAGCACTACTATAGCAAAAGTCACATATTGATCCTCACACACCAATAATGGGAGACTTCAACACCCCAGTCTCACCAATAGGCAGGTCAACCAGACAAAAGCTAGCTAGAAATACTCAAGCTAATTGACATTATAAACCAAGTAGAGCTAACAAATATCTACCCAAACACAAAAGAATATACCTTCTCAGCATCTCATGGAACTTTCTCCAAAAGTGACCACATACAGGGACACAAAGCAAGATCCAACAATAAAAGAAAATTGAAATAACATCTGCATCCTATCAGACCACAACAGATTAAAGGTGGATATCAATAACAACAGTAATGACAGAAATCTTACAAATGCAAGGAAGCTGAACAACTCACTATTGAATGAAAAATGGGCTAAGACAGAAATTAAGAATGAAATTAGAACTATCTAATTGAATAAAAATGCATACACAACTTACCCAAACTGATGGAGCAAAATGTGGGCAGTTCTAATGTAGGCAGCACTATATATATGTATATAATAGTATGTATATGGAAATTTCATAATAGTAACTTAATGGCACACAAGAAAGTTCAAGAACACACAGAGGGAAGGAGAGGAAGGGAGAGAGAGAGAGAGAGAGGAAGAGAGAGAGAGAGAGAGAGAGAGAGAGAGAGAGAGAGAGAGATCACACCCAAAATGAGTCAATGGCAACAAATAATAAAACTCAGAGCTGAAAACATAAAACAGAAACAAAAAACAATACAAAGAATCAACAAAACAAATGCTTAGTTCTTTGAAAAAACAAGTAAGATTGAAAACCATAGCCAAATTAACTAAAAGGGGGAGAAAGAATATCCAAATTAACAAAATTAGAAATGAAAAGGGAGACATAGAAGACACACAGGATGTCCAGAGAAACATAAGGAAATACTTTTAAATCCTGTATCCCACAAAACTGAAAAATCTACAGGAAATGGATAAATTTCTCAATACATACACTACTTACCAAAATAAAGTCAAGATCAGATAAGCAATTTAAACAAACCTATAACACTTAATAAAATAGAAGTGGTAATTAAAACTACCAAGCAAAACAAAATCCAGGGCCAGATGGATTTAGCTCAGGATTCTACCAGGCCTTCAAAGAAGCATTAATGCCGATACTCTTACAATAATTCCACAAAATATAAACAAGAGCATTGCCCAAATCCTTTTACAAGGTCACAGTTACCCTGATACCGAAACTACTTAAAGACCTGACAAAGAAAGAGAAATACAGACAAATTTCTCTTATGAATATAAAGGCAAAAATTCTCAATAAAATATACTTGCAAACTGAATCCAAGAACACAGCAAAAAGATCACCCATCGTGGTTGAGTAGGATTTATCTCAGAGAAGCAGGCATGGTTCAACAGGCCATACAACAAAACACAGTCTACAGATTCAAGGTAATTCCAATCAAAATTCCAACACAAATTTTCACGGACTTGAAAAGACAAATCTCAGCTTTACATGGGAACACAAAGACCCAGTATGTCTAAGCCAATCCTGAACAGTTGAAACTGCTGGAGGCGGTGCCACTCCAGATTTTCAAGAAGCACTACAGAGATAAAGTAAACAAAACCAAACAGAACAAAGCAAAAGCCCACTCTGGTACTGGCCTAAAATCAGACATGTTGATCGATGGAACCAAACTGAAGACCCACCCATAAATCCACACACCTATGGATTCCTGACTTTTGATAAAGAAGCCAGAAACACATACTGGAAAATCAGACGGCATCTTCAACAAATGGTGCTAGTCAGCTGGGGGGCTGCATGTAGAAGATTGCAAATAAATTCACAAAATATCACCTTCACGACACTCAACTCCAAATGGACCAGTGACCTCAATAGACCATTGGACACACTAAACCTGATAGGAGAGAGAGTGAGTGGGAAGTAGCCTTAATTTCATCGACACAGGAGCCTTCTTGAACAAAATATCATTTGTGCAGGGCACTAAGATAAAAAAAAATAAATAAAAATGGGACCTCAGGAAATTGAGAAGCTTCTACATGGCAAGGGACACCATCACTCTGACAAAATGTCAGCCTAGAATGAGAAAAATATTTTTACCAGACACACACCTGATAAAGGGCTAATATCCAAAATATATAAAGAATTAAAAAGTGGTGCATGCCTTTAGTCCCAGCACTTGGGAGGCAGAGGCAGGCGTATTTCTGAGTTCGAGGCCAGCCTGGTCTACAGAGTGAGTTCCAGGACAGCCAGGGCTACACAGAGAAACTCTGTCTTGAAAAAACAAAAACAAAAACAAACAAAAAAATTAAAAAACAAAAACTTAGATATCAAAAAAACAAACAACCCAATTTAAAAATGGGTTAAAGATCTGAACTGAATTCTCAAAAGAGGAAATTCAAGTGGCTGAGAAACTAAGAAATATTCAAAATCCTTAGCCATCATGAAATGCAAATCAAGACTACTTTATGATTTCATCTTATTCCACTCAGAAGTGGCCAAGATCAATAAGACAAGTGACAACTCATGCTGATGAGGATGCAGAATAAGGGGAACACTCATCTACTGCTGGTGGGAGTGCAAACTTGTAAGCCATGTTGGATATCAGTATGGCAGTTCTTCAGGAAGATGAGAATCAATCTACCGTAAGACCCACCTATGCCACTCTTGGGTACACACCCAAAGGATGTTTCATCCTATCATAGAGTTACTTGCTCAACCACGTTTATTGCTGCTGTACTCAGACAGAAACTTAAAACAACCTAGATGCTCCTCAATAGAAGATCGGACAAAGAAAATGTGGTACATTGACAAAATGGAGTATTACTCAGCTGTTAAAAACAATGACATCATGAATTTGTAGGCAAATGGATGGATGGGACTAGAAGAAATCATCCTGAGTGAGGCAATTCAGACCCAGAAAGACAAATATGGCATGTATTCACTTATATGTAGATATTAGTTCTTAAGTCAATGATAACCAAGCTATAATACATAAGCTCACAGAGTAAGGACAGATCCCATTAGGAAAGAGAAATAGAGTAGATAGTTAAGGATGGGTGTGGAGCTAGAATAGGAGGATCAACTGAGGAGGTGTAGGGAAGATGGGACAAGGAAGGAACTACAGGAAGACAGGTAAAATTAAGGGTCATTTGTGGAACACTATGGAAACTAATGCTATAGAAGTTTCCTAAAATACATACATATATGAAGGTAATCTAAATGAAATTCCCAAATAATGGGAGAGTCAGAGAACCAACTGACCACCTCTTGAGACAAAAATGAAGCTTCTAGTACAAAGATTAGGTTACATCAAATTGAGTTATTAGTCAAAATGACCTCATTGGGAATCTCCAAACAAGCCAGGCTGTTAATAAGTCAGTTTGTTGTTCTCCACGCAATGACAGCCCCTTACTGAAGACAATATCTACACAGCTCATTAAACATGGAGAGCATGGAGCTGGGACCACCTAGAGCCTTCACTCCTACATCCTAGTATTTTTGAGATAGGAAGGGACTCTGTAGGCTACCAAGAGAGAATGGCAGACACCAACCCACCCACAAATGCTTTGATCTACAGCATGTCTCTTGCCTGCAAGATGTGCCAGGCCAGTAGTGGCACAAACCTTGTGGGAGTAACCAAGCAATATCTGATTTGACTTAAGGCTCAGTTCACAAGCTGGAACCTAGACCCAACACTGCTTGGATAACAAAAACCTAGGATTACATAGCTCAGGGACATAAGGGGTAAACTAACTGTAAGCAATATTTGCTAGAAAATGCATTGTAAAATTAGTAGAAGTGGCAACCACAATATCAGAAAAGACAATTTCATGGCACGCAGTACTGTGATACTCAAAGAGTATCTGTCATTATAACAATCAAGAAAAGGCTAGTTTACCATGAAGGTCATCAGTTGACGCATGCCTCAGGTAGGCCACCACCAAATTACCTTGAAGAAAATATTTGAAAGAGAAAATGCTTACCATGTAGGGTACACATTGAACACATGTCACATAAATGTACCATCATAGACACAGATGCAATGACCTCTAATATGGAGGCAGAGCCCATAAAAGCTTAGATAAACCCTTCTTTAAGAAAAAAAACGTGTCTCTCCTCCAGCTAGGCGAAATGCCCAAAGCAAAGAAGGCCAAGGAAAAGAAGGTGGCCTGGACTCCACTGTTGTGAAGAAACAGGAGGCCAAAAGCTTGGTCAATACTTTGTTTGAGAAAAGGCCCAGGAATTTCAGCGTTGGGCAGGACATCCAGCCCCAAAGATATCTCAACATGCTTCCTCAAGTGGCCCTGCTACATCAGGCTGCAGTGGCAAATAGCCATCCTCTATAAGTGGCTCAAAGTACCTCCTTGCCATTAACCAGTTTACCCAGGCCCTGGACAGGCAAACAGCTACTCAGCTGCGTAAGCCTGCCTACAAGTACAGACCAGAGACAAAGCAAGAGAAGAATCAAAGGCTACTGGCCCATGCTTAGAAGAAAGCTGCTGGCAAAGAAGACGTCCCAACTAAGAGACCACCTGTCCTCTGAGCAGGAGTCAATACAGTCACCACCTTGGTGGAGAACAAGAAGGCTCAGCTGGTGGCGATTGCCCATGATATAGACCCCATTGAGTTGGTGGTTTTCCTGCCTGCGCTGTGTCGAAAGATGGGGGTGCCCTACTGCATCATCAAGGGAAAGGCCAGGCTGGGGTGCCTGGTCCACAAGAAGACATGCACCACTGTTACCTTCACACAGGTTAACTCGGAAGACAAGTTTGCTCTGGCTAAGCTGGTGAAAGCTTTTAGGACCAATTATAATGACAGAAACGATGAGATCTGTTGATGCCTGCAGCTAAATATGAACAGGTTCTCTGGGAGAGGGATAGGAGCCTGTAGAGAAGGGAACCAGACGGTGAGAGGGGATTAAAAAAATGGGACCGAGGCATGGTGTGCTTTCAGTCCTCCTTGTGTATTTCAACTGTCTCTGTTACAAGCAGGCAGGCAGAAACCCCCAGTCCGTTAGCATCTCTCCGCCCAATCAACATCCTTATCTTCGGTCTCTGGAGGCGGGAGTTCCAGAGAAACAGGAACTTAGAGAGAGGCGTGGCTATTAGCAGGAGCTTGGAGAGAGGCGTGGCTATTTGTGGCACGGCAAGGTCCGAGACCAGGCTCCTGGCTGGAGGAAGGTCACAGAGATCCACTGCCTCTGGGGAGGCAGCATCCTGGGTCCTAATAGACAAAGGCTAAAGAACTCGCCACTACACTGGGGTAAATGTACACTGCTAAGTTTTCTGTACATAAATGTAATTACAAAATTATCTTGAAAAAATAAAAGAAAAAGTGCATGATTGCCACCTTTGTCAGAAGTCCCATAGCCTAATGTAGCGCTGCTCCTTGTAAGTGTCTTAATGGCAGATCAAGTTTATGGACCTTTTCCAGGGACGTGACAATCTTTCCTTGCTGCATATGATGCATTGGAGATGGCAGAAGACACAGTGGAGGTATAGGTGTCTCAGATGAGCCAAAGAGGGATGAGATGGTCCTGGGGTTGTGGCAGTGCTGGCTGAAACAAGGTCGTCCTTGACCTTGGTCTATGTATGTGTGTACACATATAAGTCTTGCTAGACTGTGGTCATCTGCTCATGCCCAGCATTCCCCAGCAGGACCATCTTCCTATGGAGATTCTCTAGTCTCTGAGCCTCAGCCTCCCACTGCCCCCACCCACCATCACCTAGTGTTAGAATCTTCCTGGGTCCATCACCTTTCTCCCTTCCCATGTCCAGGAAAACTGGGGAGACTCAGAGAGCAGCAGTGTCTATGTTTGTGTGGGCATCTAGCCTAATTTTCTTGTGCTGTCTGGGAAAGGAAATCTGGAAGGTTCCACCTACACAAATTCACAACTTTGTTTATTTTCCTTTCAAGTCTCCTTCTGAGGCCAAGAGTTGGTGAGATGAATAGCCCATTTACCGCCCTGGGTTAGGACATCGTAGTCTGTCATTACGCAATGTGTTTTTATGTGTGAACTTGGGTGTTAAGTGAAAGTACTCCAAGCAGGGGTGGCAGTGTGGGGGATGACACAAACAACCACAGGGAATGAACTGCCTGGTTTGAAGACTGACTTAAAAGGTGACAAGGTCATAGCAGACAGTGTCCCATGTCTCAACAGGCAAAGACTAAGGAATAAATGCCCTTGATAGAGGAGACAATGTGAACCAGTTGGAGTTTCACATTGAACCTTAGTTGTGATAAAGACCATATCCAAAAGCAATTAAAGGAGGTTTATTTCATCTTCACAGTTCCCAGGTTAAACTTTCTCACTGAGGGAGTTAACACAGGAGCTGAAGCAGAAGCCACAAAGGAAGACCGTTGTTCACTGGTTTGCAACTCTTGGCTTGCTTCTCTTGCTTTCTTATACATCCCAGAGCCACCTGCCCAGGGGTGGCAACACACACACACACACACACACACACACACACACACACACACACACACAGGGCTGGATCCTTCCACATCAATCACCAATGAAGAAAATGTCCCCCAGACTTGCCTTTAGGCTAATGTGTTGGGGGTGTTTTCTCTATTTTGGCTCCTCTCCTAACTGACTCTAAGTTTATGCCAAGTTGACAGAAATAACTAGCACACTTGGGGTCTCTGCTATCAAAGGCACATTAGAATATACAAGGATAGTGTTGCCATGTGTAGTGATACCATTGTTACAGATGTGTATAATGGGGCTGGCCTGCCCAGGGGCCGCTCTGAGAGAACAAAATCCGAATTCCTATTGTCTCTATGGGGAAGGAGCGGAACTGTATTACCAAACACAAGGAGACAGGGAAGAGGCCAGGCTGGGAGGCCCAGTCGTTGGAGCTCAGCCTAAAAGAGAAGAGGAGAGGATGGACTGGCATGGGATTAGGACAGAGGTGGGGATCCCTACACAGGACAGTAACAGTGATGAGGCTTTATGGCTGTTAGGATCTGGCTGCTAAGACCTTCCTTTACTAAAACCCTGTTCCTTTCCACCTGCCTTGCTCTTCAAGGACAGAATGAGCATCTCATGTTTAACTGGATAACAGTCAACTACAGTCCCTTTCCCCTTTGTCTCAGTAGCCTAGTAGCTATTGTCCTTCTTAACCAATGCACTCGTGCCTTTTGGAACTTTGCAACTCCTGTAATTCACCGTTTTTCTTCTCTGTTTTCATTGTTGGTGAACTCCAAAGCAAATCTCTGATTCACCTTCATCAAGCTGAGGTTTTATTCGAGCCCTGTATGAACTTGTCATGCTTGGTTTATGCTTCAACCTGTTCTTACCTGGCCTTATCGCTCTCAGCCATTTTCATTTTATGCAATTTCTTGTACTACTTGGAGCTTTAAGTATTTTGACACAAAGGACTGTTGTTAATAAATGGTATCTGAGTGGCTTTTAATAAATGTGTTCTATAAAACATGGCTCGCCTTCCAGTATCAGCTTTGTAATGCACAGAAGGACTTCTATCAACAAGATCAACAATTGTAGAAATAACAAAACAGGAGCCCTAGGCCTCCGAGTTCTCATTCTAGCAGTTGCTTCAGCTTCTAGCAGGCAGCAGATTAGTTAGATCTGTGTTTAAGCAAGCGCTTCCAGTTCCCTAATTTAGGGAGTTGTTGTGAACTCTACCAAAACTTTTAAAGTGTGCTTTTTAGATGACCAGGGGTGTGTAATGTTGAGAATGGTTTAAAGTCCCAAATCACAGAATACATTGTAGCATCTCCTAACCTGTTCATCACACTCCCCAAGTCCTAATCACAGAATACACTGCAGCATCTCCTAACTTGTTTATCACACTCTCCAAGTCCTAAAACACAGAATACATTATAGTATCTCCTAATCAGTTTATCACACCCCCAGGCATGACCATTTCAGATGGGCATATGTTTGGCGTCCTTTTATACTTGTTTATTTTGCTCAAGTACAAAGGAAAAGTAAATTTATGCTAGGAAATGAATAGATGATAAATTCAAAAGAAAATGTGTCAATTCTCCTGACATCTTCATCTCAATGATATTATCAGTTTGGCATCTACTCTTCTGGAATTTTCTACATCTATGCAAACATAAATGGCTGTGTGCACAAGTCTACTAAGCACACCACAAGCAAAGCTTTCTGTTTTAAATGAACCACATGAGTATGCCCTAGTTATTTGCCCCATTAGCCATCCAGCTCATATTTTTGGTTTCTGTTCTTATTGTCTTAAGAGCAGAGGGCAGTCTGTTTCTTCAGAACTCTCTTCTCGGCACTACCAATTTGGTGTGCCTGAGTCTCATGGTCCAAATTGAATCCTGACATACCAGGTCAGTAGATCAGGATTCACTTACACCTTCATAGACAGCGGTGGACTAATGAAGACAAGAATGATTTAACTTTACTGGTGGCTTCGGGTCTCAACAAGGCTATTTATATGCACTTGCCAACTCTCAAGAGACCCAGAAAGGACTTGTATTTTTTTTCCTTACCACATTCAATTTGGGTTAAATATGTAAATACTCACAATGGCCACCAGAGGGCAACAACCACTCAGAGTGATCAGGTAGAGGCCCTCCAACCCTGTTGACAACTGCTTGATTCCTAACTTGAATGTGTACAGGCTCCCATTGACTGGTATTTTGAATAAATAAATAAATAAATAAATAAATAAATAAATAAATCCAACATAAATTTCAAAGGAGGTAAAGGTAAACACTTTAAATGGTTTTCTAAACAGTTATAGCAGATCACAGTATAGCCAGATAATAGATAATTGATAGCTAGACAGAAAGACAAGTAGACAGATTTACCAATTGACTGATTCAGGGTCAGAGCCTTGCCGTGTAGTCTAGAATGGCCTTGAAATCACAATGTCTCTACTCCCTCAAGCACGAGTCAGGATTACAGGCTTGTGCCACCGTGACTAGCTGTTATTTTTGTCGTTATTCACAGCCTTTTTTTTTTCTAAAATATAAATTAAAAGACAGAGCCCCACCTTTTGCTGTGATGGTCTCCCAGGCCTTGTTCTGAAAGCCCATTCCACCAAAGTGTCTCTGCTCAGAACTGCTTCATTGCTTCCGGCATAGGCGGACAACCTAAGTTTAGTTTTTAAACTTATCTCTTATTCTTGAGAATTTCAAGTGTATACAATGATCATATGTACTCCATCCAGCTCCCCTTAAGATGCTATGGATGATATCACCACACACTCTGGCTATAGAACATAGAGAAATCAATCTCACACTGACTGGAGAACTTCCTCCTTGCTGGCTCGTTTTCACAAAGTGCCTGGATGGGCTGTGCAGGCTCCTGGTATAAGAAGATAAAGGTCTTCTCAGTGCTGGACCTTGTATCCTGCCTTGCTGAGCTGCCAGGCAATATCTGCCCACTTCTCCAATAGTGGCATTGCTGTTATTGGGTAATTTTGAAATCTGTTCCGTGGGAGGAAATGTCATGCCTGGTACTAGAATCCTAGTCAAAAGTCTGGGAGGCCATATGTTATTTTTTCTATATGATTATGTTGTCAAAATGTATGATTCTAAATATTTCTTTACATCCATAGACCAGGGCTTCTCTCAAGCTTGGTTAATGAAGCTTCTTTAGGCAGTGGACAACAGTCAGTGGTGTGATGCAGAACTTGACTAAGTGACTGACTGCTCGGCTCTAAATAGGACTTCTATATCAACTGCACCAACTGCTCGTGAAAGCTCCAGGCAACACTGTGGGAAGGGAGGCAGAAAGAAGAGAAGAGCTAGAGGCTCTGGGGAGGGCAGGTGCTGTGAGATGCTGTCCTGTGGGTGTGACATGAACTTACAGCCACTGTGGTTATCGGCACACTATCAAGCCAGCAAGCATCCAGGCATGGATGGCAAGATGACCTCCAAGCCCCACCCATTCATCAGGCACTTTTCTGAACTGACAGCTGCTGGGGGAGAGAAACCCGTCCTTTTCTGAAGATGTTGCCACTGGTGAGTTTCCCATGACCCAGTGGATGCCCCATACTCAGGCACTTTACTTTATAAAAAATAATCTCATTAAAAAATGTATTAAAAATAGGTTCTCCACAACAAAAGTCTTTTGTGAATTCAGGGTGTGTATGTTTAGCTAACAGATTAGAAAGGCCATCTTTAAAGAATTAAATTTTCTTACCACTGTCAGCATAGAGGCAGGCTATCAATGTTTACATTTTTGGCCACTCACCAAAGTTTAAGTATGCACATGTCAGGTATGAATTGGTACTTCCAGTAGTGTCCATAGACCCAGTGGAAGGGAATTTGTTACATTTCATTCAAATAGAATCATTTTTCATATATTTTTTTAGGGGAATATAAGGCAATACTTTTTATCTAAGCATAGAGTAGACTTTCTGATGATTATTTATGAATCCTGCACTATTAAAACTTCAAAGAAAAACATAGTGAGACTCTGTCTCAAAAAACAAATGGCTAAGATAGCAATTAGATGGGGAGGGTTCCCTGGCGACCTTGGGGCCTGATTCTGACCACTGATAAGCAAACAGATAACAATCCAAAGGCCAGAAAACGGTGCCGCGCAATATACCATAAATCCACATGGTGGCGATATTTCATCGCACTTAGAGAATCGCTTCCCTTCTTTGGCTTCCTTTGCCTTTAAATGTCTGAGGACCCTGAACCTGTGGTTTTCCCTGTATTGACCTATTTTGCCTGTGATAAGCCAAGAGAGTTGAATGTTTAGTTTCTATATCTGGCAACGCCAAAGTGCAAGCATATAGAGTATGAAGGAGCTACTGCCAAGAGGCAGGCTTTTGAGAAGCCACACATAAAGGACCCTGAACACTGACACTTTTGAAGCCTTTCTTGGAGATGCTGGGCACCCTTGGACGTACAGAGTGTCTCTACCTCTGTTAGTATATCTACCCCGGTCCCAGTGAAGCAGGTGAGCGCAGGTTTACTTAACCATTTTCAGCTAAGGGGTTCTGAACCCTCCTCCTGACACCCCTTGATGCCAGCCTTCCGCTGCATGGAGCCATGTGTGTGCACCCACACCACACCAAAGCTTGTGAGAAAGGCTCACAACAGCGGGTACCTTACCCAGCCAATCTGCAAATCTGGCCTTTGAGCTCTCCCACACAGTGAGAGAGTAAGGTTTTCACTCATCCTCCATTGACCGGAGCAGACAACATCTAAGAGGAGGACTATGAGGAAGTCTGTTACCTCTATCACCACCATGCAATCCCCAAGGCAGTCATCTCCCATCACAGGACCGTAAGGCGGTTTATCACACGCACCCTTCAGCCACGGAGATGAAATCTACAGCATGCATCTAGTCCCTGACTATATGGAAACTGCAGAAAGCAAACTCCCATCACTCACTTGTTATTCCTAGGGAAGGCAACGTATAATATAATTACACTGTGATGGATTGAATCTGACAGACAGCAGAAAATTCAAGCCAGAGAACATTAACTAGGGAATGGGTTTTTTCAATGATATTCCATGTCTCTTAAAGTCAGTGTTGGAAGGGATTAGGGCAAGTGTAAAGACACACACAACTTGCATTACAAACTTTCAAGCACTTCTCTTTGAGGAAAAGGCTCATTGTGTGCTGGGTTAGTGTGAGGCATTTCACCATGAGCTTTATATACCTGATCTCTTTTTATTACCCTTGCTGTTTGGATGAGAAAAAAAAATGAATACAGTGTTCTAGAGATGAAGTACTTCAGGTTCATACAACTGTCCATCCTGAGCTTCAAGTTCATACTTGGCAATTGTATGGCCTGGGTTAAAACCAGATCTAGCCAAGGCCACACACACTGCTGTTCTCGCCCTGTAGGGCATGTTCTGTGATGATGCTCAGGCCCCAGCTGGTGGTGGTACCCTGAGTAAAGTACCACCTGAGACGATGCAGAATCCCAAGCAGCAAGTGAAGCTATAACTTCTAGACTCTCCCTCAGCACAATCCTCTGGCTGGAGAAGGAACCACGGACTCCTAGTCAGAAAATGAAGCCAGAGTTCCCCCTGAAAGGAATCCTGGGGCTAGAGAGATGCCTCCATGGTAAAGATCATTGGCTGTTCTTGCAGAGAACCTGGGTTCAATTGCCATCACCTACATAATGGCTCACCACCATCTGTAAGTTCAGTTCCTGGGGAATCAGGCCTTAAGGGCCCCAGACATGCATGTAGTGTATAAACATACATCCAGGTAAAACACTCCTGGACATAAAATATATTTTTTAAAGCAAGAAATCCTAATTAGATAATTTTGGTAAAACCCTAAAGGGATCTTCAGGAGAGAGACAAGACCCAAACCTCCAAGACCCAGGGAGCTTTATGCAATCCACTTTTCAGTTTAAATTAATGTTCATATACTGATGATGTAATCAATGAGTAATACATGTATCTTTGTAAGCTAGCTTTTTAAGTCATATGAGCTTTGCACTTCACAAACTGAGTCTGCCTAACCCGTGTCTTTACCTCCTGTTAAATATTTGGCCCTCGGTGCTGTGAAGGCTGTAAAAGACTCCTCATCAATCTTGAAGCTGTCATGTGAGGCCCTATGCCCGGAGCATCATCTTCCTGGAAGAGGAGAGGGAGCAAAGAAAGCAAGGGAGGGAGACGGGGAGGGTAACATGATTACATGCAGACTTGGCAACGGGTTCACTCTGTGAAGGGAGACGGGGAACTCCCATGAGGCTCTCTCTTACAAGGGCAAATTGTGAGATGGGGCACAGCTCAGCAGTTCTGGGTTTGATCTAGAGGGTGTGTGTGTGTGTGTGTGTGTGTGTGTGTGTGGGTGGGTGTGTGTGTGTGTTTATGTATGTTGGTGGCCTTGCTGAGCAGCCAGGATACTTTGTGTCTTCTAATGGTTCTAGCACACTGTAAACAGTTCTACAAGATCACTCAATAAGACAGCAAAGATTCCCCCATTGCCATGGAAATTGAGAGGCTAAAGATGAGGTCTAGATATTGTTTCTGTGGAGTGGTTTCTGTCTGTTTGTTTGTTTGTTTGTTTGTTTTGACAGTCTGTTAACACAACCATCAGATTTTATGAACCAAAAATGAACAATTATCACTTTTGGCTCCTCTTGCTCCTCCAATGAAGGAATGCTGAAGTTCTGGGGAAAGAAAAGAAAGGCCAATGGGTATCAAGTACCAGGGGCGTACTTTGTACAGTAAGGAAAACACATTACCTTAAAATAGCCACAAGAGGGGTTGGGGCAATAGCTCAGTCAGAAAAATGCTTGCTTTGAAGGTTCAGGGGCCTGAGTTAGGTCCCCAAGACTCACAAAAATGCTGGGTGCAATGGTACACATGGTCATCCCAACTCTGAAGATGTGGGTCCAGAAGCCTGCTGGACAGCAAACCTAATCTAATTGTTGAACTCAAGGCCAGTGGTGGACTTATCCTAAAGAAAGTAAACATACCCTCTAGCCTACATATGCTCTCTCACATGCACACATACACACACACACACACACACACACACAGAGAGAGAGAGAGAGAGAGAGAGAGAGAGAGACAGACAGACAGACAGACAGACAGAGAGAGACAGAGAGACAGAGAGAGAGAGAGAGAGAGAGAGAGAGAGAGAGAGAGAGAGAGAGAGAGAGAGAGAGAGAGAGAGAGAGAGAGACTTGGAATGCTTTCACCACAAAGAAAGAGCAAACATTTGAGGAAACAGGTAAATTTGGCCCAGTTAGACCATCATCATGTACAAGATGTATCTATGGACTCAAATATCATATTTTACTCATAAGTACACATAAGTTTTTAGAGAAACAGATTCAATAGTCTGTTATAGAAGTCTTCCACAGCCCTTTCCCTCTCTCAGCACAGAATAGCTCCCTGGGGTCATTAGGTCTGCTTGTGTCTCCACAAGTTTCTAATATGGTTTAGACCCTCAAGATGCCTCAGGCCAGTGGCCCCCTGAGGAAGACTTGAACCATAAGTCAGAGCTGGCCATTCACCCTGTCTTATCTTGTGTGTCTATAGACATTGCCTTTACATTGGAAAAGCATCTATTACCAGACTTAGTTATAGACTTACATTAGCCTTGGACCTCAGAGTCAGAGCAATTAAAACTCAGAAGTGAAACTAAGTAAAAGTAAATATATCTAAACAAATGGAGCCATGAGCTAGTATCTCACGGAAAGCTTTAGTCCTTTCCATTTCTGAAGTGCCTAATGGCTGTAAAAGGTGGTCTGGAAACTACGCGGGCAGAGAGCAGGAGCGTGGGGCAGAGAACAGGAGCATGGGGCAGAGAACAGGAGCGTGGGGCAGAGAACAGGAGCGTGGGGTAGAAAGGTTTTTGATTCGTGACAGCTTTAATGGAGTGTTTGGTTTTACAAAATAGCAGGAGAGCTGTTTATCCCTTGAAGCCTGTGATCTGGAGAAACCTAGTCCAAGTACATGCACACAGGAGTGACTTGAGAGGGTTGTGGACAGCTGTTCTACATCTGAAGCCCTCACCCCTTCACCCACCCTACCCCCGCACCAAGCCTTTATTTCTTGCCCAGATTCTGAAGGATGGGTCGACAGACCTGCTTCTATAGCTCAGTTACTTGAATTGCTCTCATCTAGAATTAAACTTTTGAATTACTTTAGTTAGTTGATAAAATAAATTCAGGCTCACATGACTTAAGTGAGATTTTGCTTCTGAGAAACAGGGGCCACTTGGTCGAGGGAAAAGGTCTCTACTAAGAACTCACTGTGTGTCTTGAATGGCTAGTTGATACTATTATTTTAATTAACACAGACACACACGCACATATATATATGTATATATATATACATATATATATAATTAAGCCCACATTGAAAGTGTGAAGCATGGTTTTTAAATTTATTCTAGAAGACAAGAGTTAACAGGATAGCCTGTACCTTTTTGGCCTCTGTCCTCTAAGACTGTCCTTAAAGGCAGGGAGCACCCTCATAGAGGCAGGGGGAGTGGGGATGGGATAGGGGGTTTCCGAAGGGGAGACCTGGAAAGGGGAATCATTTGAAATGTAAATAAAGAAAATATCCAATAAATGAAAAAAAGAGGAGCTTACAGCATCAACCAATTGCAGTGGTGCAGCTCTGGGCTCTTCCAAAAGTTAAGTGGGCTTGCTCAGACTCTTCAGGTGACAAACACCTGTCCCCCTGGGGTTCACTAGATGGTGGCGAGGCAGAGGGCATAAGGAGGCATTGGCCAAAGCCATCCAGCGAAGCATTCTCAGGGCACCACTAGCGCATCAGTCTCTTGTGGGCTAGAGGTACTGCATCTGTGTGAGCAGCTTGTTTGTTTGGAGCAGTTTGTTGTGAGCAGTCTGTATGACTGGCAGATCATTCTAGCTACAGGATGCTTTCTGTTTAAAAGGGGGTAGCTTTGAGTTTCCTTTGCAAAGGTGAGAAGATAGAGCAGTGCGGTTCAGGAAGGAAATGACAAGGCTTTAGGGATTTTCTGCACAGCCTGGGGACCTGCTCAGCAGGCTCCCTGGTGGCTGCCTCCTCCATTCTTAAAAAGCTACTGCACCTACACTGTTTCCCCCATACCAGGCCGAGTGGCCACTGTGGGGCAGCATGGTGCAAAACATGAAGCTGATTCCCACTGGGAAAGAGTTGGCATTTGCATGCGGCAGGTAAAATGCAATCAGGGATTCTCTGCATACTTTCCAAGTTCTCTTTTCCACAGCCACGCTCCACCATATCAAAAATTAATCAAGCAATAAGGCGCCAAGGAAGCGAACCTTCCTTTTCTTCTCTCTCTTTTTGGTCTCAAGATTTAGAAGCTTGAAGACTTCAGAGACTACAAGAACTGATCCATATCAGAACCGGTGAATTTCTAAAAACTCTCCATGGTCAAAAGCCCAAAGTAAAAACTCAAAGTAGTAGGTCTCAAACCAGGGGATTTTACCCCTTGGGATGAGCAGTGTGTAGAGAAACCTTTTGGATGTACCAGGTAAGGGAGAGGGGTGTAGACACTAGCATCTGGGGGACAGAAACCAGTTTGCAACTCAGCATCCTGCAATGTGCAGAACAGTGTCCCTAGCAAGACCAAGTCATCCTTCAAAGACACAAATGGCAAAGTGGCAGCAAATACCGAGGACCTTTGGTCCTCTGAGGCCTCAGTAGCACACGTTCTGTTCTAATCAGCTGAGCTCCTGTGCAGTCTACAGCTCATTACCAAGAAGACTTGCTCTGGGGACAGGCAGACATGTCCATGTCGTCCGTTAGGTAGGGAGGTCTATCTGGCCACATTCTGCCTACCAAATCTCACAGTCTGATCACTCAGGGACCAAGGTCAGGGACACGACTATGCCTCTAAGCACTTGGGTAGGAGACCTGTTCTTACCACTTACCTCCCCACCCTTAATCTTCTCGACCTTGCCAATGAAAGGTGTTGGGGTTTTGCTTTCGATTTTGCTTTCCTGACTAAATCAACCTAAGACGTTGAATGTTTGGCAGCAAAAACATCCATCTAAAATCCAAGGCATTGTTGTCGGGTTTGTTGATGGTTGCCTCTTTATCATGGACAGTGACATTAGTCTTCCATTTTGCAAGCTGTTTGCAGGGGCAGTTGAGCTAAGCAGCTAGCCCTGTGTTTCACATGGCTTTCTATCCTTGTCAGTGGAAGGGAGGGACTCCTCATAGAGCTGCACCAGTGAGGTGTGAATAGAAAACACAACACGTTAGCCATCTGTTGGTAGAGCACTTGCAAGCCCGACAGGAGCCTTTCAGTGACCTTCTTGAAGCGTCCACTCAGAGCCACCATTTGGAAATGGTGGCATTACAGGGCAGAGGGAACAAGAACTGAAGAACTATGGTCTTTTCCAGAAAAGCTATCCTGAAAGTCATCTCACTCTCCTGGATTTTATAAAATGACAAACAACCCTTTGAGTGTTTCTTGTCAATGAGATACTTGGGTTTATTTGTTACTATAGCAAAGCCTGTTCAAGGTTTATTTGTTACTATAGAGAAGCCTGTCCTGCCTTGTCTAACTATACAGTAGCATTAAACATTTTAAGTAAACCAAGTAAGTAAATTTTAAAAAAAAAATTAACTAAATTATGGTCCAGGACATTATCAAAACCAATCAAAATGACCTTCAATTGTCATGTGACACCCAACCTTCTTCCCTCTCTAGGAACCTGGACCATGACAGAGTGAAGCTCATCCAGGGGTTCCAAACAGCACAAAGTACAATTCCCAGGGGCATGTGGGAGCCTCTGCCTCCTTGGCAATCACATTAAAGTGGCTCTAAAGAGCAGGGCAGCAAGAATTAGAATCTTTAGAGGCAGATGGAAAGATTTACACTCATCTGTGTGGCACATTCTCCTTCCTTTTCTTTGATGAAGCACAGCTCTCCCTCAGCTCAGTCATATTGGTGATGGAGTGCAGCCTCCTTGTGCCCCGACAGGTCAGTGGTGGGATGCACCTTTCAAGAGCATGGACTTCTTGGTCAGCTTTTCCATCTCTAGGCCTGCAGTCTCACTGGGGTTGAGATTCTTATTTTCTTCATTTCATTAAACCAGACAGGCCTGGACATACACAGAATTCGCAGATGAGGAACCAGAAATTTGGTTAGAGAGAGCCAGAGCTCAGAGGTAGGAGGGCTAGAATTCAAGTCCTCTCCATTCAAGTCAAGAATGTGACTCTGAAGTCCTCCATCCCATCCCCCACCATGACACCAGATGAAGTGCTAGAGAAATGCTAGGTAAAGCTTGTGTGGACAGTGGCTGGGCTTCTTCCAGGGTCCCAGCCTTGTAGTTCACCAGTTGGCCACACACAGCTGGTTAATCTGCCTCCAAACCTAAATAGTTCAGGAGGAGAAAAGGCTGCTGTGGTCTGAGTAGTTCAACAATGGCTATCTCCTGAGGGAATCTGGTAATTGTTCAATCCAGGAAACGAGATATTTTAGCAGTCCCAATCTGATGCTGGAGTCCTAGAGAGCTGCTGGTCTTTAGTCTGCATTGGAATCCCAAGGAAGTGGGTTCTAAGAATTGCTTCAGCAACAAGATGGATGGATTTGTCATTGAGAGTGAGGGCAAGCAGGCAAACAGTAAACACTTCCTTCTTCCATGTTCTTTTATATAGACTGACACCAGAAGGTGTGGCCCAGACTTAGGGTGGTTATTCCTCAAATGGTCCACTCAACAAAATCATAATCTCTCACAGGGATGCCTGACTGCTTGGGCTTTAGTTGATTCCACATGTGGTCAAGTTGACAACTGAGATTAGCCATCATAGGCATTTTGAAGTAAAATGATGTCTAGCATATGTCTTTAAAGGAATGTGATGAGGAATAAAAAGTAAATATTTCAAATTACCATATGTTAATCTGATGGCGATGTGAGAGAGCCCTGCTGTTCCTGCTACTGTACTATTCTGGTTGCGCTGTGTCAGTCTGGTGATGTGTGAGGTCTCTGTGTTCTTGCTACTATACTATTTCTATGTTTACTTGAAATTTTTGTAGTGGAGGAACTGTAGAACACAAACCCCTGTCATTCTCCCAGGATGCATTTCTTTTGACTGCATAACTCATAGCCATCTCAAAATCTCAATAAAATGTCTCTCCTCTGTCAGCCGCTGAAGTAAAATTAGCAAATCAGATGCCATTGTGTTTGATGTAAGACATTCAGAGAAAGGCAAATTAAAGTGAGGTTTGTATTTTGAAGTGATAGGCTCGACATCAGGAAGCTGGACTCTGGAGAAATGAAATGCCCCTGTGTGTTTCCTAGAGTCTGGTGGGGCTCTCTGCAAGGGATTTTCAACTGCAGACAACAAGAGAACTCCCCGGAGGGAGGCAGGATTATCCTGACACTAATCTGGTCCCAGCCACTAATTGGTTACACATCTTCTGGCATTCCTCAAATAACTAAAGCACATGGGGAGGAAAGACCACATGGCTCCATCTGGCTCCCAGGTTGTTCCTGTCTCTGGAAGTTGACAAAGGGAGCCAGTAGGGTTAGGGTTAGGGTTAGGGTTAGGGTTAGGGTTAGGGTTAGGGTTAGGGTTAAGCACAGTTCATACAATGCCTGGCTGATGTAAGGTGCAGCAGAGCTATTAAGCTTCAGTGGAATCCACAAGGATGAAGAAGAGCTTACATGCATCACAAGAGCAGAGATGTGTGGAAGAAAGGAATGTGGCCAGTGGGATAGCTGGGTCTCCATGGATGCAAGGCAGCTGGAGCAAAGGGAACATGAAGGGCTGAAGCTGATAGCTTGAAGGAAGCGAGAGCATTTAGGACTTTGAGTAGTCTATTAGTCCATTTGTGCCTCTATAACAAAATACCTATGGCTGAGTGTTTTAAAAATGATAGAAGTTTATTCCTAGCAATCTGGAGACTGGAAGTCTAAGAACAGGAACAGACATCAGGCAGGTTAAGTGTCCACTGAAGGCTGTGTTTGGGTCTCTGCCTCACAGACTGGCACCTCACAGCCTGTCCTCATATGACAGAAAGGCTTTGGCACTACCCGCAAGATTTTCTGTGATGCCGTTAAATCCATCCTGAGGGCTGTGCCTGAAGAGTTAACCTCCCTAGAAGTTCCCACACCTAAACAATATCAGGTTGATTAAGGGGGCTGATGAGTCTGGAGGGACATCTTCAGGCAGAGCAACTGGGAAAACAGGTTATCGTTGCAGCTACAATTGTAATGAATATTCCCTTGAGGATCGAACCCCCAAACGTGCACTTTCCAATGAGACCCCATATCCCACTTCTACACAGCAGGTAAGAAGGAGGAAGTAGAAGAATGGGGGTGGTGAAGGGTTGTAAAATTCCAGAAATGATCCTGTAAGGGCTTCAGTTAGGAGAGAGCACTGGGCTTTATGAGCCAGGCATAAGAGGACTAAGCTTTGAGGGGAGCTATGGCTGGTAAGGTTGGCTGGAGGACAAGAGGGATGGGGCTGGGGGGTAAAGAGGTGATGCCTGCTCTTGAGGGGAAGGTGAAGGAGGAGAGGGTGAAGGAGGAGAGGGTGAAGGAGGAGAGGGTGAAGGAGCAATGCCCATCTGGGGGAGAGGGTTGAAGGGCAATATCCAATGTCCAGATAAAAGG
Source organism: Mastomys coucha (assembly GCF_008632895.1). Lineage (NCBI taxonomy): Eukaryota > Metazoa > Chordata > Mammalia > Rodentia > Muridae > Mastomys > Mastomys coucha. Next base: position 48,738,773 of record NW_022196903.1, read on the forward strand.
CCCACAGTGTAAAGTCTGAGCTGCCATCTACTGCCACACACACAGATGCAGGATCTCTCCCCAGCACTCCACACCTTCATTCATTAAGCATTGCTTCTCACATCCTATGTCAGCAGCAGAGCCCTACTCTACTAGGAAGGACCTTGCAACACCAGCTGTCAATCATTTTTAATAGGAATGTCCCTTTAAAAAGATCTACACAGCAGTGAAAGTTTCCAAGTGGGGAGGTACACCACCATGGCCACTTTGCCATTTGTGTCTCTCCAGCTCCCATAGAATAGTTTGATTTGGGATTTAAATGATAGCTATTACCCTAAACCCACCTTCTTGTGATGGTTATCCCCAAACACTTCATTCTGTATTTAATGAGTTGGCAGGATTTGTAGATGCAGAGGATCTATCTTGGACTTAACAGTACAATGAAAAAATGGCAACCACCCTCCTGGTGCACATAAGTGAAGACTGATGAATTACTAAGCAGAGGCTGCATGAAAAGCCAGGTATGTAGGCTGGTCGAATGGCTAAGTGCTTCCTGATGTGGCATCTGCCACTCACTCTCTGCATGAAAATGCATCTGGGAAGGTGAGCAGAAATCCTACCCTTGGCTAGATCTAGTACTGCAGAAATCTGAATTGTCTCCTAGGCATCGGGAGAGGTTGGTGGGAGGGGTCAAGGGAGAAGTCCTTCCCACGAACAGCTCCTCCTACTCAGCTGTGCAGCACCTGAGCCACACTCCACTCCATGGCTCTCAGCTAGGGCTCAGCAGCCCTGACTACATTATATGTGGGACTCAGGACAAAGTGAGAATGTGTGAATCCCTGCTACACAGTATAAATCTTTGGCCTTCTCCAGTCTACCTCAACTTGTTTGTCTTTACTATTTAAGGTTTTGTTAGGTAAAGAAATATTAGGATGTAAAATCATTAGTGTACTTTTTAATGTTATTTTCATTAGACAATTATAGTTTAAAGGTAAATATAAGAATGTTTTCACCCATATACAGAATCACTAAAATCTGTCGGGGTCCAAGAATCACCGAAGAATGATACCCCAGACTAAAATAGGATGCAAAAGCAAAGAGCAGTTATTCAGCTGAATTTCCTGCACGCAGAGGTTTCCCCATTTGGGAATGGAGACCCCTAGTAGGTTCACAGGCCCAGCTTTTATTGTCAGTTAAGGGAATACCAGGGAAGGGTGTGTGCCGTTTTACCTTGATCGGTTAGCTTTTCTCTAGGGTCTGACTGATTCTACAATCTGTTAGGCTCTGGAGACTTCCCAGGGGGTTACTTACTCATTCTAGCCACCTATTCTAACTTCAGGCCAGATAAAGTGTCCTCTGGTTGACTGCCCATGGCTGTGATTGGCTGACCACAGGTTCCTGGATCTGGGTTCTCATTTCTGGAGAAACAGACACTTAGGCCTAGTCTCCCAAACTGCCTGTTTGCAGCCTGTCATAGAGTCAGCCTGGCTCTGGCTAACTCAGTCCCCTGAATTCTATGTTCTGTATCATTGGTACATATGGATCTTATTCTCATTTGTTCCTTCTCCTCCTTCACTCCTCCTCTTCCCTCTCCTCCTTTCCCTTCCTTCTTCCCCCTCCTCCTCTTCCTCCTCTTGTTCCTCTCATCCCAACTGGAGTTTCCTCTCCCTTCTGTCCTCCAGTTTCTTCCCCCACCCCCATTCATTCCTCCAGTTCCCCTCAGAAAAGGTCAGGCCTCCCAGGAATATCAACCATACATGGCATATCAAATTGCACTAAAACTAGGCACCTCCCCCCATATTAAGGCTGGATGAGGCAACCCAGTGGGAGGGAAAAGGCCCCCCAAGCAGGCAAAAGAGTGAGAAACAGTTCCTGCTCCCACTGTTAGGAGTCCCACAAGAGGACCAAGCTACACCACCATAACCTATATGCAAAGGGCCTAGGTCGGACTCACGAAGGCCCCTGATTGTCAGCTCAGTCTCTGGGAGCCCATACGAGCCCAGGTTAGTTGGTTCTGTGGGTTTTCCTGTGGTATCCTTGACCCCTCCAGCTGCTACAATCCTTTCTCCAGTCTTCTGCAGGCTTCCCAGAGCATGTTCCTAATCTTAGCCAGAACAGTGGCAGTGTCTCACAAAATGGCACAGTATTAGTTCCTTCTGTTGCATGGGTACACATGTACATTAATACTTACATATATGTCGGGGTTGGTCTGGTGCTGTTATGTATTTAAATGCTAAATACTGGCTCCCCAGGTCTGGTTGCCACCAGACCAGCAAATTCCCCCATACAGCGTCCTTTGTTTGTAGAGACCTTGCTCTTCGGCTTAAAGCTATTGGTTAAATAAAAGTGGCTACAGTCAATTACTGGGGAGAATGGAGGTAGGTGGACTTTCAGTAACCGGGATGGGGGTCTCAGGTGGGGACCACAAGGAGAGGAAAGAAAAAGGGAAAGTAGGCTAGGAGAGGGAGACAGGGAGGAGAAGGTCCTCATTAACTGTGATGGACCAGGAGCATGTACTTAAAGTGAAATGGACCCTGAAGACAGGCTGATGGAACAGAAATAACCTGGGATAATTCAAACTGCAAGTACTTGGGGACACTGCTGGGGATTTAACAGTCTAGCACTAGAAAAATAGATTAGGGGAAATTCCCCCAGTGATTCTGCCAAAGCTAAATAAATAAATCATTGCCTGAGTCTCACTCATTTGGAAGCTAACAGGGATAGAAAGAATTCAAATACTTTACATATATATCAATGTATAAAAATACCAAAATACATTTACATATTCTATTCTTTTTGTTTCCATTGAAAAATACTGCTATAAACATTTTTGTACATACCATTTGCTATACATGTGTTCAAGAGTGCCATCACTATATTAGTATAGTACAGAGTATGCCTTAGTTCAGGGCATGTATGTTACCAAAAGACTCTGGTGCATGACTGGAGGCACTTTGGATTGCAATCTGAAATAGTGTGCGTTCCTGGGAGGAAACACTGATGCAACCTGAAAAAGTCTGGGGTTTAGTTCACAGCAGCTTGTCACTTACTTTCTTAATTTTGACAAATGTACATAGCTCATAAGAGGCCAGCGTTAGGAGGAATCAGGTGAGCAGAAGCAGATGAGACCTCTCGATGTGATTTTTGAAGCTCACACGAAAATCTAAAGTGATTCCAAAATTAAAAGAGACTTTCTTAGCACGGACTTCACTACGAATTACTGGATTTGAACAAGCACACAGCACTGACAAGCTAACCCCGCTCCCAGCTGTGTGAGTTGAATGTCTGTCTCTGTGTTTAGGAGACTCGGATTCATTATCTTTGCACAGAACCTAGTGCTAAGTTCATCTCATCCTGATGGGGCAAGTTAGAGGCAAACTTGTGCCTACACAGTTCTGTCACTAACCGTCTAAGTTGCCGCATAACATTTATAAAATGAGTAACAAAGTGGTGGAACTATAGAGCTTCCAAGATTCTTAAAGTGCTCCCTGAAAACCTAGTGCAGGGCTTGTATGGCTGTGTGTCCAGCTGACCCAAACACCTGACAGTCTGACTCTTTCCTGTAAGTGTTACTGGTGACTCTTGTTCTTACCACCAGTCACATCCTGTGCTCTCTTTGGAAGATAGAGACCAAAGGTATCAGAAATAAAGTCTGGATTCCTCCCCTCCTTAAGAGACTACACTAGCTTGCCCATTTGAAAACAATTGGCAACATCCCTGCCCTTCCTGTGTTTACAAAGTTAGAGTTGGCATTTCCACAGGCTGCTGCACTGAGGAGCAGCCACTGACTGACTGTAGAGAGGGCCCCTAAGCTCTGCTGTGATGTGTGTATAAACCCTTTCCGGGTCGCCCCCTTTCTAGCTAGCTAGCTAGGGCAGAGTCCTGATTGGCTTGGATCCGTTCTGTGCACCCTACTTTCTAGTCAGTCACCCTGTGCAGGGTCTGGAACTGCTGGGATCTAGATGAAATCCCTTTTCTACCAGGGGCAGGAAGCAGGGCAGGCAAAATATGAATACTTTCCAGAATTATGTTTCACAGGAAATCAAGGGACAGTGAAATCCTCTTTTCTGGGTCCTGAGAGTTCCGTCTCATTGTAATGAGAGCATCCACCCCTAATCTTGGCTAGTGCTGAAGCAGGGAGCCACTGCTTGCCAGCACCCTGGGTCTGATGAAATAATGTGAATAGCTTAGGATGTTTTCAAGCCCTTGGGAATAAGGTCATGGAAAAGGCACTGGTGCGGGGGTGAGTCGCAATGGAAGTAGGGAAGGACTGAGGCCACTATGCCACAGCAGGAGAATGAGGGGCTTACTGAAAGACAGACCACAGGGGCTAGATCAAAGCCAAAGAGAGAGAAACAGTGGCTCATTCTTTGGAAGAAGTTAGCCATTCTACAGCTACTCACTCACTGCTAGGCCAGCTCTAACCCTTCATTCTATACTTCAGGACTTGCATTATCAACACTACCCAGACTTGTGGGAACTGATGCTAAGGCATAAACAATAAGGAAGAGAACACATCACAAAGGAGCTGCTTTTTGAACAAAAATGGGGAATTACTGGGGTGATAAGGGGAATCTCTAAATAAATCGCAATGGTCTAGATCAGAAGCACAAAGTAGAGTCATCCAGAACCACAGCCGTCCATGGCTTGCTTCAGTCTCAGTTTCTGCTCCCCCACCCCCACCTCCCATGCTCTGGGAGTATGGCTGAGCAGAGTGGCCCCAACCTCCCTGTGCTCCACCCTACTGAGCTCCAGCACAGCAGATGTTGCTGCTGTTCAACTCCTAAGAGGTTTTACTCTGCCACCTCAGAAGGGGAGTTGGCATCCTGGTGGGGTCCTGAAGTCAGCCCGATGAATCTAGGCTTACAGAGAGGAGGGAATTCCCTCAGCAAGGAATGGAGCCTGTAGAAGCCCCCACAGACCACACACCATACGTGGAAGATGCCCCTCCTAGCAAATCCAGAAAATAATTCCTTAGTCATCTTCTTTTGTAGCTCTGTCATTCACTAGTTTTAATTCATCTGCTTGGATACTGGGATCCTGACAAACAGGAAAAGACAGTGAAGAAGGCTAATAATGGCTGCCCTTCTGTAAGCCCCCTAGCTCTCCCATGGCAGCTTAGTGGCCTTAGTCCTTCCCTACTTTCATCAAGATTGACTCCCAGCACCAGAGCTGTTCCCCTGGCTTTATTATTCCCAAGGGCTTGGGAACATCCTAACTTTCAAGCTGTTTGTGGATGGATCAGAGTCTATGGCTAGCTAACTCTACGCTACCTTGCTGTCTTTTTTCCTGCTGTTCATGCTGGAATGACACATTATGGAAGAAATGCTACCAAAGTCTGCCAGCCTAGATGAAAGTCAGCAGCAGCTCTTCAGCCAGACTGGCTTTCTAGTTTGTCACAACTGGCAGAAGCTGTTAACTGTGGCCTTAAGCAAGCAGTTCCTGGTGGATATGCTAGGCATGAGATGAGATCCAGTGATAGGAAAGCTGATTCTAATGGATGAGACAATTTGAGCCTTGCCTTCTCTGATGGGTGTCAGTGATTAAATGCTAGCCAGACCTTCTGAGGTTAGACCCATTCAAATCTCCACTAGGGATGGCAACTCAAGGCCACAGGCAGTGAGCATCTGTGAGCTCCAGTGGATCAGTGCCATGGCCTTGGGAAGCTCTCCTAGGCCTGCTTCCTCCCTAAGTACCATTGCCCAGAGGCCAGGTGTATTGTGGGAGCCACAACAATGTCATGTAATTAAGATAAAATGTCTTGGCTACATTTCAGGCATATTCTTTTATGACCAGAACAAAAGGTCAGTTGGTGAAGTAATTTTTGGTGGGGAAAACTGGAGCACCTATAATTAAATGAACACTTAGGGTTTGTTTGCTTGTTTTTCAATCTCCCATTATACTTGCTGTGCAATCTCCAAAGCTCATGTTTCCTAATTTATCATCACTCACTCACGGCAGTCCTCTGGGATCCAGCGACTGAATTTCACTGTCATTATCACCATTCCACCAACAAGCACCTCTTCCTGAGTAGAATTGGTCAAAGGCCCATTGTGCTCAAAGGATTTGTGTCTAGGGTGGGGGGTTAGTCTTGAACCAGAAGGGCATCACACTCCTCTGACCTCTAAGACTGGCTGCCATGTGTCAGCTGGGTGCTCATGAGGCTGTGCAGTCAGACCATCACTGAACATCTCCCTCGGCTGGCAGAATCTGCAAATAGTTGGTGAAAATAAAAAGAGAATATTCCAAAAGGGGGCTTCCATCGACGACTACATTGTGAGTCACTGCCTAACAGACACACCTCGGGGGACAAGTCTACATACTTGGTAGAGGACGAGGACATTCTGTCACAAGATGCTAAAGTTCCATCTAGTAAATAAATAGATAAATAAAGACAGAAAAGTAGGCAGACACAGACAGAAAGGAAGGAAGGAAGGAAGGAAGGAAGGAAGGAAGGAAGGAAGGAAGGAAGGAAAGAAGGAAGATAGCCTACATTTTCCTCACACTCCAAATGGAAATGGAACTGAAAGTCAGAATTGTAAATGCATCTTCATGTGACAAGGGATGGGCAATGTCATCTAAACCTAGTCTCATTTAAAACTGGTCTCAAGTGAATTCTTTTTTTTTTTTTTAAGTGAATTCTTATCTCAACATGAACATTTTTTTTAAGTGCTCAAGTCTATGTTTCTCAAAGAATGACACCCAAATATGGACTGTGCAGGATTTAGTTACTGCTTGCCTCCTGGGAGCCCTTGGGAAGTCATTAAAACTTGAGCCTCGAGATTCTGCAAACCTTTGTCCAGGGTCTAGCCTGGAGAGTCTGCCTGATCCTCCCATTAGAGCCCCTCCACCACCAGGCCTCCCACATCCAGGCCAAGGCTCATGAGGCTTCAACCCTCGTCAAAGAATGGCAGGCAACTAAGGAGTTCTGGGAGTGGGAGAAACTGTCTTCTTCTGGGTAGGGCATGGCATTTGGTCAACCCTGAGAACATACGTACTACTAATGTTATCCAAATTGAGAAGGTTGTATTTGTGTATTTAAGAACACACACACACACACACACACACACACACACACACACACATACACACAGTTAATGAAAAAAAAAAAAAGGCCATGGTTTTGAGACTGTGATTGCTAATCTTGGTTGTCAACTTGACTCTAAGTGGATCAGCTAAAATCCAAGCCAGCTACTGGTCATACCTACAAAGGACTTTTCTTGAATGCATCATTTGAAGGAGGAAGATCTGCACTTAATGAGGGACACACCTTCTCCCAAGAGCCTATAAAAGCACACGGAAGGAGAGAGGTTTTGCTTCTTGCCTTCTTGCCCTCGCTCTCACTGGCAAGTCCATCTATCCTGCTGCTGAGGCAATCCTTCACTGGCATTAGAGCCTATTTCTTCAGGATTCCAGCATACACTGAAGACCAGTTGAAACATCCAGCCTCATACTGAACAACTACAGGACTCTCGGATTTTCTGTCAGGAGACAGCCATTGTTAAACTAGTTGGACCATTGCCTGTAAGAATCTGATTAAATAATATATACATATATATGTATATGTATATGTGAATATGAATGGATAGATATTCATTCAGCCTAGTTCTCTTCCTAGAGAATCCTGAATAATACAGAAAACAAGAACATGATACCTGGGAGAAGTTAGCAGGAAGAAAGGAAGGGGAAAAATTATGTGGTTATAGTATAATCTTAAAAACAAAAATAAGTAAATATATAAATATCCAAGATTCCATTACTTTACCTGAAAAATGGGTTCTCAGATTTTGTGTCTCTTACCCAAAATCCTGAGGACTAGAAGTGTTTAGGATTTCAATTTTTCTTCCAGATTTTGAAATATCTTTGAGTTAATAACATGATACACCAGAGATATATCATTAGCCTAAATATAAAAATCACTTACATTTCGCATACTCCTTATGCACAGAGCCTAGCTTTCATTGTCTCTGGACCATGAGGTCACATGAGGTTTCATAGAGAACTGAGATACACACACAAGACTCTGACAAGGGACGGGGCTTGGCTGAATTCCTCTCTGCCATGGCATCTGTTGAGGAAGGCTGACGTCAGCTGCTTTTCTCCATTGCTTCCCACTTTCTTTTTTGAGAGAGTCAATGAACTGGAAGCTTTTCATTTCAGCTAGGCTAGCTAAACAGCGAGCTCCCAGGATTTTCCTGTCTCTAACCCTTAATTCTGGGGTTGAAGACACATGTGACCACATCCAGCTTTTTTGTGGGTACTGGGAATTTGAATCGGGGTCCTCTTGCAGTAAATACTCTTTTTATTTTTTTTTTTATCTCACGAAATGACTGTTTCTTTTAATTAATTAATTTATTTATTTATTTATTTTGGTTTTTTCGAGATAGGGTTTCTCTGTATCAGCAAGGACTCTTACCCACTTACCCCATTCCCCGAAAAGGTATTTTTAAAGTACTGCAACATCAGTAATTAGTGAGAAGGGACTCTGGCAGGAGCTGGTCTTTCCCATTCCATCCTCACCATATTGGAGAATATGGAGAGAATCAGGCCTTTCAGAGGAGTACCCCATATTCCTGAAGGCATCAGGCCCAGGACTTGAGAAATGTTGTCTGAGAAATTGAAATCTGAATACCACTGGAGGCTAAATCCTCTTTGACCCTTACACCATATTTCATGTCAGACGCTGTCAGCATCTTCAAAGCAATGGCCGTTCTAATGAATGAGCTGGGATCCTCAAGCTTCCCCCTTACACTTCTCTTTGCCATGTCCAGATTCTTTGTCTGAAAACATTAGGCAGCCAGCCAGCCCCCCCACTGCTTTCCCTCCCTCACCTGCTGGTCAACAATCCAATCACCGAAGGATACAATAGTGGTTATGAGTTACATCGTTTCCCCTTCAAACCTGTATGTGAATTCTACTCCCTTCATACAGCATAGCCTTACGTGGAAGCAGGGTTACTGTTGATTGATACAATTAGTCAACATAGAGTCATATAGAGTAGGTGGGTCCCCCTAATCCATTGTTGTAGCCAGACAGAGACCTTTGAACACAGGAAGGTTCAGAGATTGAAACAGATTAAGAATCCAAAGACTGAGGTACACAAGACTGTGAGCAGGCCAGTGGAAACTAGATGAGAGGGTACCTTGAGATTCCAAGCTTCAGAGTGAACCCACGCTGTGATACATTTTGGGACCATCATCCTCCAGGCCATGGTACCCTTAACCTAGCATAGCCATGGACTAAGCATGATCTTCACATGGACTCCCAAGCAGCTGTGTTCTATTATCTCAGAGAATCTTGAAGCTGCGCTATAAACTCCAGGCCAGAAATCAGTGAGTGCTGTAGTAAGGTCAGGAAGGAAGCACACATCTCTCCAAGGTCACATCACTCACCTCGGCCTCCTCTAATCAGACTGCAATCACAGCTGGAGAGATGCTAGCTCAGACTGTCCATGGGCTGCAGCCTTGCTCTGCTCCCTTATAAGGAAAAACTATGCCCTTGAAAGTCCTGTGGATTGGAATAGCTTCTCTGAATCTGAGCTTTCTGATAAGGATGAGAGCCCAAAGCCATTTTCCCTCTTCAGTAAAAATACAACAAAGTCAAGAGGAAAGAATATCATAAGAAACCAGTCCTTCTCTCTCTCTCTCTCTCTCTCTCTCTCTCTCTCTCTCTCTCTCTCTCTCTCTCTCTCTCTCTCTTTGTCTCCTTCTCCCTCTCTCCCACTCTTTCTCTCTCTCCCCCTCCTCCTCTCCCTCCTTTCCCTCCTTCCTTGTCCCTCTCTCTCCATCCCTCCCTTTCTCTGTGTCTGTCTGTCTCTCTTCCTCCTTTCTTCCCTCTGCATTTTTCCATCCCTTTCTCTGCCCCGTCCCTCAGCAGAGGGGTCCACTGACACAGACAATTCTTCCCCACTGGGATGAGTTTCCTTTCCTTTCTTTGCTGTGCATTCACCAGAATGGAGATATTAGCTTCTGCCCCCTGGTGTGATGATGATACATAGGCCAAGGCCAGCGGTCCCATCAGCTACTGAGGTTGCTCTCTCTGGCAACCACAGATAACCACTTACCTGGTAGGGCTCCTTGCCTGTACTTCAATTCATGTCTACAGTGTCCCTTATCTCACAGAAACACCTGTCTTTCTGCAACAGAAAGAAATTCATAAATTATCAATAGTCCTTGAATGTTTTCTAATGTCTCTGTCATGATTTTATGAGAGAACTGAATTGAGAAAAGAATGTGGTGCTAAAGTCATCCATGTGTGTGTATAGTAATACCTTCTTCCATGTTCTAGGAAATAGAAATTCTGATTTCAGTAGATCAAAAGATTTTTAAATAAAAGCCTCATTACCAATAGGGCAAATGTTAGCATGTTTTAAAATGCACTAGCATTCATGGAGGCTCCAGTCTTCGAAGCACACTGGGTCATGAGAGAAAGCCACGAGGCAATCTTAGATTCTCTCCAACCTCCTGAAGTATACAAATACGACACAAACAGAATGTATCACCACTAAATATTCCACACATTTTCATTTTTGTAGTTGTTATTTTGGCAGCATCTGATGGAAGCATCTGATGGAAGGCCGGCTGGCCTTCCACTCTAGATCTATATCCAAGGATGACCTTAAATGTCTGATCCTCCGGCCTCCACCTCTCAAGTTCTGGGATTACAAGAGTAAAACAAGATGCCTGTGTTATGTAGTGGCGGGAATCAAACTAGTGCTCTGCAACTTCAAGGCAAGCATGCTTCCAACTAAGCTTCTCCCCCTACCCCAGATGCTCCTCTTTATGAGGACTATGTCTCCATATTACATATAGAAACTTTGGACTCATATTATACCTCCCCCAGTCAAATATACTTTCTCACAGCATCTGTCAGATTTCAACAGTGACTGGATAATTGTGTACTTGAATGAAACAGCAAATGACTTTTCCTGACACAAGAATACATCTAGCGCTCACAAAAGCACCTGGCATCTGAGTCTCACTGGAGAAAGATTGAGCAGATAGCCTTGAAGCTCTGGGTAATAAGTCAGGGAGGGGACAGAGAATTCTTGGCTAGCCTTGTGCTGTAGAGACAGGGGGAAAAAAAAGCAAAGCAGACATCTTATCCTTAGGGAGCTCAGACTGGAAAAAACTGACCTTGCACTGTACAATCATGACCCAGCCATGTCAAGACAGACTGAAACCTTGTGGCTTGGAGGCAGCTGCATGTCCACAGAAAACAAAAGACAGGAAGAATATTATAACCCTGAACATTGCCTTTACATATTCCATAAGTTGAGAAAACTAGTCGGAAAGACAAGGCCAACCATACAGAACTAAAGCATAACATTCACTGTGTTTTACTGAGGAAAAATTGAGGCACAAGGTAAATTTTAAGACACACTACTGAGTTCTTATCTGTCATGATGAACAAGACTGAAGTGTCAGGGTATCAGGACTGGCAGCAAAAACTACAGAGCTGAACAGACTGGCTTTGACTCATCTCCCCACCTCTCAAATGGAGACCATGGACCAGATCCATATCTGCTCTAAGACGAGGCTTTGTGGATAATGTGTGAAGTACTTCAGAGGGTGGGTCTTATGAAGACTGAGTGACTGGACACACTATATATGGTGTAATAATAAATGCACAAAATACCTGAGACCCCCAAACAATACATAAGCCAAAGGGTTCCTGAATGACTCCAAGGTAACATTCTCAAATACAGTTTCTGCCCAGTGCACCTGACCTCAGGTTCTGATACTTTGATACAGACAGCATTGCAATGGGTGATTTTATTTTTCTTGTATCTGTGAGCTGTTTTTCTTTGTCTAGAATTCTGAGGTGTAGTAACAGTTGGGGTGTATTAGGTTTTTATAACTCTTGCATTTGGGAATTATTCCACAAAACCAGACTCCTCCTGTGTATCATTCACCTTCCTCTTCTCCCATCAACATCAGTTTTCAGTTGCACGTTTGTTTAGGTTAACCACGTATGATAGGGAGCCCTGCCTGCTGTAAGACACAGTACATTTCATAGAAAATGCAATACTTGGGAAGACACCCAAGTGAGAGTTCAGGAGACCTCGATGAAAGGTGCTCCCAAGCTGACTCCAGAGCCTCCTGCCCTGGATTTAGAAAATGCACAGCTCTCTGTGTTCTCCAACTAGACCATTTCTATAGCATCTAAACAAACCTCAAGTACAGAGCTATTTGACAACAAAATTAGCCTCACATTAATTTATTTGAAAAAAGTAACATCATCAGGTTTTACGTACTATTACAAAATTTAAATCAAGACTGCATTCTTCATGCATACAAATTCTTCAAAACCACAATCTATCCAATCAACAACAAGCCTTCTTTATTACAAATGATATAAGATACTGAAAAATAAACCTCAAGTCTTGAGCAAATAAGCCTGCAAAACACAAGAGGTATTGGAAGCCTGCTCACAACAGCCAAACCCAAACCTGCTTAAGAAATTTCTTACTTGGTTCAATTGGCCTAAGATAAGAAATGACACATTCATCTCTAAGGATAAAACTATTTACATTTTCTGAACAAACGCCTAGTATTCAATTATTAATATAAGTTCCAGGACAAACTAGGAGGATAAGCAGATTACTATTTAGAGATAAATCAGTCTATAAAACTGGACCTCGGAGATAAACCATCACTGACGCTCTGAGATACTCCAACGTGACAGACATGAGATGACAGAATGCCTAATGAGGAACTGCAGCACACACCAACTGTCAGGGAATCTCAGGAGTTGTGTAGACACTTTTTTTAAATGACAGACGTTCAAGATGAAGGACTCCTTAAAGGAATTTTTAGCAGGTAGGGTTAAAATTGGCAATCACAAAAAGAGGTCAGCTGAAATACTTTTTTTTAAATATAAAAGAAAAAAGAAACCACAGGATACAAGACCTATGCAGTAGGATTACATTGTTGACATGTGTGTAATTAGATTTCCAGGCTAACAAAAAGAAAGAAGGTAGAACAAAGAAATGTGGAAAGATGCCTGTGAAATGCTAAGCATTTATTAAAATTATTGAAAGAGAATCATCCTTAAAACCAAAGATCCCAGAGAGACCTAAGCTGTTATGCTTACAGAAATCTCTCTCTGTGTCTCTCTATCTCTCCCCCTCCCTCTCTCCCTCTCTCCCTCTCTCCCTCCCTTTCTTCCTTCCTTCCTTCTTCCTTCCTTCCTTCGTTCCTTTCTCTTTTTCTTTATTCCTTTTTGGGTTTTGGTGCTGGTGGTGGTAGTGGTTGTGTAGAGAAAGAGTTGAGGCTGGCCCACTCACTAGGTAGATCAGACTGCCTTTGAAGTTTTGGTGATCCTCCTGCCTCAGCCTTCTCAGTACTAGGATTACAGAACTGCACATAAGTGCTAGGATTCAATGGCTTCTTTGACTATATGAGAGAGGTTAAGGGGTTTCTTTTAAAGTGGTAGATGGTAGCTATTTTATGCTTCCCAGTCATATCTTCTCTGTCTGAGTCACTCTACTTTGCTATTTCAGCATGAGAGCAGCCATAGACCAAACATAAACAAATGCAGACGCCTGTGAGCCAAGACAAGCTTTTATAAGAGCCCTGCATAGTGCTACACAGTGATAGTCCAGGCTCTGTGGAGGCTGGACAAGAGCTTGAAGCTAGCCTGTTCTACAGATAAAGGTTGTCTCAAGACAATGAAATAATGTGGTTTTGTGTATACAGACACAATTATCTACAGAGCCAATTGCTACTTTAAAATAAAATTATCTTGGAAAAAAATTTTATACTATAAATGAAAGAGGGATCATCAAAGCTCCTTGTGGTTAAGTATAAGACACATGTTGTAAACTCTAGGGCAGAAAGCTCCAAGAACTGGGTCTAGGATATGTACTTGTTCAAAGTGTAGAGTTTAAATGGAGCCACCTTATAATGAGGTAGACAATGCCCCAACTAAACATTGTACATCACCAAGTAAAACTTCCAAAAATTGGGTAACACCTTATTGAGTCCTTGGCCAAAGAGATTCTGTAGACTCTCCTCCCAACATCATAGCTGATAGCCAAAGCTGTCAATTACTCTCCATAACCTGATGCTGGACCATAGCCTAAGGCCTTATCACTGGAAACAACTTACTTATGTCATTGAACATAGAGAAATTGAGCTGGTGCTCCTAGAAGCTTTACCATTACTGACTAGTATTGATGATGATAAAAGGTATTTTGCAGTCTACTAAAGGAAAATCATCAGTATCTCCCAATTGCAAATCCTTCTACCTACAACAGTGACTTGCCTGAGAGATATACCAATATAACAGTGGCCAAATGTTCCATTGAATTTAAGGTCCATTCTGAGATATGGAAACCATATCTAAACTGTTAAAGCAGTTTCTTCTTCTTCTGAAAGAGCCTAACAATAAATGACTCCAAATGACATATTGCCGTAACTATAGAGTAGAACATCACTCAGCTCTTATCAGAGAAACTCCTTGCAATCAATGGTAACCAATGCAGAGACCCACAAGTGGACAATGTACCCAGAGAGAGACTTTGGAGCATCTTAAATAAGATGCCTTTATCACACTCCTCCCCTCAAGGCTCAGGGATATATCTATGCAGAACAGGAGGCAGAAAGAGGTGATAGATGACTCCAGGAGGATAGCAAGATCCAAACACAACAGGATTAATGCACTTACGAGCTCATGGAGATGTGATACATACACAGACATACACAGGTTCAGAGCAGACAGAATTCTAGGATAGAGAAGAGATGTGGACATAAAGTCCCATCCACATCCAGGGAGCTATTTGCAATTGATATTTACAAAGAAATAGAAAGTTAGTTTTCTTCAGTGAAGTATCAGTAGTATAGCAATCATACTCCCAGGCAGATCCTATGCCCAGGAGGAGCTGACCAACGCAAAATGAACTCTGTGTGTGTGTGTGTAAATGTGTATATGTGAGTATATGTATATGAGTATATAACTATGTGTATATATGTAAGTGTGTGTATATGTATGTGTGAGTATGTGTGTATACCTTATTGCATGTATAAATGAGTATATATGTATGTATGTTGTATAGTGTGTATATGTGAGTATGTGTATATGTGTGTCTAAGTGTGGGTGTACATGAATGTGAGTGTTTGAGTGTGTATATGTGTGTATGAGTGTGTGTGTCCGTATGTATGAATATGTGTATATGTTAAGTATGAGTGTGTGTATGTGATTGTGTGTGTTCAGTAGTAATTCAGAAGCAGAAAAAGATGTGACAAAATAAGACCAAGAAGGCTGAGAGGAAGAAAATAGCCTTCCAGAAGCAAATAGGTTACTTAGAGCATGACTCCATTAAATTAAGAACACAGTGAGCAAATGCACAAAAGTCCACAGCTTCTTCAGCAGCAGAAGCCAGAGTGGACAGCCCCATGGGGCTCTTCCTGAGAAGCGAGGGATTAGCATGTGGGCAGAGATGAGAAAGGACACACATGTCCCTCAAGGGAGAGAAAGAATCTTCCCCTGTGTCACACCAGTGCAGCGCTATGGAGAGAGCAGCCAGGGAAGAGACACCTTCCTTTCTCAGCACACACACAGCCACAATACACAGCCAAGCACAGACAGCTCACACATACACACACAAAAGCCTGGGATAGACAAAGCAACAGTATGTTGACTGAATGAGGTGTAGCTGCTAATTTAAAACACAAAAGAGAGCCTGTGAGAGGCACCCATGTGGCAGAAGGGTAGAACCCATTCTTACAAGGTATCCTTTGACAGGCACACATTTCCTGGCAATCGTGTCTAAACTTGGACTAGAAAGCAATGCATCTAACAGCAGCTGGGGCTGAGAACTGGGCTTAGGGATAGAAACTGGGGAGTATTTTCAATGGAGACTTTTCAGGTTGAAAACAAACATTAAAAATTTGTTAACTTATTGAGAGATGCCAATGTCAGCGTTTGCTGTTATTAGGACAGAATCTCTCAAAGTAAAAAAAAAAAAAAAAAAAAAATCTTTAGAGGATTCCACAGTTGGAAAAGGAGGAAACAGAGGACGGTGGCCTACAGTAAAAAATATTTTCTGCTCCAGTGTACATGTGCTTACATGTGACATCAGCTACAGAGTGAGTATTACTTTGCCCAAAACTATAATTTGGAAAGGAAAATGCCTGCTCCATAGCCACGTGTATTAGTACACAACAGCACTCCCCTGTCTCAGTACAGACTGTGGCACAAAGCGAGCATATGAAAGCTCAGCAGTCTGAAAAAAATCCTGCCTGATGACAGTCAATTCACAAAACCACAGTACAGTGTTAACAACACATCATACTACCTGTGGCTGTCATTCTCTCAGATGCTCAGGCGTTCTGTCTCAAGGTAAATCAACGAGTGGATGGCTTTTCTAATTAGTCTCTCACAATTACTTAAATAACTAATCCACCAGTGCTTACATGGAATGCCCACATAGCATGGAATGCCCACATAGCTCCTTTTCCTTATGCAACATGAAATGAGTATTATTTGCCCCACCATTTAAGAAGGATGCAATAGCCTAAAATCCCTCAGAAGAAAAGCATGCATGCATGAAAACACACATGTTGCGCTTGGCCCAGGGAGAAGCTCTAACCAGGTGTGGTCTTGGCAGAGTAGGTGTGTCACTGTGGACATGGGCTTTAATACCCTCATCTCTAGTTGCCTGGAAGTAAGTTTTCTCCTAGCAGCCTTCAAATGAAGATGTAGAATTCTCAGCTCTGCGTGTATCATGCCTGCCTAGACACTACTATGCTCCCACCTCGCTGATAATGGACTGAACCTCTGAACCTGTAAGCTGGCTCCAACTAAATGTTGTCCTTATAAGAGTTGCCTTGGTCATGATGTCTGTTCACAGCCGTAATACCCTAAGACAACACATCTAAGCAAACTGAGAGGAAAAGGATCAGGGTGGGCTGTGGTGGAGGGGACAGCAAAGGGAGCCACTGTAGAATCAAGCTGTCTCTGTTCACTAAGTTTAATCTAAGTGATGCCAGGAACTTCATAAGCACAAAAGATTTCTTGATTGTTAAACTCACTTTTTTTTTTTTTTAAATTATGAGAAAGTACTTCAATCACTTTCACTCTACACCAAATTGTGGAAGAGTCTCAAGTGACTGGAACAAGGGGGCCAGCACAGGGATTGTTATAATCCCATTATCTGATTTCCTGATTGAGATTCAGCAGAAATGCCTAGGCCCTGAACTTCTAGAAAGCACAACACAACTTGCAGTTTCATGCAGGAGAATAAAGCTACTAATGATGTATTTAGTAACTACTGAACTCATGTTAGTATCGCTGCTGCTGCTGACTGTAGCTGGGTATCACAGAGCCATTGTGGAGTCAGCTCTCAGGATGCTCATCTCAACTGGTGCAGAAGTGGAAGAACAAAGATGGAAGAACAAAGAGAATATAAAACAAAGTAAAGTGGTGAACTTCCAATGTCCATGAGACTTCTTCACTTGTTTTTGTTATGGACTCTCAGGTTGGTGAAGGTCTTGATCCTGGGTCATGGTCTGGAGTTTTAAATAAGACTTTGCAAACCAAATGCTTCATTGTTATCTAAAAACTCTTAAAAGAGGAGAGAGCTGGAAGATGGCTCAGCAGTTGAAAGCACTGACTGCTCTCCCGAAGGTCCTGAGGTCAATTCCCAGCAACCACATGGTGGCTCACAACCATCTGTAATGGATCTGATGCCCTCTTCTAGTGTATGTCTGGAGATAGCAACAGTGTACCCATATACATATACATATGTATATATGAATATATATGTATATATGAATATATATATACATATATAGAGAGAGAACAGAGACAGACACACACACACATAGAGTAAGAGTGTGTGTGTGTGTGTGTGTGTGTGTGTGTGTGTGTGTGTGAGAGAGAGAGAGAGAGAGAGAGAGAGAGAGAGAGAGAAGCAGGAGTGATTAACTACCAATAACTTAGCCACTGTCCTTTTAAATGCCTCTTTAACATAGTAGTCACCCTGTGGTGCTGGCCTTTGGTGAAAATCAGGCGTGTGGCCAATGAGCAAGGTTGCCTTGACCACACCCTACCATCCTGCTTGTCACCTGACAGTACTGGGACATCCTCTGCCTAGCAGAAGCAGTTACATATTGTGTGAGGTTCATACTACAGACCAGACCTAACTGTGGCTTTGGAACTGAATTCTGCAACTTATATAAAGCTTACTCATATTCTTCAGGAATTATATCACTTTACAAGTTCTGTAAATGGGAGTGGGGAGGGCCTGAAATCTGTGTTCATGAAACCCAGAGGGCATAACTGTTAGGGAACACCTGCTGAGCTGAGGCCATGCCCCTTTGCTGTCAGTGGGAGCATTTCAATCTGGGCTGCCCATTGCCTTTTAGAGTGGAGTTCATTGTCTCCTTACATATAAACTCACACTCTCCATGTCCAAGTCCACACTCTCCATGAAAAGGAGAATATCAAGAACCCCACACACATCACGCTTGTGTTTCATGTACATAGTGAACACCGCTGTTGAAAGGTGCATCCCATCATTTTAAGCATGCATTTGGAAGCTCCAACAAGACATCTCTATTAGTATGTGGGTTTATTGACATAATTGAATGTAACAATGTATAACATTTATCCATTTCTCACTGAAAGACTTCTCAGTGAGACTGTTTTTAAGTCCAGGCATTAAACATTTTTGGTGAGAGTCTACAGTTGGGAAAGGCAGATGGTAAACAGAATCAGTGGTCTTCTCCAGACTTTCAACCGTTCTCAGTTTTACACCGTGTAAATGAAACAGCTAAGTGATGCAACTGTGCTGTGCATGAAAAATTGCAAGTTCTACAGGAGGTGCCAGATAGCTTTCAGGTTGAGAATAAGAGCGAAGAGCCCCAGCTCCCACGTACCATACACTGTGGATCTAAAACAAGGCCTGGCAGCAAACACCGAATGACAGTCTATTTCCTGTGGTTTATTAAGTTTCGTCCCTGCAGATAAGACTGCCAGAAAAGCAGCTGTGGCTTAAGTGGTCTGGACATTTTACTCATCTTGGACATAAACAAAGACCGGCTCATTTAGACCCCCAGGTCCTTAGCTGCTGGGACAAGGCAGGCATGGCTCATGTAGGCCAAACATAAAGAGTGATGGTGTTGAAGGGCCCTGGACTGTGATGGATTCCCTGAGTCATTGGGACCCTCAGGGGCCTGAGGCCTGAAACAGAAGAGTCACTGTTAGCCATAGCACCTTGAACTGGCTGACCTGTGTGGTACCCCACTGCCAATAAATCCATAACCATGGTGACTGTACCACAGTGTACATCCTCTTTGTGAGTGTACGTGGACCACACATTAATTATTAATGTGAACCCAGCCACTATGTTTAATCCTAAACATGGACTTCATAAATATCAGGGAAGAACAGTATCCTAAACAGCTAGAAAACACAACTAAACAAATACAGAAGGCTGATCCTAAATTAAAAATAAAACATAAAAAGAAAAGAAACACTGCATCTACTACTAAAGGATATGATTTAATAACAGTAAAACACTGGCTACTGGAAGAATTAATTTGTAAAACATATAATTATTTCACAGTGACAGTTGAGTGCTCATGATCTTCTGGGTTTAGTAGAAATATATTCGCTACTGTGGTTTTGTTTTTTTGTTTTTTTCACATTTGTTCCCTACAATTTCTTCTCCTGTTCTGTTTTTTATAAAGAACAACAGTGATGTGGTCAGAGATTACACAACTAACAATGACCCATCATTGCTTTGTTTTGTTGGGACGAACTCAGAGCCTCACAAGCAAGCTCCACCACTGAGCTTTTCACCCACCCCCCAAGCCTGACAATTACCTTATGCAACTAAGAAATGGGTGCTGTCAAGAAGGGGGTGGGGGGCCACTGCTGAACTGTCGTGAGATGTAGGTCACATTCACACCCGTCTAGGCATGCTATCAGAAATGTGGTGAGTGAACTGGAAGGCTGCAGTGCCCTAGGGAGTCACCGGTTACACACACATACATATCACATTCCTTTTCCTTTTTTAAAAAATCAAATATGGCATTCAATTTTTTTCATGTATAGTTTAAAAAAAAAAACCTAAAATTAAAACCACAGGCGCAAGCCTGGTGGAGAAGTATTAAATGCTGCCTTCTCCTGAGGATAATATCAGTTACACAAAGGTCAGCAAAAGGTCATCTCCCGAACTAGATAAACAATGGGGGGGGGCGGGCAGACCAATCAAAAGAGTCTTTGAGTTTATGGGTCAGCTTGTTAAATTCTCTTCTTATTGTTGACACAGGTAGCTTTTCCTTAAGGCTTCCTAGGTGCTTCCTAGGTGCTCTACCAGCCGACAGAAAAGGGTCCCCGGGTGAGAGTGGTACCTGTTTACCCTGCCCGTCTTGGTAGAGCCCACCAAATCAGTGGGGTCAGTTCCTGATGGGGATCACTGTAACGGTGGTAAGTCCCCTTTTTCTTAACTAGAAACAGAACTCAGTTTGCCATAGAGCAAAGGCGTGTGTATACTCCAGAGTCTTCTGGTCACGCTGGGAGCATAAAGCACCCTTTCTAGATTAAGGTCAGCCGGCTGCTGTGCTGAAAGGTCACAGGAGCCATGCGCTAAGTGTGTCAAGACTTCCCACTTCTACGCCAGTATTCATTTGTCCCCACTCTTGGGTTAGACCACCAAGAACCATCCATTTGCTTTGTGATTACTGGGACGGGGGACATAACAGATGGCATCTAGATTCACTTTCACATCTAGATTTCACTTGGCTTCACCAAACGCACAAAAAGGAGAAAGAACGGGTCTAATAAAACTAGTTCTTCCTCTAAGAAGGCATGGGGACCACGGGGAGTGGCTCCTTAAGGCCCGTGAGATCCCGAGGCACTGCCTAGTCAGCAAATCTTTGCAAGAGGTGGTCCTCTCGCCTCAAGCTGCCACCGGTCCCACCGCCGGAGCTGTCCATGAAGCGGTCGCAGGGGAACTCAATGAGGTCCGCCTCGCTGAGCGCGCACACGGTGGTGCGGGGACGGTGCGACTGGAAGCCTGAGAAGTCCGCGGACACACCAGTGCCCATGGAGCGCAGTGGCCGTCGGGTGGAGTACATGTGGCGAACGTGGACCGGGGCCCCTCCCTTCCTCCTGGCACGAAGCTTCCTCCGCAGCCATCGCGATCCCCAGGCCGCCAGAGCCAGGAGCACCAGCAGCGCGTTGACAGCAAGCAAGACCAAGGTCAGGAGCTGGTAGTCGACGCTGCCTCGACCTCCTGCCTCTGGCAGGGTTACCAGCCCTGCGCAGTGGTCTCGGGGGGCCACGGGGCAAACGCGACCCCCGAGCACGCCCTCCACGCACACTAGGTAGGGGGTGTCTCCGTGCAGCTCGTGCAGCGTGGCCGAGTCGCTGCGCTCTGGCAGGTAGACGAAGCGCTGGAACTTGGGCTGCTGGCCAAAGCGGTCGAAGAGCAGGCGGAAGCGTGCGCCGCCCTGCGGCCTGGGGCTGCGGTGCTCGCGAACCGCCCAGCGCACCGAGGCGCTGTTGGCGCTCACTGCCTCTACCGTCAGGTTGCACAGAATGAATTTATTGAAGTCACAGGGGTCAGACACCAGAGGTGGCAAGCCGACCTCACCCTCGGACTGGGCTGCGCGCTGCTCTTGCTGCTCTGACGCCAGGCGCTGCTTTGCTGCGCGCTGCCAGCTGTCTCTGGCAGATGGTGTCCCAGAGGCGGGCTCAGACGTCGGGGTGGGCTCCGTCTCGGGGAGATTGGCTCCGGTGGGACGTCCTCGCCCCGGCTTCTCGTGCAGGTCCAAGGACTGTGGGGCAGAGCCCGGAGCAGCAGCGGCAGAGGGGCCCTGATGCTGCAGGCCTGGTCCCCGCCGGCTCAACCTTAATGCGCTGCGGTTGCCCACCAGCTCCTTGGCAGCCCCACCCCAGGCCACTCCTGGTAGAAGCCTTCCCCGTTGCTGGGGTTGCGGCTGTGGTTGCGGCTGCGGGTGCAGTGGTAGCTCCTGCGAGAGACCTGCAGGGGGCGTCATCCCCTCCCCTGAAGCTGTGGGTAGCGGCCACTGCATACTGCCTGCTGTAGGGGAAGGTGAGGGATCCCCGCAAGACCCATTCTGCAGCAGTTGGTCATCCAGGTAATCCAGGTACTTGCCCCGCAGGGCCGGGGGGTGGCGACACTGCACGAAGACGGTAAGGAGGCGACCCTGAGAATGCCAGTTGCCCATCCAGCGTTTCAGACCCCGCAAGCGGCAGTCACAGGTCCAACCGTTGCCGTCCAGATCTAGCCGGTAGAGAGCCGGACTGGCGGCGAAGATGTCTCCAGAAAGGGCGCTGAGCGCGTTGTCGCGCAGGCTGAGCTCACGTAGCCGGCCCTGGTGGCCAAAGGTGGCGGGGTGCAGAGCAGAAAGCTCATTGCCACTCAGATCTAGTGCCTCCAAGCTGTGCAGAGGCTCCAGCAGTGTCAGGGGGAGGCGGTTCAGCCGGTTGCCTTCCAGGCGCAGCTCGCGCAGGGCCTCCAGCCCCCAAAAGGCCTCTGGGGCGAGATGCGTGAGCTGGTTGTCGCTGAGGGAGAGCAGGCCTAGGCGTGGCAGGTGCTGGAAGACGCGGGGGCCGAGGTGCTGCAGGCTGTTGGCAGAGAGGATGAGAGTAGAGAGGGAGCGCAGAGGGACAAAGGTGGCCGCGTGGCGCAGAGAAGGCTGGAGCTCGTTGGCAGAGAGATTGAGGAATCGAAGCTTACCCAGCTGGGCGAAGGCGTTCTTGCCCAAAAAGCGGATCCGGTTAGATTCCAGATGCAGGTAGAGCAGGTTGCCCAGGGGAGCGAAGACCGCGTCCGGCAGCGCTCCCAGCACGTTCCCATCCAGCCGTAGCTTGACCAGACTCTCCAGGCCCTCGAAGGAGCCGCGACTCAGGCGTCCAATCTCGTTGCCGTTGGCGTAAAGGATGCGCAACTTGCGCAGCGGAGCCAACGTGCCAGGAACGAGCGCCTGCAAGAGGTTGTTCCCCAGGTACAGCTCCTCTAGTCGCGAGAGCTTCTCGAAGGTCTTGGGGTGGAGAGAACGGATCTGGTTGTATTGCAGATCCAGCCGTCTGAGCTGCCCCAGGCGGTGGAAGTCGAAGGCGGTGATGTTGGTGATAAAGTTGCCGCCTAGGCTGTAGGTGAGCACGTCCTGGGGACTAGGCAGCGAGCTGGTCTTGGGTACCGCGCGAAGCCCCCTGTTGGTGCACAGGAGATGCTGGGGGTGCTGGCAGTCGCAGCGCTCGGGGCACACGGACTCGGCCCGCGGCGGGAACGCCAGGCACCCGCACACCACGAGCCAGAAGCGCACGGCGCCCACACCCTCCATCGCCGCCCGCCCAGCGCGCTGCGGCCGGATCGTCTTCTGGGCCGGCCGGCTCTGTGTCTCCTCTGCATTCCCCTCGGCCGGGCCTGAGTCGCTAAAAAAGGCCTCTTTCGGACTTCGCTGATGCTCGGTCCAGCCCTTCCTCTCCCCTTTGTCCGGGTGGCTTGCCCCGAATCTCTGCAGACCGAGTTCGCGGAGCCAAATCAGAAGGCGCTGGGCGCTCGGCGAGTCTCGGGTGCTACTTGTTGCATTTCTGCAGAAAACTGTTTCTTCGGGTGAGCGTCGGGGGCGGGAGGAACGAGCAAGAGTTGGTGCTTTTTGTTTGCTCTGAAGTCCGGAGAGCTGGATTCCCTGGCGCGGATTCTCCCCGCCAAACGGATTCCCCCACTGCAGGCGGGATCCCTTCCAAGAGCTGCTGGGGTGCGGCTTGGCTGCGGAGCACCGGCCTCTAGGCCCACGTCTCCAGCGTCTGCCCGCTCGCGATCCGGGGGGACTCGGAGCGCAGCCGGAGTGGGCAATCTGGGGGCCGCGCAAGCAGCGTCCGGAAGGGACCCATGTTGGCGTGGAGCGAGCAAACCCGGCGGAAATTCGTTCTTCCCACACTCTGCCCCCCGGGAGATGCAGGCGGAGAAAGAGGAGACGGCGGAGGCAGGACAGACCCCGGCTGGGGGAGGAGGAAACACTAAGTGGCTCCGCGTCTGGTCAGCCCCAGCCCGGACGCCAAGTGAGAAAAGTAGGGATTAAAAACAGCTGTACGGGTCGGCGCGCAGGCTGGGGGCGGGGGTGGATTACCGGGCGAGCAAACGGGGATTGCAGACAGAGACCTTTTTATTTTAGGCCAGTTCGCCGGCGGCTTCGGAGTAAGAGGCAACGCGCCTACATTTTACCTACTCTTCTCTTCCCGGTGCCACCCTGCGAGACGTTGAGACAGCACGGAGTCCCCTGGCATTCTGCTCCAAGTTTGGGGGAACACAAGATTGCCTGGCAAGGCCATCAGTGGACTGTTGACAGAAGACCAGCTCAGTCCTTGCGAAGTGTTTGGGTTTCTGGTGTCCTTTTGCTAATGTCAAAGGAGAGGCACCACCCCTTTTAGGTTCCGAAACTGAATATTAGCCCGGATCTCGCTCTGGGAAAAACTGTGAAGAAAGCTCAGAAGTGGAACTGTTGTGACTGCGTCACGGCCAGATTTGGCGATTCAGCTAGATTAATTCTCTCATGCAGTGTTAAAGCTCTTCGTAGGCTCGGAACCCATGCCTGTACAGTAAGCTGCACAGAGCCTTTGGGGATTGCTTCCTGAAGGGCCCTCCTACCTTGTGCCAGAGCTTACAGCAATCTTGAACATTTTCAGGCTCCAATGTGCTCAGGCTTGGATTCGTTGGGGAGCGGGATGTGTGTGTGTGTGTCAGATATTAACGTTTATTATCAATCCACAATAGTGCACCATTTTATCCGGGTTTCCCTTACAAGAATGAAAACAAGCAAGAGATGGCTGTTGCTTATTATTTGTTCATGCAAAGCAACATTTTGAAAGTAGCCCTTCAGGATTTACTCTGTGCTAGCAGTGTGGAAAATTAGAACACATATCCTGGCTTCAGGAGGCTGAGTGTCCATAGTGGGAAGGGAGGAGCACTGACAGATCACAGCAAGAAACAGAGAAATCTGCAAAGATTCAAATAGTTTAGTAATTCCATTATGCCATTGTCTCATTGAGCCGTTTACCAAGGGGAGTGATGGAGCCATGTGCCGAACCTGGCGGGGTGATAAATGAGACTTCATGGGTAAAGGAGCGACTCCAATTTTGTGAGAGATGGGTCTTGGACTAAACAGGTAAGTCAACAGTGAAGTGCACCCAGTTCACTGTGATTTGCTTTGAGCTTCAAATAAAAGGCAACCATGGAGACACAAGTGTTTGTTTTACTAAAATGAAACAAGGAGTTTATTTTTCAGCTATTGTGACAACCCCAAACTACTGACTCCTAGGAGTGTAGCTGCAGGAAGGAGGAGGACCTGTTCTTGTATGGTGTTATATACCTTGCCAGCTCTGCTGATTTTGGCCAGAGACACTGTCCTTGCTGGGAGCAAGGATCATATGGAGTTTACGGAGGAAACAATCCCCAAGTGCTGCTGACTTTAAGGTTGAACTGTCCCCAGAGATGCCTGGGAAGGACCTGCCTTCCAAGTGCCCACCTCCTATGGCAGATAAATAGAGATGCCTGATATGGAATAGGGAATAGAAGAAAGCAAATCTCAATGATTACCTTGAGCCCATATCACCTCTGGACTGTCTGCAGACATTCTCAGAGCTGGGATAAGCAAAGGGAAGGGTACCTCTATGTGGTTCTGCAGTGTGGCTGTGTCACGTAACCTCCCTTACAGATACAGACACCTCTAAGTAATACTGACAGAGTTGTCCAATATCTAAAGATAATGCATGTACACACACACACACACACACACTGCCCAGTGTCAAGTATTTCCACCGGGAGCCTGGATTGCCAATGAAAAAGCACCATCCATAGCTTTGTGCCAAAGACAATTGCTCTTCCATTACATTCTATTTTCTTGAAACAACCCATTTACTACTGGTAGTTAACAAAATGGGTATAATGGGACATATTTCAAGTTAGTAGGCACAGTTTCTGATTGTAGGTGTTGCTGGCACCCTCAACCCAGCATCAGCAAGGAAGAATATTTTGAAATTTACAGATAAAGAGGTAGCACACAGCACACAGATTCCTTCTCAAAAAACAACTGTACCTTCTTGAAAAGTGTGTGGCTTGAGGTCAGCTTTACAAGTGAGTGGCATTTAAATAATCCAGAGTAAATTGATAAGATATTTCTATAATATGATATGCCCATGTGTTTGGTTTATTTTCTGATAACATTTCTTATTCAGGAATTATACTAATATTTTACTTGAATTTCAGTCTTAATCGCCATGACCACCACCCTCACTTCCATAGCAAAGAGCCATAACCGCTCCAAATCTACATTTGCTTAGAGGACTTGCTGCTATTGGAACACTAGAGAGAAGCAGCCTTGAGAACTCACTGGGAGAGAGCCAGAACTCATAAGATGCAGAGCTGGACTACAGGGTGGTACCAGGTGGCAGGAGGCTGCTGATCAGGCAGCCTTGATGGTACCCAATGATGAGAACTGAGAGGTGGAGCTGGGAAGCTCCAAGAAACGACCCCAGGATGCTCTAGGAAGCCTGCGCTGGGTTTCAGAGCCGAGGTTATTACCTACATGGAAGTGAGCAACTGAGGTTGGAGGAGAAGCCTAAAAAGACATGCAGTGTATGGATTCAAGAAATTTCAACTCTACTTTTATCCTCGGTGTAAAGTTGAGTCCCGGTTCTTCCTCCCTGCCCCATGCTCCCAAAAATAAGACTCAGACTCAAAATATATTTACCATATTATATTTTACTCAAAATATATTTGGCCATATAGTTGGGCTCTTCTCTGAATAGATCATAACTTAAAATAACACATTATTTTAATCTACATTCTGCCACATGGCTGGTTATCTGTGCTTAGGTACCATGTGACCGTCTCCTCACATCTTCCCCAGGTGAATCTCCCATGCCTTGCTCTATCCCAGAATCCTTTCTGCCTCTGCATGTTCCACCTCCTGTTTCCTGCTTAAGCCATTGGCCATCAAATTTGTTATTGACAGGTGCCACATCTAACCACATACAGACAGACATAAGATATATTCTATAAACCTTGGGATGACGTACTGGCTCAATTCTTCAGCAGCACCATACAACACTAGCTCAATGGGATGTTTTGAAACAGTTGTTCCTTTCATCTCTTTGAAAGATTTCACCGGAGAGTAGACATTACACTCTGCAGTGAGAGAAATCTATACTTAAATAAATAAAATAGGTCCTTGGTTTTGGTGATATGGTTGGCAAGTGTGGAGCAAACATCTGGATCAAGATATTCACCTGTACAGCACACACCTGGGCACTGATGATATTATACCTTCAGCATCACCCTTGGAGCATGGTAAAATGGGCTTCTTCCCCATGTCCCATGTCTTGAAGGGCCATGTATCCACTTTCCTCAGATGGTGTCCCTTCTGCTAACAGCAGAATTTCAGGTCTCCACAGAGATGTGCCTTCCATTGACAAGAGCATTCCTGATCAAGGTTTCTGGGACCCAGGATTTTACAGTCTATTTTCTTGAGTCTTTGTAGGTCTCGTCCAGTCATTCTGGGAGCCATCAGGCTGCATGGTGTATAGTCTATATGGCCAAGAGAAGTCCAAGAGACTTCTCTTAGGAAGTCAATCTTGAGACAGGGCTGGGGTTTCCCAATGGGAAATGCTCAAGAAAACACTGAAAACATGGGGAGTAAGAACTGTAAAGGGGACCTGGGGACCTGGGACCTCCTTTCTCATTAATTCTAGGCTCTTTGAATATCAGAGAGGCCTAAAAGACCAAGGCACAAAATTATAAGAGTTTAATGAAAAATACTTTTTAGTGAGTATGAGTTCTTCATTCTAATGTAGCTAGATAAGGCAAAGTCATGGCTGTCTCCATCCAAATAACTGTCTCGTAACTATAAACTGTCTAGTAATTATAAACATTTTGTTAATGGCTGGATTCCAGCTTGATCGGGTTCTGGGAGAGTCAAGAATCGATTTTGTTTCCATGTATAGTTGACGTAATCGCAGCTGAAGATGATGGAAGGAATGCTACTCAGAAGATGACCTGTGCGCTGTGCATTTTGAAAACTTGCACTCAAAATCTCCACCACACTGGAAGGTGCTTCAGTTGACACAGCCAAAAGAGTTGGGGCTGGTCTCCTGGCACATACATATGCTACAGGGGTCCTCAGATGCTCTCTCCCAGGCAAGGAATCTTTTTGGGCTTGCCAGGGATATTCATGGGTGTCTTCCCCAGAAAACCTGTGATCCCCTTGAACTTTCCATATAAAGATCTGAAGGAGTCTGGGCTGCCTCTTCAGCAGCTCCTGGGCTGAGATGGTGGTCACGGATATGGTGAAGGTAGGGTTAAGGAGAGAGTTCTGGCCAAGGCTCCTCTGGCAAGGGGTTGGAGATGGGGGTGGGGATATCAGGACCCAGAGCCAGCCAAGCCTGCTGGAGCAGCGCCCTGGAGCTTTCCCAGGGCAGCCAGCAGAGCCGGCAGCTGTTTCCTCACTATGTGTGAGCCAACTCCAGATAGACAGTGTGGCCTCTGACACAGACAAGGTAGGAAACCGGAGAGTTCCCCGTGGCCTCTTACCGCGGTATCAAAGTAATCAGATGAACCTCCCCAAAGTTGGCTTTCACTACCTAATAAATGAGCTTTCTCTGATCCCCAATCTGAAAAACAAATTTCTGGTGCTAAGGAGTGGACTCTGGAAGGTGAATGAGGGAGTCACTGGTTTAAAATCTGCCAAGACACCATTTTCCCTTTTGGGACACAACAGCAGTACAGGTATCTGGATAAGGACCAGAATGTCTGGTGACAAAGTCACAATGTATGCTCATGAGTTCACTAGATGATTTTTTTTTAAAGACACTCAAGGTTGAGAGTAGACAATACTTGAAATCACTTCCTTATGTCTGATGGGCTGATTACAAAGGCTGAATATAAATAAGTGCTTGAGACTACATATACTTTATATTTTAGAGGTGTGTGTGTGTGTGTGTGTGTGTGTGTGTGTGTGTGCATGTGTGAACTTGTGAGCCTATGTGGATATTGGCAGGAGAGGGCAATTGCCAGGTGAGCATTCCTAAGTTTAAACCTAAAATTCGAAATGCTCTAAATTGAAAGTGTTTTGAATAATCAGTTCGACTTTAGAATATTTAGCGTGTTTTAAAAATATGTATTTATTTTATGTGTGTGAGGGTTTTGCTTGTAAGCATGTGTGTGAGCCATGTTCTGGGATTCCCTGAACTTAATTTATGGATGATTGTTATGGGTGAATATGAACTGCTACGTTGGTGTTGGGAAATAACCTTGGTTCCTCTGCAATAGCGGTACATGCTGTTGCCCATTGAAGTGTCTCTCCAGCTCCACTTGGGACTTTTTAAGATTCAGGCAGCTCAACCTGTAACAATAATAACAGTAAATGGGACTTACTGAAAGGATGAGCTGAGCATCTTGCATACAATAACCTACTTTGTTTCCATGACTACCTTGATATGCAGGAATTGCTACCATACTCATTTAATGGATGAACTGTTAAAAATACAGGATCTTTTCAGGAAGTTGTCTCCTGGTCCAATGCATTCAAGGATATTCCTTACTTTCTCTTCTGTGAGATTTAGTGTATCTTATTTTATATTGAGGTCTTTGATTCACGTGGACTTGAGTTTTATACAGGGTGATAAACATGGGCCTGTTACATTTTTTTTTTTTTTACATGCAGATATCCAGTTAGAACAGCACACCATTTGCTGAAGATGTTTTCCCCCTATTGTATGGTTTTGCCTTCTTTGTCAAAAATCAAGTATAGAGGTGTGTCAGTTTGTTTCAGGGTCTTCAATTCAATTCCATTGATTGACTTGACTGTCTCTGTACCAATACCATGCCATTTTTATAACTATTGCTCTTTAGTACAGCTTGAAATAAGGGATGATGATACGCCCAGAAGTTCTTTTATCATTCTAGGATTGTTGCTAGATATACTGGGTTTTTTTGTTTTATGAAGTTGAGAACTGTTCCTTCAAGGTCTGTAAAGAATTGTGCTGGAATTTTGATAGGGATTGCATGGAATCTGTAGATTGCTTCTGGTAAGATGGCCATTTTCACTATGTTAATTCTACCTATCCATTACCATGAGAGAGCTTTCCATCTTCTCGTATCTTCCTCAGTTGCTTTCTTCAGAGACCTGACATTCTTGTCATGCAGGCCTTTCACTTGCTTGGTTAGAGTTATACCAAGATATTTTATGTTATTTCTGGCTATTGTGAAGGCTATTTCTCCCTAATTTCTTTCTCAGCCCATTTATCCTTTGTATAAAGGAGGGTTACTAATTTTTTTGAGTTGATTTTGTATCCAACCACTTTGCTGAAGGTGTTTATCAGCTGTAGGAGGTTCTCTGGTTGAATTTTTGAAGTCGTTTATGTATAGTATCACATCATCGTCGAATAATAATACCTTGACTTCTTCTTTTCTGGTGTATATCCCCTTGATCTCCTTTAGTTGTCTTATTGCTCTGGCTAGAACTTCAAGTACTAGGCTCAGGTTTTAAGATCAGCATTAACAAATTGGACTTCATGAAACCAAAAAACTTTCATAAGGCAAAGGACATCATCAATAGGACAAAATGGCAGCCTACAGGTCAGGAAAAGATCTTCACTAACCAACCCTACATCCTATAGAGGACTAATATCCAAAATATATAAAGAAACTCAAGAAGTTAGACACCAACAAAGCAAATGACCCAATTAAAAATGGGGTGCAGAGCTAAACAGAGAATTCTCAACAGAGGAATCTCAAATACCCAAGAAACACTTTAAGAAATATTCGACATCCTTAGTCATAAGAGAAATGCAAATCAAAAAATAACCTGAGATTCCATCTTATACCTGTCAGAATGGCTAATACCAAAACCTCAAGAAACAGCACATGCTGGCAAGGATGTGGAGCTTGGGGAAGACTCTTGTGTTGCTGGTGGGAACGCAAACGTGTACAGACACTTTGGAAATCAATTTGGTAATTTCTCTGAAAACTTGGAATAGCTTTGCTTCAAGACCCAGCTATACCACTCTTGGGCATATACCCAAAAGATGCTCTACTATACCACAGGGACACTTGCTCAACTATATTCCTAGCAGCTTTATTTGTAATACCCAGAAACTGGAAACAACCTAGATGTCTCTCAACTGAAGAATGGATACAGAAAATGTGGTGCATCTACACAATGGTATACTATTCAGCTATTAAAAACAAAGACACCATGAAGTTCACAGGCAAATGGATGGAACTTGAGAACATCATCCTGAGTAGGTAACCCAGAACCAGAAAGACAGGTATGGTATGGTACTCACTTATGGACATTAGCCATAAAGCTCAGGATAACCATGCTACAATCCACAGATCAAAAAAAAAAAAATGAGTAAGAAGGAGGCCTCAAGGGAAGACCCATGAATCTCACTCAGTAGAGAAAACTAAATAGTTGATGGAGAGTGAGAACTCAGTAGGAGAAGGGATGAGGAGGGAAGTGAGGATGGTGATCAGGTGAAGGGAGAGAAGGCAGGAGAGGTCTAGGAGTGAGAATGGAAATCAGTGGGTGGCATCTCTGGAACTAGCTGGAGACTACTATCTCTGGTAGACAGGTGGGATTTCCAGAGGATGGAGGGAGACATCAATCCACTCACAAAACCTTCAACCCAAAATTTGTCTTGCCTAGAAGATGTGAAGGGATAAAGATGGGACAGAGACTGTGGGAACAGCCAACCAATGACTGCCCCAACTTGAGACCCATCCCATGTGAGAGAGCCAACCCGACACTATTAGTGATACTCTGCTATGCTTGCAGAGAGGAACTTAGCATAACTGTCCCCTGATAGGCTTCACTCAGTAGTTGGAGGCAGATACAGAGACCCACAGCCAGATACCAGGGAGAGCTCAGGAATCTTGTAGAAGAGTAGGAGATAGAAGTGAGCAAGTCAGTGGGATCAAGGACATCACAAGAAGACCTACAGAACAGCTAACCTGCCCCCTCCCACATATACCACCTCCAACAAACAAACAAACAAACAAGGAAAAATTAAAAAAAAACAAAACCAAGCAAATTCAAGAACCTCTATGCTGTACAAGATCCCAGCTGAGCTGAAGGTAAATATGTGAGCAGGATCAAGGAGGTTTGCAAAACCGTCATAGGTGAAAGCAGTGTGCATGGCACTCTGTCCTAGTATTATTTCTTGAAATAATAAAAAACTGTTCCTTAGACAATAGAAGTGAAGCACCATATATGTCTCAGTTCCTCTGCAAGGTGACTGCATTACACACTGAACTTTTATGTCCAGGGAAAATCTACCAGTTCTGAGAAGCTCAATGATTTGCAATTAGCATGCACACACAGATTGTGTATCTGTGAACTGTAGCTACTCTGGCAATCCCCAAGGGAAATGCAGATGCTGAATGAGTATAATGACTTAGGAAATAAGGCAAATCCACTCCTGGTTATGATTACAGCATTGAGTTGGTTATATGTAGCTGAAATTTTATGGCAGTCATATAATGTCATCTTCCGTACAATCAAGTGGAGTTAGTAACCTACAGACATACCCTAGGTATAAAAGTATTCCTTAAGAAGAAAAATATTTGTCATTTATAAAAACCAAGCATGTGATTATACTTTATGGTACAACATTCCACTATTCTATTATTTTGGATGTTTAGCTATACTTCACTAAAACATTTATTTAGTCAGTAAGAGCTCCAGCAATCTAAAAGGCCAGTCACCTTTTCCACTTCATTTTGGAGGTCATTCAATAGCAAATATTGGATTGTCAGAGCCTTCACAAACAGAGAGAGGCAAAGAAAATAAAATGTGAGTCTTTTTTGGCTTTAGATAGTGAGAAAATAAAACGATCTTGTTTTTTTTCTTAAAGATTTATTTATGTATTTATTTATCTTTATGTATGTGAGTACACTGTAGCTGTACAGATGGTTGTGAGCTTTCATGTGGTTGTTGGGAATTGGATTTTAGCACCTCTGCTCGCTCAGGTCAACTCTGCTTGCTCAGTCCCTGGTTGCTCCGCCAACGATTTATTTATTATTATACATAAGTACACTGTAGCTGACTCCAGACAAACCAGAAGATGACGTCAGATCTCATTGCAGGTGGTTGTGAGCCACCATGTGGTTGCTGGAATTTGAACTCAGGACCTTAGGAAGAGCAGTGCTCTTACCTGCTGAGCCATCTCGCTAGCCCCCAAATGATCTTTTTACTCTACATATTCTAAGCAATATACGATCACTGAGTGAATTGATCAAGGAATCTCACTTTCACATTTAATATTTGACACCAGTATACATCTATAAGGAAATTAGGTAAGAATTGTTTATAGCTCTAGTATTAGTTTTTAAATTTGAAATGTCCTATTTTTGACACTTGTTCCCTGACTAGTGATGATGTTTTCTGAGGCTGTGGAAGTTTTAGAATTGGATCCTCACTGGCAGTAGTGGTTCAGTAGGGATCAGCCTCTTAAAGTTATGCTCAGCATGGCTCTGGTATACTCACGGTGGCTCTGCTTTCTGTATTACTGTGAAATAACTGGTCTCAGCAACATACCTGGGGCACCATGAGTTCAGCTGTTTTACCATGGATGGTTTCCTTGCCCTGGTTGTCTGAAACCCTCTGAAACTGTGAGCCAAAATAAAATTGCCCTTCCCTTAAAGGGGTTTTGTACAGCAATGCAAAAGTGGCAAAGCACCTGGTTTTGAGGAGAGGATGTCAAGAATTAGAGAAGTTAACTAGGTTCTGGAATGATTTATAGTTAAACTGGAGAGTGCATGTGGGTCACTCTCTGCTGGCTCTAGGGCTTTACAGTTGGACCTCAAGAGGATGCACACTGACACGTGCCTGCACATGCACCAACAAGGCTGGTCTGAAAATTTATAGAACTTAACTATTGAAAGTGTTTAACAACTGATGAAGTCAGGGTACAGTCAGTCAAAAAGGGTGGCAGCCAAGGATCTGCTACTGTGTTTATCTGCTACTGTGCCTCTTCTTGACTAGACTTTCTGAATGGTATTTTATTTCTCTTTCCCTTTGCTAATATCAATTAGCATAAGGCTTGGGTGCAACAGTAAGGAACCCTGGAAACATACAAAGCCTTTCTAGATCTGAGCTTTCAGGTTTCTGGGACCCATTTCTCTGAGTTCAGATTAACCAGAGTGGCTGAGATTTCACCACAAACAGTTATGTGGAGGCGAAGACAAATCAATTCATGAATCACAAGCTAGATTTCTAATCTCTACGAGAAATAGTCTCCCATTCTCTTCAGTGAGATATATGGAATGCATTAAACATTGTTATTTGGGGCAGGTGGGGTGGCTCAGAAGGTAAAGGTACCTGCCTTAACTAAGGCTGATCTCCTGAGATCGATCCCTAGAGCTGTCATGGTTGGTGGGGAGAACTAATTCCCTCAAGTTGTCCTCTGATATCCACATGCATGACACGGCGCACCTACACACACACACACATACACACACGCACACACACACACACCTACACACACACATGTACACACATACACACATATACACTCACACACACATACACACACATGCATACACACATGCACACATACACACACACATGCATATGCACACACACTCCCATGTGCATTCACAGAGAAATATACATGCCATTTGTCTCCTCACAATGGGATCTGATTTGTTTTAATTAATGACTAAAAGATACTGAAAGGCCACTGTGTTTCTAGGCAGGACTATTGGCATGGTGCGAGGAAGCCTGGGTTTAAATCTCTCTCCCATCCGTTTAAGCTTAAAACATGAAGGAAATTGCATTTCTTCTGTGGACTGTAATCCAGCTCATTGGAATTTGAAATTCTTTTGCAGATTATTCATCTACAGGATTAGCAACTCATTCTTTGAATTTCCAAAGACTGATTATAAAAGCTCAGGAGTGCAAGTGTCAGCTTTCCCTGCTCCCCTTTGCCTCTTCACTGGAGTAGTAGATGTCTCCCTAGTCCAGTGTCAGTGTGTTGAACCAAAATAAGGAAGAGACATTCAGACCCTTGCTGAAGAAAACTCTGGCTCTACCCTGGCGAGTAATAGCCTGCCAATCTCCTTAGTGGAAATAATTCCGCACGGTTAAGTAATTGACTGTATGTACTGTAAATACCCTAAAGTGCTTGCAGATTGCATCAAAAGACCAAATGAATGTTGTTTTACTTAAAGGGTAGGAACATGACAGGCAAGGAGATGAGAGAGGAAATCTCCATTCCCTTGCAGAGCCTCTGTAATTTCTGTGAAGGTTTGCATATTGATTACACTTAGTAACACCAACTGCTGGATGGGACACAAGATCAGAGACCCCTGCTGCAGACATGGAGCCCACACTGCAGGCAAGATGAAATGTTCCTGTTGGGTGAACACTAATAGATCCATGAAGATACTTCCCTGGATCCCCCTTCACTCCCAACTCAGTTCCAAAATAAAGCAATGATGTTCGTGCCACCTCCTTCATTGAGTGAGGAGAAAAGACCTTCAGGAGTGTAAAGTAAACTGATATCTGTCAGTCTGTCTGTCTATTTAGAAAAGTTCTCACTATATCAGTTTGGCTAGCCTGGAACTCACTATGTAGACCAGGCTAGCCTCAGACTCACCAAGAACATCTGCCTCTACCTCTCAAGTGCTGGGATTAAAGACATGTACCACAATGCCCACAAATTGTTAATTTTTATAGTACATATAGCCTTAGGAATTTGGGGAGAAAGCTTTCTGTCCACTGCATTTCTTTGGTTGAGGAGAGTACAGCTTTTCCCCTCTGTTTTTGTCTGTAATAAAAATTTTACACCAGTTAAAAATCTTCAGTAAAAAATATGATGTCATATACATTCTAATGTTCCCCATTGCCCTGCTCTGTCCTTCTCAGTTACAAATAGTCCTTCTGGTAAACCTTTTAAAAATCAATCTTGGTAATGGAAATAACCTTGGCTAGTCAGTTTACTGTACACAGAGTAAATATCCCCAAAGCTTTCACAAAATGTCATAAAAAAGCTAAATGCTTGTCATAAACCATCCATGTGACAAGTAGGAGTGATAAGAAGATGACATCCAGTTGCATTACCTCTGCCCTTGAACCACACTCATGATCCAGGGTTCATTTTCTCATCTGTAAAAGGGGACAAATCATACTTGCTCAGTGTAAGAGTTTGGGAAAATATATGTGGAAGTGCTGAGAACAGAGAGTTCAGGGAAATAGGACCAGCGCCCATGCTTCATCAGGAGTGTCTTCCCAGTGAAAATGTGAGGCTTAGACAGAGACTCACCCGAGGTGCTCTGGGGTCCTGGGTAGCAACCAACACAGGCTTATTTAAATGGTTGACATTTAACAGAGAGTAGGTGGAACTGAAAGACTTACTTTGACTGTGTTGCTATAACAAAATGGCAGGGATTGGGGAGTTTATGAGAAACAGAAAGTTAGTAATTGTAGATGTGGGAGCTAGGAAGCCCCAAATCAGAGTGATCATATTTCACTGTATAGTGAGGGTCTCCTCTGGGCTCGAGGAATGTTGTGCCCCCCAGAGGGAAAAGATAGCTCTCTCTCTGTACAACCCAAACCAGAACTGAATCTTGGGAGGGACCTACATCAAGAAGGAAGCCACACTCTGCTTCTTCTGCCGTGCCCTGCAGGTTGGTTTTGTCTTTCATTATTTGCTTCTTCTCTGGGCTGTCTGAGGCCTAAGCACACACTGTTTTCACCAACCATATTCTCGCTGGAAATCTGGCCAGACAGGCCTAACTCCAGGCTGTCTATTCCTTCTCGAGTTCATACTCCAGATCCTCTGACCACAATGCACATGGGTTTCCTGTCCCATGTGGTGATACAGTGGTGGTGGGATAGCATTTTCCGGAGAGGTCTTACCATCAATGTCACCTTTGAAGTATGAAATGATCACGACCGTGCAGGACAGGGAGGGGACCCTAAGGCAGGCTGCTCTTCACTGCTGTATCTTGATCTTTGGGGGCTCACAAAGCACAGTAGCCAATTCAGGCTTTAAAAAATTCTGCAAAAAGTTTTACAATTGTCCTAGGGTGTCATATAAGACTGTTCACCTGGCTTGAGGGACACTGAGTTAAATATTCTGTATAGCGGTGAATTGGTTAAACTGCTTTGGTTCCCAGCGGGTCTCGCTGCACCAGCCCAACAGCTCTCTGGAGTCGCAAGTGAAAGACACACATACACACTCACGCTCACATGCACGCACGCATGCACTCGCGCCAGCCAATGTTAATGTGCCTTGAGTAGCTCAATAGCTGGGCACTTCTAAACCTCTCTGCGACCAGCAAACACTTCCCTCCACTATTCCTGAGAGTTAACATCTTTTAAAATCTTTATTTCATCTCTGCTACCCCAGACCCAATCGGAGCTCCTGGGCGAGCCTTTACCTTTCATCTTTCTTCTTCCCTGTTATGGCGAATCTCTTCCCAGTCTTCCCTTGGTCCCTTGCCCACACAAACTAAAACGCCCCACTCCATCTCCCTGCCCAGTCATTGGCTGTATGGCAATTCTTTTCTACCAATTGAAGCCAGCTAAGGGCAGAGACCCTCAGGTCTGGAAGAGAGGCTTTTGGGAGCTGAAATAAGACAAAGCATTAGAACCAGTTCCCAACAGTTCTGAGGCGTCACTTTCTTTTCAGCTGTAAATATAAGCAATGAGTTGCATTTCTTCACTGGGATGCTGTTCAGTTCACACCCTGTGCTAGGGAAACGTGTTATTTAAAAGCCTGTATGCTACACGGTGGACCACAGGTTTTCACATTGTGCTTGACCAAGTCTCAACTCAGGATATCAGATGTTTTAATATTAATACACAACAAGAAGGATAGTGTATATGGCACCTGTGCCTGTCTCTCACAGTTCCGAAAGCTATTTCTTTTGCCCTTAAGCTGTCAAACTAACAAATTACTAGACTCTTCCTTCCACCAGGATACAGGTGTTAGAACCATTTAGTATGCTGAGGATTTGGGCTAAATAACTGTTGACTCTTCAAAGTATTGGTTAGCCACCATACCAGTATTAATGGGGTGAGTCCCGGGAACTCTGCCATTTGGAGCAGCATCAGTGGTAAAACCCTCAGGGTAACTCCTCAAGGATGCTCAGGTGAAAAAGCCCCTTTGGTAATCACTATGTGATTCCCATTATTCCTGGAGGTGATAGCATGTAAGCGCCAGCTTAACTAAAATTGCAGAGTCATTTTCCATCCCAAGGCAGATGGCTACAAACATCTGCCCGAATAACAAGTATTAATGGCTGGCATCACAGTGTCGATCCTGTGCCAGCTACAGCTCTGAGGCCTCTGGAAGTAATCAATCACTAAATCCTCAACAACCCTTCCAGGAAAGTTCACACCCATCCTACCTTAGATAATGCAGCTGAAGCAAAGGAAGATTCAGTAACAGGTACAAGGTCACCTAGCTAGACACTGACATAGTTAAGGCTTAAACTAACAGCTTCAAATACATTCTCTGTGTGCTCTTCATGTGAATCTTTGACCTGGACAAGATCGAGCTAGTCAGAATTCTAACATAAAGGGTGGGATGGGGCTTGAGGCCACAGCCTTGGGAGAGGAGGACAGTGGAGGGTTGCTGAAAGGGGGAGGGTGACCCTCTTTGGGGCCATGGCTGCTAGTAGGCTGTCCATGCCTCAGTGGATGACCTCAAACCCATGTGTATATGAGCAGTACTTGATTTCAAGGAATTATGGAGGAATGAAATTTGGAGGGAATTGGGGTAGGGGATTTTAGGGGGAGTTAGAAGGAGATGATGATGGAAGAATATGATCAAAACACATTGTATAAATGTATGAAATTCTTAAAGAATAAATGACAAAATAATTTAAAGATCTATCACATCAACTATCTAGAAATATATATATATATATGTATATATATATACATATATATGGATATATTTTTTAAAAATCCTTTCATACACAGGTGACTTTTTTAAGATTTATTTTTTATTATTTTAAAAATTCTATATGTGCCCACTCAAATGCGGGTACCCACAGAAGCCAGAGGAAGGGATAGCTCTGAAGCTGAAGTTACATATAGGTAGTTGTGGTTCTTCCAACATGGGTACCAGGAACTGAACTCAGGCCCCCTGGAAGAAGAGCAAGAATGCTTAACAGCTGCCGAGCTTTCTCTCTAGCCCGACGGTGATCTTTCTTTTTTAGAAATAATGTGAGACCACAAAGCTGTAAACTTCCTGCCAATGTCTGTTTGCCATTGCTGTGAGCTAATAACTAAGGCTGCATAATCTGAAAGGAGCTAATTCTGGCCTACAGCTCTGGAGGTACCAGCCCACTGTGCCAGCATCTTCTCAGCTTCCAATGTGCTGCACTGTGCATGGGCCGGGGGAGCAAGAGGGATGTGAGAGAATGTGGAAGAGATTGCAAGTGAGAGATAAAGCAGGAGAAAGAATTCATCCCCATGATAATTAACCCATGTTCCCATGAAATTCACAGATCCCCCTGTGAGGTTGGAGCTCTTGGGTTCTAATGGACTCATAAGGTCCCACTGAGCCCCCACACTGCTCTATTGATAATGACTTGGTGTGACAAACCACATCCAGTTCCTATCCCTGCCTCATTTCCTTCAGTAGTTGTATTCTCTGGTGATAAATTTTCATCGTATGTAATACTCAGACCATACTCAGGTTTCCCTGGATACCCAGAGCCAGGTCAGGAATGTGCATTAAGTATTATATGTTGCTTAGGTATTTTAATATCTAAAACAGTACCTTTATTTTCCGGCTCAGTATCTGTCTGATTGCTTCTCCATATTATCCACCCCTGTATTATTCTCATCCCCTGTATTTTCTTTAAATTGAAAGTTAGGACTAAGAGCCTGGGTAATTGCCAATTATGTGTATTCTAGAATAAATCTTGGGCGCAATGGTATGTTTCATTTAGCATTATGAATGAAGGCACAAGCCATATGGTGCCACCATGACTGAAGATCATTCTGTATGACCCCACTGATACCTGTCCTAGAAACTCATACCAGGTTACATTACCCAGAAGTAATTAGTCTGGGGACAATGGGACTTGGCCGGACTAGACTCTGCCAAGATTTGCTGGACAATGACTGTCTCCTGGATCTTTCTGTCTGGGTTATAGAATGTTCTATAAGGGTTCAGCTTGGTAAGGTTATCCCCTGGGTAAACAGAAAGTGTTCTGTGGGACACTATTTAATGCAATACAGACATCATATTTCTCTTCATTCATTTACCTCATGGCCAATCCAACCTCACAATCTTCCCTCGATTGATACTGATTGCAAACTGTAAAAGTGCACTTCACTCAATAGTCCCTTTGCTCTTTAGGCTCATTGGGTGCTGTTCCTGGAGGAAGGGGGGGGGAAGCTTTCCCCAATTAGCTGGAGTTTTGCTGCCCTGAGAAACAATTTTCCCTGAGGGAACAGGAAACACTTGACCCTTTAATCATCAATTTTCAAAGATGGAAATTTGTACATAATTTCAGTGATGACCACTGGTGTTTCCTTGCTTGATCTCTTTATTCATTTATTTATGGGAGCAAGGCTTACACATGCAGTAGCATCAGGGTGGAGGTTAGAGGGCAACCTGTGGGAGATGATTCTCTCTTTCCTCCATGTGGGTCCCAGGGATCAAACTTGTTCCAATCAGGCTTGATTGAAGGTGACAATGAGCCAACTCAGCAGCCCTCTGCCTCTCTTTTTTTCTGAGAATCATGAGCTCACAGATTTATACAAATCCAGAGTACTTCTCTGTGAACATATTATCACTCTGATAAATGCATGTTGAATTTTTTTTCAGTTCTAGGATATTTTTGTAATTTTTAATTAAATTGTATCAGTTCGATATCAAAGTTAAATGAAAAAAAAATATTCCCAGAGAACCTGACTTTTGGCCCCTCTCCCTAATCTGCATTGCCTCTTCCTAAATGCTTACACATTTCTGACAGGAATATAAAGGTATGGATGTTTCAGGGAATTGTTCTTCAGTTTCTTTGTACAGCTAAACCTGTGCGTGCATGTCCCTCATCTGGAAATACCCAACACTACACATTTGACCAAGAGAAGCAAAGACATGGTTTTGTTGTTGTTGTTGTTGTGTTTAATTATAAGAAAGTAGTCACAGTAACCTCATGTTAGTAGCCACCAACTGAAAGCAACCTATGTATCCACTATCAGTTAAAACCATGAGCAAGCTGGCATGTGTTGGAATGTTACTCTGAAACAAGCAGAGATCACACATCCTGGCACACACCAGCTTGTGGATGATCCCCAACTGCCAGGCAACAGAACTGAACACAAATGCACATGTCTAAAGCAGAGATATAGTCAAGCCTCCCTCAGGACCCTTTATAACAGAGACCGTCAACCTGTTGCCTATTTATTAGACTCACCTAATAATAATTGGTCTGGCTGAGCTGGCAAAATGGAATGAAATCCTTGGAGTGGGCTGAGTGGCTTAAAGAGAAGAGATAAGTTTTCGTAGTCCTAGAAGCAGGAAGGTCCGAGGCCAACAGGCTATTTAGTACGGTCAGGTTCCGGTAAGGCTTTCTCTTGATTGCAGACTTTGTATTCCTATTGTGTCCTCACGAGGCACATAGTGGGGAGATGGACACAGAGACTCAGAGACGGAGAGATCTGATGTTTCTTTTTTATAAGAACACTAAGCACATCACGGGATTCTCTACCTTCGTGACTTCATCAAAGCTACTTACTTCACAAAAGCCAAGTCTCCAAATGTCACACCACAGATTCAACATAAAGATGTGTGTGTGTGGGGGGGTGTGTGTCACATTTAGCCTGAAGAACTTAGTGCCATAAAATGGGCACTGGCCAAATCTCATCTCTAGGGATGCTGATTCTGCTGGTTAGGATTGGAACTGGCATCCATATCATTTTACACTTGATTGTCACATGCAGCCAGGATTGCAGACCTCTACTGTGTACC
This sequence comes from Mastomys coucha, assembly GCF_008632895.1. Taxonomy (NCBI): domain Eukaryota; kingdom Metazoa; phylum Chordata; class Mammalia; order Rodentia; family Muridae; genus Mastomys; species Mastomys coucha. The sequence goes on from NW_022196903.1 coordinate 48,780,734, forward strand.
TCGTGTTCAGGTTGAAGACTGTTGGCCATAGCACCGACACATACCAGGATCATGTCAAAATGCAGACTCTCTGACCCCATTCCAGGCCTAGCCATTCAACCCTGTCTCTTAATAAGAAGACCACATGCCTGCCCTACTATTTTAAAAATGGTGGTCTGCAACCTCCTGCACAGATGTGGGACTACTCCTCCAATTGATTCTAGGTTGAATCTAAATGCTTAGGCATTTTTTCATCAAACCAAGTTTCTGCCTTTTTCATCTGAGAAGGCTGTCAAGGTGGTTCAATCTTGCCTTCAAGTAACTGTACTTCAGTGTAAAAATATACACATTCCCTATATATCGTTACCTTTTAGTAAACCAGAGAAATCAACAAGTATAGCCAATATTAATGGAAAAGTCAGGATGGATTTTGAAATTATATTACCACTCCAGTAGGCCGGTTACAGTGATTGATCATTTCCTGACTTTCAAGGAGACTCTCAAATCCACGATGAAGCAGAATATATGTTTGCATTCTAGCTGCAAAACCAGAGAGAAACAGCACCTAGCTCCAAGCATGAATATGGTGAAGCTGATGAATAGCTCAGTAGAGTGGGGACATAAGAATCAGCAGGGCTTAAATAGATAACAATTTGTAACCTTTAGCGTGGCCTCATGATAGGACACCAGAGGATCTCTGAGGAGTTTGTGTTGAGTACAGTATTAGGACTGCAAAGCTGATTACTGTAGTAAAATCTTACTAGATATATAGCCATACCTGGTGTTCTAGAAGTAAATCCAAGGCATTGCTAGCCATCAAGATCAACACATGAATATGGCTCTGGCATTGAACTGCCTTTCCTGCCCAGCAGACACACAAGGAGGTAGGTTTCCACTTTTCCATCACAGAAGCCTGGGACAGTCACATGCTTAATTTTTAGGAACGGCTCATTTCCCAAAGCTTGATGTCTCTAATACCTCAGTTCAGTATAGTCAAATATTTAAATTCTAGAGTCCGGGACCATTTCTGCTTCTGGAAATTGCTCTTCTCATTTTTCCTCTAATCTCCAGTTGATAACACCTCTTCTGGCTAATATAAAATGACTAAACTGTTTGCTAAGATGTATGAAGGGAACTTTCTGGTTTAGTTCATTGTAACATTGTATTATGTCCAATAAGCTAAAAGTAAAGGGGGAAGGGTCCAGCTGTGTTAAATCCCTATGTGTGTCTACAGAAGTATATAAACCCATCTTCCCGACAGGGGAGCCTCATCAAGGACGTGGACTTACCTTTCAGTTACCAAATGCTGAGGGCTGGCATTCATATAATTAGTTATCAGATTCAAAACAACAAGTTCTCATTGACTCTCTGCAGTATGCCCAAGAGAAACATATTTGAAACTAAAATTTTTTGCATTGGGTATATGTAATGAGAATTTCTAGTCCCAAATTCCCAGTTATAGGATAAAGACCTTGCTATTTACTGGCTCAGTTTAAAATAATTTAGAGTGATTTATTGTGTATCTTTTCCCATTTATCTTCCAAAACAACATCAGAAGACAGTGAAAATTTCCCCTTAGACATTGTAAATAGGAAAATATATTTTACATTAGCAAAATAATGGACACACAGAATTGTTAACTCTCTTTTGAAATAAAAAAGTTTGCTATTCTTAATAAAAGTAATAAATATGCTTCTTGTTTCCAACATGATACTTTTATTGATTATTTGGGAATTTTGCATCATGTTCTCCCATCACACTCACTTCCTAGGCCTCCCAGGTCCACCCCCTTCACCCTGTGACCATTACTCCCCCCCAAAAAAGAAGAAACTAAATAAAACATCCAATTCGTGTTGCCCATATACTCACTGGAGCATGGTCAAACTCCCAGTGGCCAGCCCCCTAACGAAAACTGAGCCCCTCCGCATTCCTAGCCCTGCCAGAAGCCTTCCACTGTGGAGAGCTACACTAAGCAACCTTATCACGATTTTTAAGAATTCTCTTCTATGGCTTCCTGTCTAAACTGCTACTTTGGGGGAGCAGGGGGAGCGTTTTACAGAAGAATTCTTTTGTCTTACCTGTGAGTCTGCAGTCATTGATATCACTGCAAACGTAGCTTCCTTACCTTTTATAGTTAGCAGGAGCATGGATCAGGGACTCCTACATGGCTCTCTGACATCTTCATAAGCCACAGACTTTAGCATGGTCTCCAGTGGCAGTTCAGACCACAAGTATCAACATGACCATTTGCTGTAGCCCTGGCCACAGACACCAACATAACCCCTCAGTAACAGCACAGGCCAAGAACATCAACATGGTCTCCAGGTCAACATGGGCCATGGATACCAATATGGTCTCCAGAGGTAGCCTGGACCACAGGCTTCAACATGGCCCCAGGTGGCAGCATAGACCAGGGACATCTGCATGGGCTTCAGTGGTTACAAGAACTGTTGACATCAACATGCCACACTCCCAGCAGGACCATGGACCCAGACAAGGCCCTGGTGGCAGCCCGGAAGAAGGACATCAGTGTGGCTTAAGGTACCACAGACCAGGAACATCTGCATGTCCTTTGGTGGTAACATGGGTCACGGACATCAACACCACCCCTGATTGCTGCAGGGCTGCAGGCATCCACATGATCCTCCTGGGTGCCACACACTTCCATGCCCTCAGGGCTCAACCTTTGAGTACATAGCCTTCGGGCAGTGCTGTTGCTTCCTCACCCCCAAGCCCTACCCCCAAACCCCACCCCCATCCCTGCCCCACTATCTGCCTCAGGGCAAGCAGCGTGAGCAGCAACAGCTGCATGTTGGTGGCTAGCCTGCTTGTGGGCCTAGGCAGGGCAAGCAGCACAGGCTGTTCTGCAAGCTCTCTCTTTTTTTCCAATTTCATGAGTCCACTTTTAAAAAGCATCTTCCCATCAAGGGTTGCCTGTCTCTTTGTTCCGGAGCCACTCCTTTCCCACCACCATGTCACCCATGGAGCCTCAGGGTCTCTCATCTTTGTTTTTATTCATAAAGATCCTTCTTGAAAAACAACCAAGACATGAGAAAATGAGAACGGATGCAAAGTGAATCTCCATAAGATCTCGAAGAAATGTTTTATGCATGTAAAAAAGTATATTTCATGTATAATTCTACACAGCATCTTGCTCTCTATTCACAGAAAAAAAATAGTCTGAATTCTTTAACTTTAATATATTTTTACTTCTTAAAGATTATTCTAGATTATCATCTTATTATTATTACTATTATTATTATCATCCTTTCAGTGATACACAGTACTCCAATCATGCATCTATACTTAAATTATTATTTTTTTTGGTCATTAGTTATGTTATAATAAATAGGATATAGATAATAGTGTCTCTTTAGAATAGAATATTAGAAGTAAAACGGATAGGTCAAAGAACAGGTACATCTATGATTTTTATGTATAATTTGATGCTTTTTTTTTTAATGCTGGGATTTGAACTCAGGACCTTCGGAAGAGCAGTCAGTGCTCTTAACCGCTGAGCCATCTCTCCAGCCCTGCTTTTTTTTTTTTTTAAAGAGGGACCGTGTTTGTTTCTTTCTCTCTCTCTTTCTTTCTTTCTTTCTTTCTTTCTTTCTTTCTTTCTTTCTTTCCTTCTTAAGATTTATTTATTAATTTTATGTATGTGAGTACACTGTAGCTCTCTTCAGACACACCAGAAGTGGGCATCAGATCCCATTACAGATGGCTGTGAGCCACCATGTGGTTGCTGGGAATTGTATTCAGGACCTCTGGAAGAGCAGTGAGTGCTCTTAACCTCTGAGCCATCTCTCCAGCCCGATGCTTTGTTTTTAAATCTTAAGCAGTGTACAAGTTACATTTCAGAGTGAGTGTCACCCACTGGCGTCCATCTAACAGAAGTAACTTTTTTTCTCACAAGCAGTTGGTTGCTCCTCTGGATAATTCCTATTAGAACACAAACATACTGTCTTTCTTATCAGTACCAACAATACAATCTTTCACATATCTTGAAACAACCAAACAAAAAATCCCTTATGAACAATTGCTGTCTTGACTATTGTCATATTTGTCTGCTTTTTACCTTGAAATTTCTAGAAAACCATAATGTCTAAACTTGCTGTCTTCTGTCTTTCTTTTTCCGTTGTTTGTGGTCTTCTCTGGCTGTGATTATTAGCCCTCCACATCCCCAGAGCTTCTCTCAGCAGGTCACAATGACCCTTGCTCTACATTGTGATGAGGACTAAGTATTCATTGTATCCTGCTTGACAGCAGATCTGTCCATTCTTCTGTAATCCCTGCCTTCAGGTGCTCTAGATGACATCATGCCCTATTCTGACCTTACAGGCTTCCCTGCGTCACCTGATTTTCCTGTTGTCTTCCATCTCTATAATGGCCCATTGCCTTCCATGTCTATAATGCCTTGAAGTTCCCAGGACTCAGTATTCAGACCAGAATCCTGCCGGTGCCCTGAAAAATCTTATTCCATGGCATTAAGTATTGTCTCTACCCTATGATTCTTAAGTAGTCCCTGGTCTTGATTGCTTTTCAAACATAAGTCTTGTGTGTCAAACTTGCTTGGCATCTCTGCTCAAAGACTGTGGAGCATGGAATAAATCATTCCCAATTTGGTCTTTTCCTTATGCCTTCTATTCCTGCATTCTCCTCGGTTCAGGCACCAGTCCATGCACCCAACTCTCCACAAAACACTTAGACTCATTCTTAGCTGCATTCTTCTGTTCCCACTTTATGTCCAACCATTAAGAGTATTATGTGATCTCCCATTAGAATATATCCAAAATCTGACCACTTCTACCTCTAACAGCCATTCTGTATGCCATTATCTCATGTCTATTTTTTTTAATAACCTACATCTTCACTTAGCTGTCCAGAGAACTACAGGGCCTGTGCTTACCAAATTGGACCAGCCCTCTGATCAAACCCTGCAACGACTCTTGTATTACCAGACTTTATAAGCCACATGTGAACCCCCAGCCAGATGCATGTAAAATGCATGCATGTGCGCGCATGCACGCACGCGTGCGCGCGCGCGCACACACACACACACACATCCTTCTGGCCTTTTGCTGCATTTCTGTGCCCATAGGCAGATAGTTCTGAGAAACAGAGCATAATCCACAGACTTATGTGTACATTTGTCTACATAGCTATTATTTACTAAAAGAAAAGAAATTATATAAATATTTCCCAATAAATGATTTATGAAGTCTGAACTTCCAGGTTCTTTACAGAACTGTCATGCTGATATACATATAGATAGATAGATGGATATACATGATCTAGATCATATAAGTAAAGGTAGAGATACATATGGATTTAAATATATAAAGAGAGAGAGGGACTTATTTCAATGGCTTACAGGCTATGGTCTAGTTAGTTCAACAATGGCTGTCTAACAATGGATGTCTAAGAATCCAATAGCTGTTCAGTCTGTGAGGCAGCATATCTAAGCTGGTCTTCAGTATACCCAGAGGAAATAGGCTTGAACTCCAGTAAAGAGATGGACTTGCTATTGAGAGGGAGAACTAGCAGGCAAAGGGAAAGAGAGCGAGCTTTCTTCTTCCATGCCCTTACATAGGCTGCCAGCAGAAGGTGTGGTTCTAATTAAAGATGGATCTTTCTACCTCAAAGATCCAGATTAGAAGTGGGTCTTCCCAGTTCAAATGATTTAATTAAGAAAAAAAAATCCTTCCCAGATGTGCCCAACCATTTGGATTTTAGTTAATTCCAGATGTAGCTGGGTTAGCAACTGAGAATAGCCATCACACTATCCTACAAATGCCAACAGCTCCAGGACCGTCCCTGAGCTTCTCTGTTGCCTATCCAGCAGGGGAAGCCTCCTGAGTCAGTCAGATTTCTCTGAGCAGTACACTTTAAAGGAGGATATGCTATCTCAAACATCAAAAGAGATACAGAACTCACAGTTCTGTGTTGTTGAGGGACAGTACAAAGCCCAGTAACTCCTTGGCTTTTGAAGATAATGTCATGTTCCCCAGGCCACTAGACCCTTCTAATGTCACCAACCAAAGCCTTTGATTTTTCTTCAGTATTATCTCCTGCCTCCTGGCATGTACATGTCCCATCAGGGATCTAAGGCATTTATACTTACTGCTTAGTATGTCAGTAAGACACATGTCAGTATGGTGCCTTGTAAAGCCCCACAGAGCAGAAGTAACACAGCCTGTATTGTCAATCCTCCTGCTGATTAAAAGCAAACTTCCTGGTGAGGTGACCTTTTCTAATTAAGTATTAAGGGAAAGAGGCACCCAGAAGACCAACAGCTCTGCCCAAAGTGCCAAGAGCACCCAGATGTCACTCAGTGAGGGTTGCTGCACATGCCTATGGCCTGACTGGCTGCTGTCTCTATGAGTTTGAGAAGGGCCAGAAAAGTCAGCTTTTAAACAAATTCCCAGGTATCTCTCTTGCTAATACTTTTGGATGATAGTTTGAAAGTCAATGGCTTTAGAATTTCTGTCTAGGAACTAACTCTGATCTGGGACTTGGATGAGAATCTACTACTCTCTACTGAACAACTCAGGTATGTGTTACCTAGACCTTGAGATTTCTCCAATTCAATAAATTAATAATTTTGCAATTGTTTGAACATGAATGTCCCCATAAGATCATATATTTGCAGCCCCCAGTTGAACAGTTTGAAAGGATTAGGAGATGTGGCTTTGTTAGAGAAGGAGTGTCACAGGGAGTGGGCTTTGACATTTGAAAGATCCAAGCCAGGCCCAGTGTCTCCTTTGCCTGCTCCCTGTGGATCAGGACACAGCTTTTAGCCGTTTCTCCAGTGCTATGCCTGCCTACACACCACCATGGTCCCTTGCAAGATGATAATGGACTAATCCTTTAAAACTATTAGCAAGCCTTCAACTAAATGCTTTCTTTTATGAGAGTTGCCTGGGTCATGGTGTCTCTTCAGAATAACAGCACTTTAACTAAGACAAATTGCTAGTAGACTGCCTGGCTATATTGCCTCTAGAGTCACAATTTACCTATAATAAAGATGGCTTTGTACTATGATAATTTGTTTGTTCTTCTAACTTCTCTGCCCAGGAAAATAACTGTGCCCACTGTGTTTTCAGATGTTAAGTTTGTCTCTTGGCTCTGTCTTCTAAGAGCCCAGAATCTACCATAAAAAGAGGCCTATGTAATGCAGGTGACTTCTCCTGTTGGGGTTCTCATAAGAATCCCCAAACCAGACAACTGGTTTGAGACATCTAGAAAGCATGTAGCAACCTGATCCCCACAGCTAATTCTGTTCTTCCTACATCCTGGAGGGATCAGAAACAGTAGAATCCCTCAGTTCCACCCACACAATGAAATGCAAATCTCTCTTGGAATAGATTTGAGAACACGCTGGGAAATACAAATAAGGTTGTTTTAAGAATGAGCAGTATATACAATGTAATATTTATATAAATATATTATTTTATATATTTATTTTTACATTTATATATTTGTTTTATTTATATATTATATATTATATATACAGATAGTCTACTAAAAATTTGTCTTTAATATAATAATATAATATATTTAAATGTTATTAAATATATAATTATATAATATAATACTATGCATTATATTATATAACTATAACTATATGTTATATGTTGTTATATGTTATATGATGTTACATGTTACATGTTATATGCTACATGCTACATGTAATGTGTTATATGTTTGTTATATATGAACATATATAAATTTCTTAGCTGGTCTTCACTATGTCCAGAATCCTGAGGAAGTAGGCTCAAATGCCAGTGAAGAAATGTACTTACTATTGAGAGAGAGAACAAGAAGCTAAAGTCAGGGAGAGCAAGTTTTTCTTTCATGATCTTTACATATCTACATATGTGTGTGTGCATACACACATACATACATATATATTCACCTCTTCCTGCTTCTTGAGTAGCAGTGTTACCAACTACTTCATGCCATCATGGTAGCTAGTCAAGACAAACCTTTCATTCCTTAGGTTGTTCTTATTGGGTATCTGACCACACAACAACATAAGCAACTAATACAGTCACTTTACCCAGCATTCTCACATAAGCAGTGCCCGCCATGTCATACATTTGGCATATATAGCAGGAATCCATCACCTACTATAAATAACATATACTAGACTGAGTTTGAGTGAGTTCTAAGCACAAATAAGTGTTATGAGCAGGTGAGTTAGACTCGCCTAACACCTAATTTGTAGACATTGTTTTCTTCTTCTGTTCACATATAAAGATTAACAAAGAAGAAGACATTTGGACCTGGTACACAAATTGATCCTCATAATTTGGATGCACTTGGTATATGTGGGCTGCTCCTATAAGACACCTCAAATCAAGAAGGAGGTACAGAAGATCTTTTAGGGATGCACACTGAGCATGTGATGTGGCTGCAGCTGTAACCAGAGACAGCAACACACACTAGTCCATGGGCCACCAGTTGGTTGGCATAACTTGTTGATGGCAAGAATTTCCTGTGGGGGATGTGCAGGTAAGACTTCTCCATGTGGCACAGGCTGTATCCATATGACTGCTCACCATGGGACATGCACTGTTGAGGCTTTCAGTTGTAACTTTGCAAGGCTGCCTAGTCTTTGACTGCCATCTGCTTCTCAACAGACAGGAAGAGTGATGCCATCGTGGCTAGATGCTATACGTAGCCTTAATGTAAACTTCCCCGGCCCATGGATGATCTGATTCCTGCTGCTGTGGCTAACAAGCTTGCTGAGAGGTGTCTGCCAACCCTGGACAGAACAGCAACAAAGTCACTTCATGGAACTCACTACGCTAGGGAGTGTATGATTGTTTTTCTTTCTACAGTGTATATGGTTCCTAAAGATGTTAGGCATTCAATGGCCACATTGTTTCCCATAGTCACACCATCTGTGAACTTAACAGCATACATTATCTGACATGAAGTCCTACGCGGGATAAAAGCCTGGTCCCATGCTCTGGGAATTACTAGCCGCTATGAATCCCATTTGCCCAAGCAGTTGTTATAGAATATAAGAATAGATTATTGTAGTTTCAAAAACAGCACCAGAAGTCTCATGCCTTTCTTTTAGAAAGTGGAGTTGCTTCTACTCATCAACAAATAAGTCTTTCCAAGTGAGGATACTCAGACATGGTACAAAGGGATGAATACAGGAGTAGCTTCCCCTGTCAAGTGAGGATACTCAAACATGGCACAAAGGGATGAATACAGGAGTGGCTCCCTGTCACACCCTGGATGCTGAAGACTATTTACCTTCCCTGCACTGAGTCAGCACTCAAGGAAAAACAGCACTGTTCTGCCTAGGGTGTCTAAATAGTATATCTGAGAAGTAGCTCAGTAGGTTGTACATTGTGGCCCAGAGGCCTGTATTCAGAGCCCAGTAAACAATGACCAGTAAATATCTAGACATCTCTGTCCACACCACATGCTCAGTGTGCATCCCTGGGGGGAACTTCTGTATCTCAGTCATGATTCGAGGTGTGTTGTATAAGCAGCCCACATATAGCAGATGCTTCCAAATTATAAGGATCAATTTGTAAACCAGGTCCAAATCTCTTCTTCCTTTGATTATCTCAAGAGGCTTTAGATATGAACTGAAGAAGAAAATATCAACAAAGCTAGGTGCTAGGTGAGTCAAACTTGACACTTGTAACTTTAATTTTTTTCAAACTTTATTTTCAATGATGGTTCTTAAACACTTTAACATCCCTTGTAACCCACCACCCACCAGAGGTAGTGGAAAAGAAAGGAAACAAGGGAAGTGGACCTGTTTAGAAAGGTTCTTTGGAGAAACTCCCTTCTGTGTTGTCTGGAAATCAGCAGTTCAGCTCACAGGTTAGCAGGCAGCAGCTCAATTCACTTGCAAACACTTCACAGACACACCAGCAGTCCAGTTCTGTAGAGTCAGGTTAGCAACAGCAGTGACACGACCTAGCAGAGATAGCCAGGCCTCAGCCTCAGCTCAAGTCAGCAGGAGGGACCAGGATGGTCATGGAGAAGTTCTCAGCTGTGCTTCTCTCAGAGAAGTGAAGATCAGCAAAGACTCAAGACCCATAAATGTTGCACAGCGAGCTGTACCAGCAAGCCAAGCTCTGTCTCTGGCACTCTGTGGAGTCCTACTTATACCCTCCACACATCTACATATTCTCTACGTGCCTTGCCTCAGCACATAAGTACAATCAAGTCCCAGTCCTTCGAGTCCCCACAAATGCAGCTCCACTATGCAAATGTAAGGCAGACCAATACATGTGTGTTGTTAGCAAAGAATCCTTCATCACATGTCCTTTCACGTGTTTTCTTTAGCAGAACATCTTCTCTCCTGTGTCTGCTTCAGTGAAATGTTCCTTCACAAGCCTGCCTTAGTCTTTCACCCGTGTCCTTTTCAGGAAAAGACTCCACGTGTTTGCCCCAGCAAATCACCATCCAACACAACTGACTCTCCAAAGAACCCTTCAATTTCCACTTCACTTACTTGTGCCTTAAGGACCCATTCAAACACAGTCTGGGATATAGTATCTTCTAGGTGCTTCAGATTTTGTGTGTCCAGTAGTAGAAAGTTACAAGAATAAGAGACTAAGATGGAACATCTTTAAACTCAGCCATCTCAGAAATATAGATTAAAATCACCCTAATAAAGTAAGGAGGCACAAGCAACTGAGATGCAGGCTGAAGCAAAGAGATCATGAGACAAGGAGCGCTCCTTACCAAGTGCTATTCACAAATGAGGATCATCCATCTGCTGAGTTCTTACCAGCTATCAGAACAAGAACTGCAACACCTCACATGTTTTCTCCGTTGCCTCCATCCCAATTTACCTTCTATTGCCCCGATAAAAACCATGACCAAAACCACCAGGGTGAAAACGACTTTATAGCTTACAGTTGTGGTCCATCATGCAGGGGAACCAGGGCAGGAAACTGATGAAGAGATTATGGAAGAGTGATGCTTCCTGGCTTGCTCCTCCTGGCTTGCTCAGTCTGCTCTATTGTTCAACCTAGGACCATTTGCACAGGGGTGGCACCTTCCACAGTGTGCTGTGCCCTCCCACATTAATCATTAATCAAGAAAATGTCCCACAGACTTACCAACAGGCCAGTCTGATGGAAGCATTTCCCATCTGGGAAGTTTCTTTTTCCAGATAATTCTACTCTAACTTGTGTCCAGTGGCAAAAACAAATTTAAAAAATCAAAACAAAAACAAAACAAAGTAAACACACAACACAAAGGAACAAACAACCCAACAGGACAGCCTCTGACTTCCCTGAACACATATGTGGTTAATGGTCCTACTTAACCTTTAGCTAGGAGAATGTTCAAGCTGCCATGATATCTAGAAAAGAAGAATGGATATAGCCCTTCGGGGCATAGAATGGCTGGTGCTACCTCCTCCAGGGGACCCTGCTTTATGATTTCCTCTTTTGAATAGAGAGCAAATCTAATTCCATCTATATGAAAAGTGCAGCTATGTTAAGGTTGAAATATGATGTGTGGACACAATGGAATATATGTAGCTGAATTGCCTAAGATAGAGGTGCTGGGTTGTTTCTTAACTCCACATCTCGGCTTCCAGATCTCCTCTGTTCCCTTTCATCTAGCCAAGTTCATGTTAGATGACCACAAGGGGAAGCACATAAGGCAGAGTCCAGTGTCAGAGGAGGCTGGCTGGTTTCTTCCCTTGACAATGGGAGCAGGAGACTTGTAACAGGGCTGGGTTGTGTGTGCTCCAGCTGTGACAGCCAGGGTGTGGTTTCAGCAAGGCAGCATTGAGAGTCTCCTCATGTCTGCCAAGGGACAGTGGTAACCTTCCAGAGTTTGGTAAGAGGTCCCTACTTTGTTTCTCATCTCTTCTAGCTATTTTCACACCAATACTTTCTATTATATATTCTCTGCTGCTTAAAATCTATAAAGTGGTTTCGACTTTCCTGTTTGGGTACGGAATGATAGAGATCTCTCCATGTCACAGTACAAGCTTCCTCGTTCTGGGATTTTGCTTTTGTTTTTGTTTGAAAGAATAAATTGTATTTTCATGAGAAACCCCCAGTGAGTAGTTAGTTGATATCTATCTTTCAGTCAGTAGGAGCAATAAGGACATTCCCTTTTTAGGAAAGAATGGTCCAGGAGTTTACTAGGCAATATTTGTTGTGTCTTCCCAATTGGAATTACACATGCTAACACTTTTATTCAGGAAGCCAAACGGCTGAATTAGGAATAAGACTAAACTCCACTGGAATCCAGAGTGTGTCTGTCTGTAGCTCGTTATTTATTGCTTTCTTTTTAAAAGAGTATTTTAAAGTATTGTTTATGTATGCCCTGGCTTTATATTTTCAAGTGGATTAGGCACCTCAAGGCTTGCTTTTTCTCCAGTCTATGAAATAATATAAATATGTTGGGAGATCATAGCTTTCCCCACTGTGGGTAACATCAACTGAATATGTCATTTACCTGATAGTGTAAAAAGAGCCCCAGCTCCTCCATGCCATCACATGACTAGAGCTTGCAAAGGAGTTAGTCACATAGCTAGCAGTCAGTTCACACCAGTTCAGTTGGTTTTATTATTGAGCCTGCTCAGCATCCCTTTCATGGGAGGAATGGCTACAATCTTCTAAATGATTTGTAGGCAGGGCTACCTATTCAGTTACATGCATATTGGAGGACTGCCCAGACCCTCCCATTATTCTCCATCCTTTGAGGCCGCACCGGTCTCCTTTCCAATAAGCAAGGGGTTGCTGGAGACAGAAGGCCTTGGCTATGAAGGTCAGCTCTGCCTGTTGGGTTATTTGTCTCAGCTGTCTGGCTTTCTCAACTTTTAGGTGTTCAGATGATGCTCCCATCCTACCTCCCTGTTTCCTCAATTGTTTTAGTATTCTAAAGTGGGGAAGGCATTTGCAATCGCCAGGCCAACTTTCAATGGCTTCCCCTAGCAGGAGTTCTCTTCAGCAGGTCCAGGCTGTCATAGCAACTTGATGTGTGGCAGGAATTCTCAAACATCCGCAAGCATTTTGCCCAATAGGCCCACAGCATCAAATCCTACAATGAACCTCCAGTCTCCTCCAAGACCCACAGGACATATGTTCTATTATCTTGAGCACAATCCCATGAGGCAGAAATCCATGTCAAATCCATTGGCCCCGAAAGGGAAATTCTATTTAAAGGTTAAAACTAAAGCTACTTTGAAAGGGGATGCTGTTGTGTGGTCAAGTTCACTGTCAGCCACATTAACAAAATGTCTTAGTAACAGTAATCAGCTAGTCCTGGTCAGACACACCAATAGCCAAATCCACTTCTGATTACAAAAGCCTAAACACTGTTGAATCGCGTCACTTATGTGTGGGGCTGAATTCTAGAACACTCACGTGCGTTATATTTCTAAATACTCAGCTCAAATGTCAGGAGGCTTGGAAGGAATACTTGTTTTCTTTTTGGATTTCATCCCTGGTGACACCTAGCATTTGCATCCATTTCTAATACTCTGTACAGAACTGTGAAGGCTGAGTATTTAATATGTGTCCTGATCATCTAAGATAAGATGACCCTGCTTGGCTAACTTTCTAGGTGGCTACATCTACACATGAATTTAGAATTGGATCACGTGTTTAACACTTTTTTATTACTGGGGATTAAACTCAGGACTGCATATAGACCAGGTCAATCTATTCCCAAGCCTGTCTTTATTTTTTATTTTGAGACAGGATCATGCTAAATTGACCAGGCTGCTCTTGAACTTGTGAAGTTCTTGTCACAACCTACCTAGTTGTAAGGATGATAGACCTAGACCACATTACCAAGCCAATTGGAAATAGGTTTTAAATGGTCAAAGCAGAAGGAACAAAAGCTCATCCTCAGCCCAGGGTGACACATTGGAAATCACTTAGTGCTTTCATTTTTCTTACTAGGATTCCATACACAAGTTGTAACATGCAAGAGAATCTCTCAGGAGCTCTGGGTTTGACATGATCACAGCATTAATTTTGCCCTTATGACACAGACCCACTAGGTGAGGTGCAAAGAAACCCCTAGACTGCTGGGTCTCCATCAGTTTTGTTCAGAAAACTCCATTCTGTCTCTTCCATCCTTATCCCATTTGACTGTCAGGGTACCAGGGACCCTTTGCTCATCTATGAGCACATTTTGGGACAGACTCACTCTCTGGGGGAAATTCATACAGCAATCTGGGCTTAATTAGTTCATTATAAGTGAGACAGACTTTTAAAAAGTTGCTCAAGAAGGGCTGCCCCACTCCACCTGGCATGGGGCCTGTCTTTCTTGGAGTCCTAAACCTGGCACCAGCTGTCCTTGCAAGGAGAACTCTGAAACTGTATGCTCTGCTCTTTAACCTCTGTCTCCAGTAGCTGAAGAAGAATAAAGAAAAGAGGAGTACATTTTAAAACCGGGTGTTTTCTATCTACCCACGGAGGAGGGGAATTGAGGAAATGCCTTCTTAGTATATCTAATTTGAATTATGTTCTACCCAAATCCAGAATTGTCTCCTTCAGCCACTGAGAGAAAAAGAAGAGACCATGCACCATTACCAGCAAGACTAAGCCCACAACTGCTGAGAAACCCTCTCATTCTGCTTTGACGCTACATTGACGTTCCATGGCACGAAAAGGGGCTCGTTTCCTAATGTGGAGCGGAAATTTATGCATTCTAAATAAGCTAGATTTTAAACAGTCTATTTTAAGGACCTCCATGTCTTCTAAGAGTAGAATTAGCCCAGATCTTCCTTAATTCAAGGTGGATAAACAGCTCTGTTTTCACATGACACACCACAAAATCTAAATGATGGTTAAACAGAGTTTCCCATTAGAAAATACCTCAGTTCATTCAATAACAAATATGAACAAACGAGTGCCTAGTACCAGGCCCTCTATTAGGAGCTATGAACCCAGGACTAAGCAGGAGCAAAGCTGGGTCCTCCTGGTCCTCATGTTGCTTTTCTGAATGGCTTCTGGATTGAATTAGAACATTACCAAACCGACCTTCCCTAAACGGGTGTGGTCGCCAATGTGTTAAAAGAAAAATAATAATAATAAGAAATCTTATGCAAAGAATTCCTGCAACTCTCCCTCAGCACCAGTACCTTGAATTTTTTATTTTTATTTTATTTTATTTTATTTTTACTGTTATGCTGACTGCGATGAATGAGCTTTAAATTCATGTTTTCCCCATGGAAATTGTTGTCCTCTGGAAACCATTTTGCCAAAGAAAAGAAATAATCTTTTCTGGGGAGATTCAGACACAGAGCTGGGAGTGATTCTGGCAGGATGAGCTCGGGAAGGAAAGGATATTAGCAATTGGAAAATGGGTTCTTGCCAGAGACTCTGTGTGATGACATTAGAATCGACATGATGGAATTAGACTGGGGGTTCTCTGCGGGTCTGGTTAGGCTCAGAGCATCCAATAACCCACTGACACGGCTGCGAGACAGCTATGGCGGTCCTTTTTTATTATCTTGGGAATGGAAATGTTATTTTGAAATCCATGGCTTCAAGAAATTGACAAGATTAGCTCTTGATTCTAAGGGATGGCTACCCTGCTATCACACCTGTTCCAGCCCCTCTGTACAGTATCTTTCTTCACTTTTAAAAACCCCTAGAATAGACTCATTGCTCTAGGGAAAGAGGAAAGAAGGGGAGAGGTAGGAAGAAGAGGGGAAAGGGAGAAAAGGAAGGAAGGAAGGATGGAGAAATGGAGGGAGGGAGGGACAGAGAGAGGAAGGAAGGGAGGGAAGAGAAAGGGAGGGAGGGGAGGAGGGAGGGAATAAGAAAGTCCTCTGCTTTGCCAGGGAAGCAAAGCTGTTCTGTTGTGGACACCCTGCCCACTTAGGCACCTGGGATCCATCTTCCATCTGGCTCTCACATCTTGGCCACGGTAACTACTCGTCAGCCGTAGGGGATGGGGTTCTCTTTCAATTTCCCATTCATTTTGCCATGCTTTTGTTTGTTTTCCTTAAAGTAATGCAAGTCTTGAATAAATTTGTTTGTTGCTCATGGGCAAAAGCTGTTGCACCAGAGCCAAAATACATCTTCAGACCATTAAAATGTTGGTTCACCTGTAGAATTTGCATTTGCTCCAAAAAAATTTGACGGTGTCCACTAGAACCTGCCTCCTAATTCTCCTCCGCACAAACCCCACGTTTTTCTAAAAGGCTGTCTCCAAAGCACACGAAAGAACAAGAGGCTTCCATGGGCAGCCTGATTTGTGTTAAAGGCATGTTTTTATTTCCAAACTTGAAGAATTATTACCTACACACTGAAAGTAAATATATTTTATGTTTTCTTGCTTTGTTTTTATGGAGGGAACCATAGGTGATACAAGTGGGGGGGTGATCTGTTTTATTTTGTTAAAAATGATATTGCTTGGCTCCTTTAAGAAGTCACAAGTTGCAGATATTGAAGCAAGCTGAGTCATTCCATGGCAGAATTAGGAACAGCTGGGGCAGACACTGGCTCTAAATACAAGGGCTTGAGGAATAGAATGGCTCTCTAGGACATAGTCCAAGGTTCAACCCAAACCCAGAAGGGATTTTCACAGATTTGATCTCTCTAATGATGACAAACCCTGGGCATTCTGAAGCAAGGATTTCCTAAGGTAGTGGCCAGTTTTTGGCACTGTCACTCAATCTTGGGTTAAGGTTTGGTGGCCACAGGAATGCTCCTCCCCCCATTCAATGGTACTGAATATCCTGTGGCCCTGAAGAGAATCAATGGCCTCAGAAGAACTCAGCCCAAATTGCAGAAGCCAAGATCTCTGTGAATAAAGGATGTAATTAAAGTGAACAATTGTCTCTATGTGCTCTCTCTGTGCTCTCTCTCTCTCTCTCTCTCCCCCCCTCTTGCTCTCTCTCTCCCTCTTGCTCTCTCTCTCTCTCTCTCTCTCTCTCTCTCTCTCTCTCTCTCTCTCTGTGTGTGTGTGTGTGTGTGTATTCTGATGTTCACTTTTTTGTTATTTTTTTTTCTTTTCTTTCTTTTTCTTTTTGAGAGACAACATGAAGTTGGATGGATATGAAGGTGAGGGAATAACAGAAGAATTGGGTGAAATGAAAGAATTTGGTTAAAATATGTATGAAAAACACTTTTAGTACAATTTTTAAAACTGTACATGTTAAAGTGAGGAACAGAGCACAATCTCTTCAATATGGAAAAAGAAAACTCTACAAATGAAGACAAAAAGAAGCATATTGAATGTTTAAAAGTGGACCTATTTATGCTGTAGGTTTATGAGTAGATTTTTCAAGTTCCACATACTTACATTTTTGTGCTGTGAATTATTTTCAATGAGGCATAAGTAGCCACATATGGTCCATCTTTGATTGACTAATTATTTCCTAAGTATATACTATGTACTTGGTACTCTAACAGTGAGTAGGGAGAGAAATAAGTCCCAAGCCTTCACCAATGAAGGCCCATGACCCTGCCATCTTAACCCGTCTATTCTTTTCCCTGGCCTAGGACCTCTTCCATTATTGGTCCCACAGCATCTGCTATGTACAGCCCCACTTATAAACATAACCTGTGACATTCCAGCAGGTCTGTGTCAGCCGTCAGGAGGGTCTACACAACTGTTGCGTTCCACTGACCCTGATAATATTTTTTTTCATAATTAATTATTTTTCTCATCATTGTGACAGAAGAAAAAAATAGAGAAGAGGAAGGCATGGCATTGGGACCAGAAGTAAGGCAGCTTGGGATCAGAAAGTAGAGAGAGATGCAGCTGGTAGACTCCTCTTCCTCCAGCTAGGCCCCACCTCCTGAACAGCTTCACCAATGGGAGGGCAAGTACTTCCACTGTGGTGGGACAGTTGTCATTCAAACATAACTAGCTCCCATCAGTGTGTCTGGTACACACACACACACACACACACATACACACACATACATGTATGTATGTATATTTGTGTATGTATGTATGTATGTATGTATGTATGTATACATATATAATATATATGGATATATTATGTATATGTGAATATGTTTATATATGAATATATGTAGATATGTATAATTTGAATACTGACATTCCACCAATTGTGATGTCTTTCAGGAGGAATCTACAGCCTTCTTTATTACTATCTACAGCAGTGCCTAGCTCACAGTAAGCATTCAGTTAATATTGTCCAATAAAGTTGAGTTCCCTTCCTCGTAGGGAAACAGCTATGACTTGTGTATTAAAATGCTAGGAATTGTCCGCATTAGTCCACAATTCAGTTGAGAAGAAATGTACATCTGTTCAGTTTTACACCATATCCTTTTATATGCTGAGCTCACACTGGTAAGTAGGAGACTTATCTCAGCTCTTTCACCCTGCCTACATGCCCAGGGGTGTGTCAGGGCCAGAGAACCTTGGGGCTGGAGAGCGGCCTCTGCTAAAGAGGTCTTTACCCGTGCCAGTCCCCATGGTCATGCCTACTTGGTGACCTTCTACAGTTCCTGAACGAGGCTGAAATCCTTGACTCCCTAGAGCCTCCCCCAATAGCTTCTTCTTTCCACAAGGGCCCCACCAGGAAGAGGATGCACAGAATTTCTCTGCTGAGAGACTTATTTTCAGTCTGGTGTTCTCACTCGTTTTTCTAACTCATTCTAATTCCTCAAACTCCATCTTCCTCTTGGGTGTCTGGCTTATAGAAAATAAAAGCCAGATCAACTTCCAGAACCTTGCTGCTCCTCACCTGTCTCCTCCTGCGGGAAGGACTGTGGCTGTGAAGATGGCAGCCTGCACAAATGGAGAAGGACGGGGGGGGGGG
>NW_022196903.1:48799485-48821835 GCF_008632895.1 Mastomys coucha
AAAACAAACAAGAGCTTAGACTGAGGTCAAGCATGTGAGTTCCACCAGAGAAGCAGTGTATGAGAAAGTGGTTACACTGGGTAGGGACAGAGGAAGCAGAAAGACATGAAGTTTAACTACGTCTCACACCCAGTTAGATCTTGAAGATTGGTTTCAATTTTCTTAGATACAACATGATCAATAGACAGTCAAAAGCAAGATAGAAATAGAAGTTAGGTGTGCTTGCTGGTAAATAATCTCACCTGACTGCAGGTAGGAGAAACTAAAAGATCGCACTGGAGCCAGTTTGTGGAAAGCCTTCCAAGCCAGTGGGCTTGATGTCCTCTCTTGATACCTGGCAATCTCTGAGCCAGGGAGCCTCTGAGATGTGCATTGTAAGGCACAGTGGCAGCACAGTTGAGGTGGATAGAAGTGGGCTGGGCAGTGGCTAGCAGCAAGACACCTTCTAAGAGTTGTGTGGCACTCCAGAGAACATGCAGACCATGCATGGCACCTGCCGGACACAAGGGGAGGCTGACAGCTATGCAAAGTGGGTTGTTCTCAGCAGGAGCCCAGGAAGCTGCTGGCCTTGAAGAAGACAGAAGACCCCAAATCTGCTTATGTTGGATTTGGTTCCATAGGGACACATGGAGCTGTAAACAGTGAACTCGGGTCAGGCCACTCCCTTTGGCCTTCTCAGTCAAGAGAGAGTCACGGTCACTGCTGAGAGGAGAGGCTGCCCACAGGGTCACCTGAGAACCTGAGAATGGTCATGGTTTTAAACAACTGCTAGACTGAATGTAAAAATGGTCACTTGTTGAGGAACAGAGCCTTCTCCTGTAATCTCAAGTCTCTTCTCCAGTAAACAAGGTGTCCTGGTGTCCTGGTGTGAAACCTGTCCAGGTAGATGTGAGAGGAAGTACCTTTAAGCTGGGAGTAAAATTTGAGGCTTTAAGTCCCACACAGTCTTTCCTAGAAAATACTCACTTCTTTAGCCCACAAGTACAAGGCCAGGATGCTTGAACACAGAGACAAGTTTTGAAACTGCATACCATGAATAAAAGTTACCTGCTTAGCCCACCCAGAAAAATCCATAAAAGCTCATAGCTCCCTTCGTCAGGGAACAGCCTGATTGCCTGCCTGATCCTTGTCAGTCTCCTGCTGGGCAGTTGGCACCCCATTTAAAGAGGCCTCCTAAGTTCAGTTTCACTTCTTGTTTCCATGCCACCAAACCCAACCACCTAACATCACCTCCAGATGCTGACCTCCTGCTTTATCCCGTTCCACCGGCTGTTGGGAATACTTGCTTAGAGCAAGAATTAGGAGAGAATTATACAAGCCTTCCCATGTTCTTACTTTTGCCAGCATTCTCTTTACTAGAAGGCTCTGCTTTGGCAGGTGTTGCCACTAGTAATTTTAAACCAACTGTTTTGGGGTTAATCACTGTACCCAGAATAGCCTAATAACACAGGATTACTGAATTCCTTTTCCACTTAATGCTACATTTTTATCATGTACATATGTGTGTGTATATGTATATATATATGACAATTATATATATATATGTTTTGCCTGCATTTTGAATTATTTTATTTTACTTTTATGCATTTAATTATTTTGCTTGCCTGTACTTATGTGCACCATGTGTGTGCTGGCTCCAGGCAGAGGTCAGGAGAGGGCATGAGATCGCCTAGAACTGGAGTTATGGATGTTTGTGTGCTGCTTCCTGGGTGCTGGGAACTGAACCCAGGTCTTCTGCAAGAGCAACAAGTACTCTTAGCCACTGAGCCATTGCTTCAGCTCCAAGATTATTGGATTCCTATTCTTGATCTCATAATGCTTCCGACTTGAATCTGTGACCATCAACTCTTTACAAAGTGGCCCAAGAGAGACAGAAGGAGGGCAAAAGAGGCAGAAAGAGGGAGGAGTCTATGACAAGTTAGAGTAACAGAAGCTTGGGGAGTTCCCTCCTTCTCCTGTCTTTGAGCTTTTTTGCAGAGGCAATGCTCAGTGGAGTTGGCTGCGTGTCTGAAAGCCATGTATCTCATTAGCTATGAAACTAGACCTCCGAGGAGTTGTTCTGAGACTCAAGCCTAGCTAATATGAAGGTTTTTGGGAGACACTAGAGCTCGTTTGAGCAAGCAATGATGTATTAGAGATCTCATTTCTTCTGCAGCCCACTGCCGCTGCTGAAATGCCACTTAGAAGGACTTGTTGTCTGAGTAACAAAATCCTTGCCCATGGCCCCTCCAACCCTGTCCAAAGTCAACTTCAGTTTTCAAATGCAGAGGCACTTGAAGCTTTTGTCATAAAAGCTGCATATATTTTTTGAACTTTTGTTTATTTTGGCCCCCAGAGCCTCTGTCACTTCCCTCCAGTGAATCACAGGATAGGGCCATTTCAAAATGTCCTCTTTAAAGAATAGTTCTCTTCCCTGGGGAGACCAGACTTGGTGAATGACAGCCCATGCCGGCTGCTGCTGTTGTCCCACCTAACCACCCCCCAACCTCAGTGTAGGGATTTCATTACAGAAACGGCACTTCACACTCTACCAGTACCATTTGGTAGGTGGACTTCAGAGCTTTTCCTGGGTGTATAGACACAGAAGAGGAAAAGTAAGCCACGGTTTCTTGGGAATTAGTCCAACCAGCTTGTTGTGGACCCGATGCTTCGCCTCTCTCAATGAAAGGAGTTTAGGGAAGTTATTTGTGAATTTAGATTTAAAAAAAATATGTTGGGAATAAGAGGAGAAAAATAAGAGGCAGAAGGAGGACTCGCTGTTCTCGCACAGCAATGCTGAGGCTCAGTGTTGGGCAGCACACACTTTTCCTCATTGGGGAGTAAGTAGGCACCCCTTCCTCTACTCTCTGGCCATGATGGAGCTCCCTCTGTTAGAGGACAGGCTCTGGAGTTATTCATGAAGTAGTATCCATGAGCACTTCA
This sequence comes from Mastomys coucha, assembly GCF_008632895.1. Lineage (NCBI taxonomy): Eukaryota > Metazoa > Chordata > Mammalia > Rodentia > Muridae > Mastomys > Mastomys coucha. Next base: position 48,802,408 of record NW_022196903.1, read on the forward strand.
TCCCCGTTAGAAGACTTCAAGGGCCCCTGGGTCCTTGTCACATGGAATAAGTTTTGTCTCTTGGTTTAATGTGGCTCATCATAGTGTGGGGCAGCAGGAGGACCCGGCTGGAGGGAGGTCTGTGAACACAGCTGACTGCTGCGTCCTACTGTGCGTGTCAGTTGCTCCCTCCCTTGGTCCTGGAGTAGCTCCTGTTCCACCCTTTCTTTTTCCATGTGTGAGAATTTCAGCTTCTTTAAGACATTTCTAGATATACACGTGGATTCTGCTTGAAAATATCCACTGGGAAGTTCTCAAGTATTTCCAGTGTAGGTCAACAACAGGCAGGCTCCATCTTTCATCTTTCTGCTGAGATTCCACACTGGTGTGTGGCGGGCAGATTTCGATTGCTCGCTGCCAGAGCATCTAATGTATCTGCGCTCCTTTCTTCTCGTCACAGCATCTTCTTGGGGGAGGGGTGTCCTCTTTTTCAGTGTGTGTGTGTGTGTGTGTGTGTGTGTGCGCACGTGTGGTGTGATATTTTGGTAGTGGCTCCCCATCTCTCCCACAAATGCCAGTCTCTGAAGCATAGGTACAAGTTCACAGTCGTCACTCGGTTGTGTGTGCTGTGAGATTGTTTATTTACTTTCACAATTTGAAAATAAAACATTTAAGAAAAAGATTAATATTCACTCCCAAAGATTTGACTAGATGCAATAACACTTTCTGTAAGATCCATTGAGGCAGCAGCTACAGCCCTGCCTTCCCCACTCAGCCAGAGCCCAGGGGGATGCACTAGGCCCTACATCACACGACCCAGCTTGCCAAAAGTCCCGCTAAAGTGATTGAGCAGATGATCTTGGTCTCTAGTAGATATAAATCACAACAGCCCGTGCTTAATTCCTAGGCTCAGTATGCTAAGGACAACAAAAATTAATCACTTTCAGGGTTATATTATTTCCTGAATGCTTTTTAAATCTCTAGCATTGTAATAGCAACAACCATGATTCTATGGAGAAAAGTCAACACACTTGTGCAGGTAGCTCTATGTCATCCGCCAGATGCAAGCGCCCTCTCTAATAGTGGAGTTGAAGAGTCCCCAGCCAGCCATTACCCCTCAGGCATCTTGCATGAAGAACAGAACATTTCTTAAACAGCATAAGACTGACACAACACCACAGCCTATGAATCAGCAGATGCACAGAGGGGTGAAGGGGCAATACCGGACTTTCTGCTCATCAGGTATTTTAGTCACATGACTCGAGGGACAAGATCCAGGCCTTGGTTTCTGGCTGTATGTATTGTATTTCTGGTGGCACAATAAAAGATATTTTGGCAGCATTCGTTAAATTACAGGTCTTCGAACTTTGCAGAGACTTGTAACTCAAATGCACTTACAGATATAGCATTGACTTTGTAGCTTCTTAGAGTCCAATGGAGGCAACTTTCAAAGTAAATGGTGTGTCCACTGCTTCTTCCATTCTTGTCTCTGCCCCCCTCTCTCCTTTCCTCCCATACCTTCCCAACCTCATTCGCTACCCTTTCCCTCTCCTTCTGTTCCCTCCTCTGCCCTTCCTCCCTCCCCTCTCCACCCTCTCCCTTTCTCCCTGTCCTCTTTTAACTTCAGAAAATCAGCACTAAATTTAAAGCTACCTTTAAATTTGACATTTTTTTCTTTGCTTCCCAAACAGCAGTGTCCAAACATTGTTGCTGTCAAAACCTTTTCATTAAAAATACATGGGTTTGAGCATGCAGTTTTTTACATGGGACACTTGCTTAACATGTATGAGGCTCTTTGTTCATTTAGCTCTGCAAACCAAAAACACTAATGGCATATTCAAATGTACAACTACATTCTTAACATATGAGTAATACAAACATAGGGCATCTTAATTAAAATAGAGACTACAGAAGGTAAAATAAATATGAAATTTAAAATATCAAGTTCTTACTGGGTATGGTGCATCACATCTATAATTCCAGAACTTGGGAAGCAGACGCAGAGAATTGTCATAAGTTTAAGGCCATGAAAGGCTACCTAGTGAGATTCTTTCTCAATACAATAAAATAATCAAATTCAATTAAAACCTGTCTCACAAAAATAAACTTAAAAAGTAAAATAAAAGTCCAGCCGAAGCCTCAGCAGTAAAAGCTCGTGCAAATAAACCTTATAGCCTGAATCTGGTCCATGGAACCCAACAGTGAAAGAGACCTGACCACATGTGTCCTCCACATGTGCACCATATAGACAGTTATATGCTCAGGCTCACCTGCCCTCCCCCCCACATACACATACACAAATACACGCACATATATGTGTATATGAAACATATAGTTTCTTTAAAATGTGTTTGATGAAATGGATGGATCTGGAGGATATCATCCTGAGTGAGGTAACCCAAACACAAAAGAACACACATGGTATGCACTCACTGATAAGTGGATATTAGCCCAGAAGCTCAGAATACCCAAGATCCAATTCACAAACCACAAGAAACTCAAGAAGAAGGAAGACCAAAGTGTGTATACAAAGTGTGGAGCAGGTACTAAAATAAGGACAATCCAGAGACTGCCCCACCTGGGGATCCTTCCCATATATAATCACTAAAGCCAGACACTATTGTGGATGCCAACAAGTACTGGCTGACCGGAGTCTGATATAGCTGTCTCCAGAGAGGCTCTGCCAGTGCCCAACTGATACAAAAGTGGAGGCTCACAGCCAACCATTGGACTGAGCATAGGGTCTCCAATGAAGGAGCTAGAGAAAGGACCCAAGGAGCTGAAGGGGTTTGCAGCCCTATAGAAGGAACAACAATATGATCTAGCCAGTACCTCCAGAGCTCCCAGGAACTAAACATGGTGGGACTCATAGCTCCAGCTGCATATGTAGCAGAGGATGGCCTAGTCAGTCATCAATGGGAGGAGAGGCCCTTGGTCCTGTGAAGGTTCTATTCCCCAGTGTAGTGGAATGCCAGGGCCAGGAAGTGGAAGAAGGTGGGTTGGTGAGTAGGGGGGATGGGGACAGGTTTTTTTTTTTTTTTCAGAGGGAAAACCAGGAAATGGGAGAACATTTGAAATGTAAATAAATTATCTAATAAAAAAAGTAAAAAAGAAAAAAATGTTTGACTTTTAATGGTACAAAGTGTTTGCATTCTGCAATGTCACTGTTCATACCTTTAATGGGATCAGTGTGTGGCTATGCTTTGTCATTGGGGAAATCCTTGAGTTAGCCTGGCAGTCTTGAGTTAACATGGCAACTGTGTCTAGCTGTGCATTCTGTCTACTTTATGGCATGGTTTCAAAGTCCACGACAACGGAAAAGGCCAGTGAACAAAGCTGCGTGGCTCCAAGCAGAAGCTGGACCTCCTTTGCAGGTCCATACTGAGAACTTCCCCATCCTGTCTCTCCCATGCAAACGTTGCACTGAAATTGTTCTGGATTTTAAGGATTTGCTTTTGTTTTGGTAATGTCCTTAAAGCAAAATGGAAACATTTCCAAACATCTGTTTTTACATTCTCTTGTTATAGATTCAAGACGTGAAAAAAAAAAAAAGCAGCACCTCTCTAATTGTGACATGCCACTCTCCCTTGCAAGGCAAAGCTGTGCCCTCCTTTGAGAAGAATGCATATGAGGTGGCGTGCTGCCATTGGCCACTGGCTAACAGAGATGTTGCCACAAAGTAATGGAGTGACACAGCGACCCACTTGCCTCTTCCCCATCAAGAGTTGAGAGCTACAATTCGCAAAAAGTGTTTCTGTTAAACTGATTTTGTGGCATAGTAGACTTTCATTATGACTATGGACTGACATTCTTCTGACTGTCCCTTTTCATTTTTATTCTGAAGCTATAACAAGGTGAAAACTGGATTAGATATATTTTATTAGTGTGTTCTCGTTTATATAGGGACCACATTTTTCATAACAAAGTACTATAATAATTGATCATAATGTCCAAACACTGAGAAAGGAGCAAAGTATTACAAAGGTTGGGAAGCTTTTATAAAGTTAATCTGAAGAAATTAATCTCTGGTGATGGTGTGTCTCCTGTAAAGTTCAGCTCCTGGACATGCTGGACCCTGAGACACCAGAAGAGGCTTCTGTGGGCTCCTCTCCATGACAGCCACCCTCTGTAGATGTCACAGGTTTATCAAATGGAGGGGCACAGTGAACATCAACTTTTAATATGAGAAAGCTTATTTATGCTCTCATTTCAAAATGAAACAAATATACAGATATTCTAGAACTTTACTCCTGGACACCCTGCAAGGAGTAGTCACTCCACTTGTAAAATACCTACAAATGACTCCCTTGTAGTTAACCCTAATAACCTGGTTTTCTTTAGCCTCTGAGCTAACATTCCCTCCTTTATTTTCAGTTTTAATTTTTAGTTAGCTTAAAAAGAAGCAGGATTCCTTATGGAATTTTCATATTTAATTTTAGCTGATCCCCCTCCTTCCTTAAAGTTAACTATCTACAGATTTGCCTCCACAGGCCTGTCCCATTGGAAGGGCTGATGAGTACCATTTCTGGAGGCTTGGCAAGCTAGTGTCTTTGCTACAGGAAGAAACTCTGCACACTATCAAAGGAGAAATGTAAGCACCAATCCAGCCACAAACTCTTTGGTCTATAATGGCATCCTGCCTGCAAAAATGCTTGTGCGTTAGTAGCATAAAGCTTATGGGAGTTCAGTAACTGTCTAGGGTGGGACGAGCCAGAAGAACACAGGCCACAGAAGCAGCAGAGCAGCTTGGACAAGGTCCTTCCTACATCCATTTACACCCAGCAGGTACAGGTATTCCACAGCCTTTTGTGCATGGGTCTTGTCAGGAGAGAGCTGGTCTTCCAGGAGTGCTGACACAGGCTTACAGACCCACAGGAACAAGCTCCAGCCAGAGACAGAGAACATCTAACACCAGAGATCAACAGATGGTGAAAGGCAAACACAAGAATCTTACCAACAGAAACCAAGACTATTTGGCATCATCAGAACCTAGTACTCCCACCACAGCAAGTCCTGGATACCCCTACACACTGGAAAAGCAAGATTCAGATTTAAAATTATATCTCATTATGCTGATAGAAGATTTTAAGAGTGACATAGACAATCCCTTAAAGAAATACAGGAGAACACAGGTAAACAGGTACAAACCCTTAAAGGGGAAACACAAAAATCCCTTAAAGCATTACAGAAAAACAGAACCAAACAGGTGAAGGAATTGAACAAAACCACCCAGGATCTAAAAATAGAACTAGAAACAATAAATAAATCACAAAGGGAGACAACTCTGGAGATAGAAAACCTAGGAAAGAAGTCAGGAGCCATAGATGCAAGCATCACCAACAGAATACAAGAGATAAAAGAAAGAATCTCAGGTGCAGAAGATAACATAGAAAACATTGACACAACAGTCAAAGAAAATGCAAAATGGAAAAAGATCCTAACCCAAAACATCCAGGGAATCCAGAACACAATGAAAGACCAAACTGAGAATGAAGGTTTCCAAACTAAAGGACCAGTGAATATCTTCAACAAAATTATAGAAGAAAGCTTCCCTAACCTAAAGAAAGAGATACCCATGAACATACAAGAAGCCTACAGAACTCCAAATAGTTTGGACCAGAAAAGAAATTCCTCCCATCACATAATAATAGAAACACCAAATGCACAAAACAAAGAAAGAATATTAAAAGTAGTAAGGGAAAAAGGTCAAGTAACATATAAAGGCAGACCTATCAGAATTATACCAGACTTCTCACCAGAAACTATGAAAGCCAGAAGATCCTGGGCTGATGTCATACAGACCCTAAGAGAACACAAATGCCAGCCCGGGCTACTATACCCAGCAAAGCTCTCAATTACCATAGATGGAGAAACCAAAGTATTCCATGACAAAACCAAATTTACACAATATCTTTCCACAAATCCAGCCCTTCAAAGGATAATAAATGGAAAACTCCAACACAAGGAGGGAAACTACATAGAAGAAGCAAGAAAGTAGTCTTTCAACAAAACTAAAAGAAGATAGCCACATGAACAGAATTCCAACTCTAACAACAAAAATAACAGGAAGCAACAATTATTTTTTTCTTAATTTCTCTTAATACCAATGGACTCAATTCCCCAATAAAAAGACATGAACTAACAGTCTGGTTATGTAAATAAGATACAACATTTCGCTGCATACAGGAAACCCACCTCAGTGATAAAGACAGACACTATCTCAGAGTAAAAGGCTGGAAAACAATTTTCCAAGCAAATGGTCCCAAGAAAAAAGCTGGAGTAGCCATTCTAATATTGAATAAAATCGACTTTCAACCTAAAGTGATCAAAAAAGCTAAGGAGGGACACTTCATACCCATCAAAGGGAAAATCTACCAAGATGAACCCTCAATTCTGAACATCTATGCTCCAAATGCAAGGACATCCACATTCATAAAAGAAATTTTACTAAAGTTCAGAGCACTCATTACATTGCACACAATAATAGTGGGAGGCTTCAACACCCCACTCTCATCAATCATGGAAACAGAAACTAAACAAAGACACAGTGAAACTAACAAAAGTTATGAAACATGGATTTAACAGATAGCTATAGAACATTTTATCCTAAAACAAAAGAATATACCTTCTTCTCAGCACCTCATGGTACTTTCTCCAAACTTAACCATATAATTGGTCACAAATCAGGCCTCAACAGATACAAGAAGATTGAAATAATTCCATGTATCCTATCAGATCACCACCGACTAAGGTTGGTCCTCAATAACAACATAAACAATAGAAATCCCACATACACATGGAAGCTGAACAACACTCTACTTAGGGATAACTTGGTCAAGGAAGAAATAAAGAAAGAAATTAAAGCCTTTTTAGAGTTTAATGAAAATGAAGGCCACAACATACCCAATCTTATGGGATACAATGAAAGCAGTCCTAAGAGGTAAATTCATAGCTCTGAGTGCTGGCAAAAAGAAACTGGAGAGAGCATACACTAGCAGTTTGACAGCACATCTGAAAGCTCTAGAACCAAAAGAAGCAAATTGACTCAACAGGAGTAGACTGCAGGAAATAATCAAACTCAGGGCTCAAATCAACCAAGTGGAAACAAAATGAACTATACACAAAGAGTCAACCAAACCAGGAGCTGGTTCTTTGAGAAAATTAACAAGATAGATAAACCCTTAGCCAGACTAACCAGAGGGCACAGAGACAGTATCCTAATTAACAAAATCAGAAATGAAAAGGGAGACATAACAACAGAAACTGAGGAAATCCAAAAAATTATGAGATCCTACTACAAAAGCCTATACTCAACAGAACTGGAAAACCTAGATGAAATGGACAATTTTCTAGACAGACACCAGGTACCAAAGTTAAATCAAGATCAGATAAATGATCTAAACAGTCCCATATCCCCTAACGAAATAGAAACAGTCATTAATAGTCTCCCAACTAAAAAATGCACAGGACCAGATGGGTTTAGTGCAGAGTTTTATCAGACCTTCAAAGAAGACCTAATACCAATATCCTTCAAACTATTCCACAAAATAGAAACAGAAGGTACTCTACCCAATTCATTCTATGAAGCCACAATTATTCTGATACCTAAACCACACAAAGACCCAACAAAGAAAGAGAATTTCAGACCTATTTCCCCTGTGAATATCGATGCAAAAATACTCAATAAAATTCTCGCAAACCAAGTCCAAGAACACATCAAAATATTCATCCATCATGATCAAGTAGGCTTCATCCCAGGGATGCAGGGATGGTTAAATATATTGAAACCCATCAATGTAATTCACTATATAAACAAACTCAAAGAAAAACACCATTTCATTAGATGCGGAGAAAGCATTTGACAAAATCCAACACTGCTTCATGATAGAAGTCTTGGCAAGATCAGGAATTTAAGGCCAATACCTAAACATAGTAAAAGCAATATACAGCAAACCAGTAGCCAACATCAAACTTAATGCAGAGAAACTTGAAGTGATCCCATAAAATCAGGGACTAGACAAGGCTGTCCACTCTCTCCCTACCTATTCAATATAGTACATGAAGTCCTAGCCAGAGCAATTAGACAACAAAAGGAGATCAAAGGGATACAAATTGGAAAGAAGTCAAATTATCACTATTTGCAGATGATATGATAGTATACTTAAGTGACCCCAAAAATTCCACCAGAGAACTCCTAAACTTGATAAACAACTTCAGCAAAGTGGCTGGATATAAAATTAACTCAAGCAAATCAGTGGCCTTCCTCTACACAAAGGATAAACAGGCTGAGAAAGAAGTTAAGGAAACAACACCATTCACAATAGTCACAGATAATATAAAATGCCTTGCTGTGACTCTGCACAAGTGAAAGACCTGTATGAGAAAAACTTCAAGTCTCTGAAAAAAAGAAATTGAAGATCTTAGAAGATGGAAAGATCTCCCATGCTCATGAATTGGCTGGATCTATATAGTAAAAATGGCCATCTTACCGAAAGCAATCTACAGATTGAATGCAATCCCCATCAAAATTCCAACTCAATTCTTCACAGAGAAAGAGCAATTTGCAAATTCATTTGGAATAACAAAAAGCCTAAGATAGTGAAAACTATTCTCAACAATAAAACAACTTCTGGTGGAAGCACCATCCCTGACCTCAAGATGTACTACAGAGCAATTGTAAAAAAAAAAAAAAAAACAAAAAACAAAACAAAACTGCATGGTATTGGTACAGTGACAGACAGGTAGATCAGTGGAATAGAATTGAAGACCCAGAAATGAACCCATACACCTATAGTCACTTGATCTTTGACAAAGGAGTTAAACCATCCAGTGGAAAAAAGACAGTGTTTTCAACAAATGGTGCTGGCTCAACTGGCAGTTAGCATGTGGAAGAATGTAAATCGATCAATTCTTATTTCCTTGTACAAATCTCAAGTCCAAGTGGACCAAGGACTTTCACATAAAACCAGATACACTGAAACTAGTAGAAAAGAAAGTGGGGAAGAGCCTCAAGGGCATGGGCACTGGGGAAAATTTCCTGAACAGAACACCAATAGCTTATGCTCTAAGATCAAGAATTGACAAATGGCCAGGCGGTGGTGGTAAATGCCTTTAATCCCAGCACTTGGGAGGCAGAGGCAGGCAGATTTCTGAGTTTGAGGCCAGCCAGCCTGGTCTACAGAGTGAGTTCCAGGACAACTGGGGCTACACAGAGAAACCCTGTCTCAAAAAAACCAAAAAAAAAAAAAAAAGGAATTGACAAATGGGACCTCATAAAGTTGCAAAGCTTCTGTAAGGCAAAGGACACTGTCAATAAGACAAACATCAACCAACAAATTGGGAAAAGATCTTTACCAGTCCTATATCTGATAGAGGGCTAATATACAATGTATACAAAGAACTCAAGAAGTTAGACTCCAGAGAACCAAATAACCCTATTAAAAATGGGGTACAGAGCTAAACAAAGAATTCTGAACTGAGGAATACCAAATGGCTGAGAAACACCTAAAGAAATGTTCAACATCCTTAGTCATCAGGGTAATGCAAATCAAAACAACCCTGAGATTCCTCCTCACACCAGTCAGAATGGCTAAGGTCAAAAGCTCAGGTGACAGCAGATGCTGGCCAGGTTGTGGAAAAAGAGGAACATTACTTCATTGCTGGTGGGATTGCAAGCTGGTACAACCACTCTGGAAATCAGTTTGGCAGTACCTCAAAAAATTGGACATAGTACTACCTGAGGACTCTTGGGAATATACCCAGAAGATGCTCCAACATGTAATAAGGATACATGCTCCACTATGTTCATAGCAGCCTTATTTATAATAGCTAGAAGCTGGAAAGAACCCAGATGTCCCTCAACAGAGGAACGGATACAGAAAATGTGTACATTTGCACAATGAAGTACTACTCAGCTATTAAAAACAATGAATTTATGAAATTCTTAGGGAAATGGATGGACCTGGAGGATATCATCCTGAGTGAAATAACCCAATCACAAAAGAACACACATGGTATGCACTCACTGATGAGTGGATAAATAGCCCAGAAGCTGGGAATACCCAAGATACAATCCACAAACCACAAGAAACTCAAGAAGAAGGAAGACCAAAGTGTGGATACTTCGATCCTTCTTAGAAGGGGGAACAAAATACCCATGGAAGGAATTACAGAGACAAAGTACGGAGCAGAGACTGAAGGTAGGACAATCCAGAGAGTGCCGGACTTGGGGATCCTTACCATATACAATCACCAATCCCAGACACTATTGTGGATGTCACCAAGTGCTGGCTGACAGGAGCCTAATATAGCTGTCTCTGGAGAGGCTCTGACAGTGCCTGATTAATACAAAAGAGGAGGCTCACAGCCATCCATTGGACAGAGCACAGGGTTCTCAATGAAGGAGCTAGAGAAAGGACCCAAGGAGCTGATGGGGTTTGCAGCCCCATAGAAGGAACAACAATATCAACTAACCAGTACCCCCAGAGCTCCCAGGGACTAAACCATCAACCAAAGAGTACACATGGTGGGACTCATGTCTCCTGCATATGTAGCAGAGGATGGCCTAGTCGGTCATCAATGGGAGGAGAGAACCTTGGTCCTATCAAGGCTCTATTCCCCAGTGTAGGAGAATGCCAGGGCCAGGAATCAGGAGAGGGTGGGTTGGTGGACAGGGGGAGGAGGGAGGGAATAGAGGTTATTTTTGGAGGGGAAACCAGGAAAGGAGATAATAGTTGACATGTAAATAAAGAAAATATCTAATAAAAATGAAAAGCTTATGGGAATAACCAACCAATATCTGATTTTACTGAGGCACCCTTCATAAGATGGAACCCATACCCAATGCTGCTTGAGTGACCAAGAACCTAGGGTCAATCCAAATACTATTTTTCTAAAAACAAAAACAAACAACAAAAATAAGCAAGGCAGCAATAAAATGACTCCTGATGACATTCTACTATACTCATAGATCAACTACTTGCTCAGCTGGTATCAAAGAAACCTCCTTCTGAAACAAATGGTGGCAAAGATAGGAACTTAATGGCCAGACATTATGGAGAGTGAGAAACCTTGTAACCCTGAGCCTTACAGGGGGGTGTCTCCATCAAATCCCTCCCCTCCGAGCTCAGGGAAACATACAGAAGAGGAAGAAGAAAATGTAAGAGCCACTTACACTCACACACGCGGGAAAGAGGAACACCAGGAAAACAAAACGAGTCCTTCTAAATCCACATGATCATCAGATATACGAAGTATATATCTGAGGCAGCATGCACAGATCCTGCATAGTCTACCCCAGATGGGGTCCTAGAGCTAACAGAAGACATAGGCACATACCTCCATCCCTAACTGTTTTGGTTGATAACCACTTGCAAATGGAGTTTTCTCCAAGGGAATTTCAATGGGGAAACAGACTACTCCTAAGGGCACAGGACACATGCCCGCCCCGCAGTAGATCCCTACAGAAAATGGGCTTAGTGGTATCTTTAGAGGTTCCTTGTCTCATAATGTCCTGTCAGGACTTTTTCTTTCTTTTTTAAAAATTATCTTAATCTTAATTTTATCTCTCAATATTTTTACTTCTCTCTTTTTACCTTATAGATCGTGTGTGTGTGTGTGTGTGTGTGTGTGTGCGCGCGCGTGTGTATTATGGCTTCCAGTTTAGTGTTTTTATGGGCTTTCTGAGTGTGCACGCAAGTGGGTCTCTTCCTTTTCTTGGATTCTTTTCCTTTAGTTTGTTTGTTTTATCTAATTCCAATATTTGAGTTTTTGTTTTATCATAGTGTATTTTATTTTATATCATTTCATAATTATTCCTTTGGAGCCTGTTTATTTTCTAATAAGAGACAGAAGGGGGTAGATCCAGATGTGAGGGGAAGAGAAAGTGGGGGAACAAAGAAGTGTGGATAAAAGGGTGTATTGTGGATCAAACCCTGACACACTACAGCTTCCACAATGAGATTTTATGAGGGGCAGGCGGGAGGTTTCAAGGGTGTAAGGTAGATAGGAAGGCAGGAAAAGATGAGTGGGACTGGGGTGCATGATGTAAAATTCATTAAAAAAAAGAACAGTAAAACATTTTTTAAAAAAAGAAAATAGATTTTTGTCTGACAAAAATCCTGTAGCTTGGATCTGTAGAACTGGACAGGCCCCTTCCTGCACTCCAGCAGTTTATTGATGGAGTCGATGTTGGGATGAGCCAATTCAAAGTCCTGGGTCTTGGTCTGAGGCTGAGAAGTATCTGAGCTGGTCAGCGTCTTACCCTACCGATCCTGTGTGTGTGTGTGTGTGTGTGTGTGTGTGTGTGTGTGTGTGTGTGTATTAAGACCTGGGCAGGTCTTCTGTTCTCACACCCTTAGGGTCAGCTCACTAGCAACACCTCACCCCTAGCAACCAGGACCAGTTCTACCCTGCTGCCCAGATGAGATACATAGTCCTTTCTCCTGAATGTTGCAGCTGGTGAGAGACTTGGCTAGTTCATCCACTATCATGAGCCCGGGGCAGCATTCCCATCTGCCGTAGATGGCAAGGGACAAAGTGGGGTGGGGAGGCTGTATCTCCCTCACCCGTATCTCAACACCCAGCAGATAAGAGGCAGGACTGGTTCTCCAGAGATCATATCTTCAGGGCCATCTGACCCTGCCCCGCATCCCCCATCACTCCATTAGGGTCAGCTCTACTGTGCTGCCCAGGTCATCAGGTGAGGGGCAGGGACAGCTCTCCTGCTTTCATGACCTTGTTGGGGCCAACTCTCCCACCTATCATCTAGGTGGCAAGGGCAAAAGGGATGGGAAATGATCTCTCCCTCGATGACACCACTGTACAGCAGACAGGAAGCAGAGCAGGCTCTCTCACACTCACACCCTCAGGACAGCTCACCCACAACTCCCATATCCAGGGCCAATTCTACAGTGCTGTCCAGATAAGATGCAGGGCCTGTTCTCCTGAGTGCTATAGCAGGAGAGGGGCAGGGCCCGATCTCCAGGTCTGATGACCCCAGGGCCAGGTCTCCTATCTGCCACAGGTAGTGAGAGGGAGGGGGAAGAGGGAGATGAGTGGCAGGGCCAGCTCTCCAATGCTTGTATCCTTGGGGCAGTTCACCTGCAACTCCCGAAATGTGCAGGGCTTGTGGCAGCTCAGACTAGAGACATCTGCCTGGCCTTTGGTGGCAACAGACCCCTGCTACTGCAGGGCCATGGACAAGATGTGGCCTCCAGTGGCAGCACAAGCCAAGGTCCTAGGTGGCATCCCCAGCTACTAGCATCAGGCTGTTCCTCATCACCCTCGAGTCTCCAGTTCTGCTTTCTTGTGCCCATGTTCTTCTGTTTCTCTTTCTCTTCCATTTTTCTACCACTTACCTGCTCCTCTTAGTGTGCCTGGGATGCCCTCAGTGTCTGAGAATGTCTTGGGAGTGGTCTCGGGAGTGTTAGGCCCTGCTCATGTCTTATGGTGCTGGGCAGGGATCATCTTAGGATCATGGTCTGTCTACCCTGCAGGCCTATGAGTCACTGGACTGGTGCTCATCTTAGGTTAGCTTCCTGTCCAGGCCCCATGGCTCTGGTCTGGAGGTCATCTTGGGCTTGCTCCTTCCCTGGACCACCCAAGTGGTCCATTGTGCAAGACTGTCTTTCTTGGGTTTATTTCTACCCAGGCCTATGGTTCCAGGAGGAGTTCTAGTCTCCAGCTTGCACTCCATCGTGGGGGCCCCATCTGGACCTGCCTGGTACCAGAATAATAATTATTTCAGGGTTGTTCTCTGTCCAGGCCCCCAGGCACCAGAATGAGGGTCATCTAAGGCTTTCCTTTTTTCAGGGACTCTTAGGCTACAAAACATTCAGCTGTTCATAAATCAGAACACTCAACATAGACATAGCCTCTCTCCTCTCTGCCACCTACTGATGTGACATAGCAGCCACACCTGCAATGTTCCTAGGGGCAGGTCTATTTTCAAATAAAAGGGAGAAATTAATTCTCCAGTGGGCCAAATCATACTTGAGTAATACATGCCCAAAACCTAAGTATGCTGTAGAATTTCAAAGACGTGAGTGTCAAAGAGAAATAAGCTTGGATGCGGCAAGTTTAGCCAGAAGAACACCAATGAATGCACAAATACCTATATTTTGAAGCCAGGTTAGCTCAAATTTTAATTCTAACAATGACATAAAATTAGGTTGTTCTTTATTTATTACAGGAAGCAGAGAATTTAAAACTCAGATTTAAAATGATTCATCTAATGTGCCCTACAGGCTGTTTACTGAATGTATACACCTCAACCAAGCCAACAAACTCCAAAAAGGAGAAGGCAGGTGGAGTTCTCTCTGTGCATCAGATTCCCTGCTTACAGAGAGCTAGCAAATTATCGTTCTTCTCCAAGAAAGGTTTCTGTCTCTGAGAATTACAAGGTAACTTCTATGTGGAGACTTCCCATGTTCAAAATGCCCTCGCGAGACTGTCATACCTGCATCCTCTCCTTGGGCTGAACTGCTCAGCTGTTTTTTCAGTAATATTCATCAGCATCATCAGAGGCTGTGACAGTTTGAATCTGAAATGTCTCCACAGTCTCAGGTTATGAACAATTACTTCCCAGGTGGTTAAACAAATGATGAAAGCTGTGGAACCCAGGATGTGGGGCTCAGCTCTGAGGACCCAGGGGTGAATTCTGAAGGAACAATCCAGCCCAGCTTTAGCCTGGCCCACTACTCTGTGAACTACACTCCTGCTGCCAGGGGCTGAGCCCTGCTGTGCTTTTCCTGCTGGGATGGGCTGAAACCTCCAGCCAAAGTTAATCTACCTTTCCTTAGTTATTTCTGGCTGCCAAGAACAATAATACAGAGTCACTGACTGTATTATTCACATCACTAGCACAGATGTGTCATGAGATAAACCATCTTAGTATTTACAGAACCAGATGATGTTACAAGTCTATTAATTTATTACACTTTCTGCCCTGGAAGGGATTAGATATTCCATTAGTGCCTCAGAACCCAATTTTTTTCATCCCATAAAGACACATGATTTTCACTTAAGAGTGCTCATGATCCCTAACTGTCATTCAAAAGATCACATGTTTCAGGGAAAGTCTTATTGATTTAAAAAGTACCTTGAAAATATAAAAAAGATACATTTTTAATTTACATGACATATTTAGTTTTTTTTTAAACAATATTCTTTTGTGATTAAGACTCCTGTTTCAGGAAAGTAGCTTATGAATTATAAGGTTCCCATCCTCTGTCATAGATGAAACGATTGATCATATCAAAAGATCTCATTGGCTGGTCATAGGGCAAAATGTGTCCTCCACCTCGGACAATTACCTTGGAGACCAAAGACAAAAGAACACAGGGAAATAAATATTTTCAATACATGAAAAGTATAAACTTAGATTAAACACTATTTAAAATATATGTGAAATTCAGAACGGTGTTGCTATGTAGCTCAGTGGTAGAGCCCTTGTCTAGTGGGTGGAGTCCTTAAGTTCTGTCCCCAGACAGAAAGCAGAAATTAGAAATTAGAACATTTTCTTCCACAAACCTTGAAGTTGTAAGCTCTCCTAGTGATAAGTTACCTTAGAGTCCAGAAAGCCTTTCAGCTCCAGTTCTTAGATTTTATACCAATTTGCATCATTTTCAAAATAACTTCTCTTTCCCACTTCAGAGTGACTTTCTGCTCCCGAGCTCTAGCTAGGAGTGAGTTCTGCACTCTTAAGTTTTACTTAAATGGACCTGAAGGTAGGAAGATTTCCCCATCTAGGTCAGGTGGCAATTGAACAGAACCTACTCTGTCTTTTAATTAGCCAGCTTAGTCTCACCACTCACAAATCAAGGATGCAAGCCACTCAGCAGCTCTCAGAGGTGAGCAACCAAATGTGGTAGACTTGTGATTACATATGTAAATGTGACAGGATTAATCTCAA
This sequence comes from Mastomys coucha, assembly GCF_008632895.1. Lineage (NCBI taxonomy): Eukaryota > Metazoa > Chordata > Mammalia > Rodentia > Muridae > Mastomys > Mastomys coucha. The sequence goes on from NW_022196903.1 coordinate 48,818,300, forward strand.
GGCTCCCCAGATGGAAATAGCCTCATCCTCAGAAATGATATATTTTGGGAACCTCTAAACTCATACGTTCCAGATGTTCTGGGGGGTGATAGTGTGCCATGAGTTTCAAAAGGGTTATGCAAGCACTTAAACCATCACTCTAAGGGAGTTCTTAGTAAACAATTTCAATTGCCCCTAGACCTACAGATGTGGAGCTAGCAGGAAAGGATTCCCAGTTGGGGCTTTTTCAGCATCCAGAATACAAAGGAAGTCACAATGGGCTTGTGATGCAGACTTGTCAGGAATTTCTGGGGAAAGATCCCTAGACTGACAATGTAGGTAGGCACAGGTGCAGGAGTGCAGGGATACAGGGGTGCAAGGATGCAGGGGTGCAGGGATGCAGGGGTGCAGGGATGCAGGATGCAAGGATGTAGAGGTACAGGGATGCAGAGATGCAGGATGCAAGGATGCAGAGGTACAGGGGTGCAGGGGGTGCATGGATGCAGGATGCAGGGGTGTAGGGATGCAGGAATGCACTGCCAATAAAGGAATCTATTCCTACATGTGCAGGAAACAACAGCCATGTTTTTCTATATGCAGCCCCACTTGTTAAGCAGTGGGATGAGACAGAGGAGAGCTGAACTGGCAAACAACCACGGGATACAGGCCTGCTGGGATGTGCTACGATGAACAGATTAGATGTCTGGGGATTTATTTTTAGTTTCAGTAAAATATACTTAACATGAAATTACATCTTTAATTACTTTAAGGTGTAAAATCCAGTCACATTTAGCGCATCCTCTATCACTGGTAGGTAATTGTGGATTATTTCCATTGTTCCAAAAGAAACATCAGCTGATACTTTGGCTGCCTAGTCCTCACCCTGGTAGTCTCCAGCAACCTAATCAATTTCAGCTGTCTGTGGATCTGCCTATTCTAGGCAGGACCTGGATGATTTTATAGAGGGAATGCCAATCTCAGATTTCCACTGTAAATGTTACTTAATATCTAATTAGGAGGCTTTGAAGGTAGTGATCCCTGCGTAAACAGTGGAGGACCATCAGCTGGGATGAAGGATAGTATAGGCTCAAAAAGTAGAAACAGGAGTGGGGAGAGGGTGCCAGAGTGGAACCAATGAAATTAAAGATCAATTACATATAAAGGCCAAGCGGCAGTCGTCCTCCACTGCTGCCTCCACTTCAAGCTTCGGACCTGAGCAGATTTGCAAAGGATGGTACTGCTGTTCAGGACAATGGAGAAGAAACCCATGGAACTACAAGAGGTAGGGTGCGCTGGAAGAGCCCAGTGTCCACTGCAAACTGATGCACCACAGACACCTGCTTGTTAGGCTTCCCAGTTTAAACTTAGGTTCTCTTATTATCTTCATTACACACCCTATCTATGAAATCTTGGCTTCCAGCTATCAGATGGTAACTACTGGCCAAACTAAGATATACACTCAGAAAAAGGCACATTGAAAAGATAAAGTAACTGAAGGTGAGCATCAGAAACAAGCTGTGGATCACCAGCAGATACCTCTGACTATGAATGAAGCAAGACCTGTCCATGATAACCAGAGCGCAGAGCAAGGCAGGGCTGCTTCAGCAACACACAGCAGGAGCCATCCTTGGGGTATTCCCATCATACACTTGCAGACAAGCAATGACTATCAAACAGGAGGTGAAATGTGACTTCTAGATGCCTCAGTGGATCCAAATGTAGCTATCACAGTATTCTGTGTTCCTAGAGAAATCCAGATGGAGCTTTGGTGTGGGTTGTTCCTGTTATGGGCACAAGAGAAAGGACCTTATGGTTTGATGAGTATGAGAAAGAGCAAAAACCCAAAGAAAACCTCTAAAAAAAACCTCTAAAGAAAAGGAAATGCCGGCTTGGCATTGGGAAACAGTAAAGTTCCCATTAGATCCATGAGTGTCTGCAGAGGGAGGAAGAGCCAGAAACTGCTTCAGTATTCCAGCTGTCAGCTCCACTGAAACCCTCTCACCACTGAACTGAATAAAGTTGTGACATCTTCTTCTGACCTTCATAGGTGACATGCTCACACAAGGTTCATAAACATGCAGGCAAACATATCCTATAATACATACAATACATACAATGCATACATATACACATACAATAAAAATAATTTTTAAAGGTTTATTTATTTATCTTATGTATGTAAATACACTGAAGCCATCCTTAGATACACCAGAAGATGGCATCAGATCCCCATTACAGATGGTTGTGAGCCACTATGTGGTTGCTGGAAATTTAACTCAGGACCTTTGGAAGAGCAGTCAGTGCTCTTAATCGCCGAGCCATCTCTCCAACCCCCTCCCTTTTTTTTTTTCTTTTGGTTATAAAAATAAATTCTAATAAAACTGAAACTGAGAACAGACAGTATTAGAGTAGATTAGACATATTAGATATAAAATGCATTAGAAACAGAAGTTTGTGTTAACAGGTTAGTCAACAACATCCAGACCAAAGCATGGCAAATAGCAGCATAGCATTCATAGAACAGAGAAGGAAAGCCAGGGATGGCAGGAAGTCTGATTATTCTTGGCTGGACTTCAAGGATAAAAACATAAGGAACCAGGCAAAGGAAATACTGATTGGTCAGAATTGTTCAGACCTGATAAAAGCTACCTGTTCTCAGTTTGGGGAAGTTCAACAACCAGAGAAAATGGCATCTAAGCACATAACAGCCTGGTGCTGAAACTGAAGACAGGATCAGGTGGAGAGCTGGTTCAGCAATCAAAAATGCCAACTGCTCCTGCAGAAGGCCAGGGTTTGCTCCCCAGAACCTCCAGAGCAGCACAAAACCACTTGTAACCCCAGCTCCAAGGAAGTGGATTCCCTCAGGTACATATGCAGTGCATACACATACACTCAGGTAAGCGTGTGTGCATGCTTGAGCACACACACACACACACACACACACACACACACATGAAATAAGATAAAATATTTTTAAAAAGTAAAACCATTTTCCCAGGAAAAGAAGGAGGGTTAATTATAGAAATCATGAAACCTGGAGAGTGAAAAAGTGTCCCCTGGAGTTCTGAAAGATTTGCTGGCCTACAGGTTAAAGTTTGTTCATCAGACAGAAGAAAAAATGGTCCCTAAATGATGGACAAAAAATAATTAATATTAATAGTAATGGGGGAAAAGTGCCACTTACACAAAAGTGTAAACTGAGTGAAAACAGTTAAAGGTCTCCTTGTGTACTTGGAATGTGGCAAATATACCAAACCAGGTCTATTTCATAAATTAGGATATCTGTAGCATGATTCTTAGGCAAATACTAAGTGTAGGTAAGCACACATTACTAGCAAATTATAGTGGGGGACACGATGGCTCTGAATTACTGGGTGGGATAAAAGGATGCAAAGACAATATGGAAGAGACATCACATGTGAGACAAAAAACAAAGTTCATGATCAGGGTGTTAAGATAGATGAAACTTTACCATAAAGAAACAGATTCCTGCTGGGCAATGGTGGTGCACGCCTTTAATCCCAGCACTTGGGAGGCAGAGGCAGGCGGATTTCTGA